>NC_088202.1:35333568-35666612 GCF_037126465.1 Ornithodoros turicata
CTGAATCGTAATGCTTTTTCTCCTCTATAAAGTCATGCATCTGTCCCTCTTGCGGTTGATTTCTGGACTAATTTAACCATAAATATATTAAGAATAGCGCTATTCCCATTCAGGGCAGCACTGTCGACATCGTCAAGACAAGAATGTTCCTTGCAAAAAAAGAAAAAAATACAAAGCGTCTGTCAACAAAGGAAAGCATGCATGTCGGGGCATATCAGGAGAAATCGTACGACTGCTGGGAACTATTGCAGAAAAACACCATACATGAGAGGAGATTGTAGGAATTAAGCATTTCGTTCCCAAAGTCTTACTGTACAGGAAAAAAATAATGGTTCAGCAAGACATGTCCATCCGATCCGAGGGCCAGGCTGCTAACTGAATAATGACGCTTTGTTCCTCCTGAATAAAGTTACATACCTGTCCCCCTCGCGGTTGTTAGCGCTGCGCAGGTATGAGTAGACAGAGGCCACAGCAAGAGTCGAACAAGGAACGACTTTACTTGTGAAGGAAAAGGGAAAAAGTAAAGGAAAAGCGTGTTACGCGAGACACGCAGTGTGCGCAAGATGAAAGTGAACAAACACGTGAGCATACGTCAGACGAACACGAAAACGAAACTAGACAACACATTGTGTATATCTAACACCCTCCCTCAATGTGTCGTCGCAAAAACCCTTGTCAATGGTATCGGAGTCTGATGTTTATGAAGACCCAGACTCTCACAATGCCGGCGTGTCTTGTTCCCGTTCAGAGCCTTGGTCATGATGTCCGCATAATTTTCCGATGTTCTGATGTACTGGAGTTTCAATTGTCCAGTCTCGATCTTCTCACGGAGAAAGAAGTGTCGCAACTCTATATGCTTGTTGCGTTCGGATACCACTTGATTATTTCCAACCGCAATTGCACCCTGATTGTCAACGAAGAGGGTATGTGGCTCACCGATGAATTCACTCGCTCCCACTTCCTTCATAAAATGTTGCAACCACAAGACCTCTTTAGTTGCGTGGCACATTGCGATATACTCCGCTTCGACTGTTGACAGTGTGGTTGACGTCTGCTTTTTGCTACTCCAGGATACCGCTGCACCTGCTAGCGTAAAAACGTAGCCACTGAAAGAACGTCTGTCAACACAATCAGTCGCCCAGTCTGCGTCGCAGAAGGCTTGAATTTGCTTCCCAGTCTTTGAAAACGTCAACGCGACGTCTTTCGTTTGTTTGAGATAGCGTAGCATGTGCTTCAATCCGCTCCAATGCTGTTTGGTAGGCTTCACATTAAACTGACTCATATATGACGCTGCGAATGCCAAGTCAGGTCTCGTCCCTCCAGCTAAATAAAGTAGCCCTCCAATCGCTTGACGGTACTGATGAGACAATGCATTCGCTGCCTCGACGTCATCACACGCTTTCTGTACTTCATTCCTGGATCTAGTGGTGACGAAGCTCCCCTCGCATCTTTCATGCCAAAGGTTTCCACGAGCTCCTCAGCATACTTCGTTTGGTCCAGGATCAGGCTTCCGTCTTCATTTCTTCTGATTCTCATAGATAGTATGTGGCTCGCTTCACCAAGGTCCTTTACTTCGAATGCACTTCGCAGTTTCTGCTTAAAGTCCTCAATTTTCCTCTCCGTCTTCGCTAGGATGAGTATGTCGTCCACATACACACCTATAATGAGGTCTTCACAAAAGTAAACGCAGGGTTCTGCTTTTGTCCTTGTCATGCCTTCGTTCTTTAGGAGCTCGTCCAATCCAAGGAGGAATCCGTCCAAGAAGGGGTCCAACTTCGTCTTTCTGTGTTGTCTCCGCTGTACTGCCCAAGCTCGACATCCATAGACTCTGAGGTAGTCTATTTTGGCCTCTCGGTTGAGCCATAGTGTTTCCGGCACTTGATGGTTGACGGCTTTTGAAGGACACTTGTTACGTATGTGCGCTGCTGTATCGAGCGCATCTGCCCAAAGTGTTTTAGTCAGGCCGGACTCAATCAACAGACATCTCGTCATGTCCATCAGCGTTTGGTTGTATCTCTCAGCTATACCGTTCTGTTGCGGTGTCCCAGGCACTGTTAACTGTCGTGTTATCCCGTATTTCATCAGGTATTGTTTGAAGTCTTCTCCAACATATTCGCCACCGTTGTCGCTTCGAAGGGTCTTGATGGTAGTGCCGTGAAGATTTTCCACCATCCGTCTATACTCATCAAACTTTTTAAGGACTTCGTTCTTCCTTTTCATGGGGTATCTGGAGTAATCATCAATAAAAGTTACGAAATACTTCGAACCTCCTTTCGAAGTTGGTGTCACACTCCCCACGTCTGAATGGATCAGTTCTAACGGCGCTGTAGCTCTCACTGTGACGTCACTGCTCGGAAAACTACTTCTCCTGAGCTTGCCTTCCACACACGTCGAGCATCTTCCTTCATCGCTCCTGAAGCTTTCTGGACAGAGCTGGTATACGGCATCCAGGTGGAGATGGCCGAGTCGATGGTGCCACAACGATGCATCTGCAGTACAACCACGTTTCGATAGCCTCGATGACGAGCACAACTCTTCTACCGTGTATAATCTTCCCGACCTTGTTGCCGATAAGATGGTCTCACCGTTGCTCCGTCGCACTTCTGCTTTTCCATTGTGGAATGTTACTTTGAAATTAAGTTCCTCAATTTTCCCTACAGATAGGATGTTGCTGTCTAGCTCGGGTACGTACAGCACGTCCTTGAGGGTTAAGAAATTCCCACCGTACTCTTCTTTTAGTTGGAATTTCACCTCGCCAAGTCCGAGGACTTTCATTACGTCTTGATTCGCTGTGTGTACAGTAGATTTATATGGCTGGAACTCCACGAATTTCGTCCTATTTGATGTCATATGGTCTGTAGCTCCGCTGTCCATGTACCAAACAGCATGACTCCCAGATCTTGTATCTGACACCGATAATGATGCGTGAGTCACCTTTTTCGCTTGTCGTCATCGTGTTGATTTCTGCGGTGTGGCGTCGTCATCAACCTCTTCACAGTGTTTGGCAATGTGTCCCAGTTTCCCGCAGGCGAAGCATCTCACACGTCGTCTTCCAATATCGTATCTTACTTTTTGAAAACTCTTCATTCCACGGCCTCGAGAGGACGGTTTCCCTTCAGACATGTTGGACATGTTGTCGCCTACTGACTTGTACTGACTCTCAGCTTCCCGTTTGGTGAACAAAGCTCTTGCTGTACCATCACTCTCCGTCGTCTGCCCTTCATCTCGACGTTTCTTGCGTTTTTCCTCGACCAAGAGTCTTGCCTTTACTTCCTTAGCGGTGAGTGTGGCTTCGTCCTGCTCCAACTTGAGGATGAGGGCTCCGTAAGATTCCGGCAGTCCCATCAGCATGACAAGCGCAACCTCTTTATCAGTGAATCCGTATCCACCGTTAGTCAACTTGCGATGTAGGTCCATCAAGCGGCTCAGGTACTCCTTCATCGGTTCATCGTCTTTCTTCTGGACATTCACAAAATCTCGCAGGAGTTGTAGGACGTGCAGCAATCCGTATTTCGTGTGAATTTCCCGAAGGATTTCCCACGCTTCCTTCGCGGTTGTGCAAGTGCCAATGTCGTCCAGATAACCCAGATAACACAAAATGATCCGAGGAATGTCTTTGGGACGTCCCTCTGCGGATGTTGAGGACGTCCGAGCGATGTGCGAGTTTGGTTCAATAAAAGTCCGAAACACGTCTTTATGAAACTCCGATGGATGTCGCTTAAATGTTACAGGGACGTCCATTGTGATTTCTACTGGACTTCTAGGAGTCCTTATTGGGACGTTATGCATTCACTCGAAGCGAGCATCCCTGGACAGCACGTCAGCTTTGCAGAGGTGCTAGCCTTATTGTTATTACAGCGTTCAACATGGTAGAGGTTTTCAAACAGCATCGATCAGGACATGTGCTGATCGATGCTGAATGAGAGGAACCTTGTTGAAGAGATTACGGTCATCAAACACCAGAAAATGCTCACTTGTTCCGACATAATCAACGCTTGTCCTTTATTAGTTCCCCAAACGAGTTTACATGTATAATAACAGTGACAAATTCAATAGCTAAGGCAGTGGCGGATCCAGACCATTGGCTAGGAGAGAGGGTGGACCCTTTGTCGGAGCGCGTAGTGGGGAGGGGAGAAATGGAAATGCAATGCATAAACTAATGTTGTTGTTTTTTGGGGAGTGCGATAGCCCAACCGTCCCTCTCCCAGAAACGTCACTGCACTTACCAGAGTATAAAACCAGGGTTGCATCAAGCATCGTAGCTTGCTATTGGCCTACTTCATCACAGATCACTACTGTAAACACACACAATAAATATTGCATCACTAAATCCCCATCAGAAAGTAATACGAAAAAATATCCGATGCATACAACAATCATCACTGTCCTCCTTCAGATTCACTGTGTGTTGCACTCCCCCAGTAACTTGTCGTGCGTGGTGCAACCTGCACTGTGCAACCATGCTGAACTTGCTTGAACGCTTGCTGAACTTCAAGGGTGGCATCATTGAAGAAGCACCCTGACCTTCTGTCAAGCAGCCTGGAAACAAAGCAAAAACGTACTCAATATTTGCAAAATCCATTCCTAATTTATGTGTTGCACATTCCAGGAATCTTGTCCTATCAACCAAGCGCCGTCTCACACAAGCTCATACACGCGCCGAGTCGGACAAACAATTTTGTTTAGAGCGACCAGATCATTGCTAATCAAACAACAGTACATAATTTCACATTTAAGGAATTCGAATGTAGGAATCGGCTACATACCTTACTCGCCATCCTGCTCTCGCCTGTACCTCACAAGCTATAGGCCGGCACACGCACTGCCAACATGGAGAACATGCCAACGGAAATTTGCCTTCCCGCCACTTTCAAAGATCAGTTTCAGCAACACACACGTCTGTACTCGTCCTCATAACGTGAGCAGACACCAGGAAGTAATACCACAAACGTAAACATCACAGAGAAGATTGATGTCGACCGCAGCGGTGCTTCGTATTCTGCTCGGAAATGCGATGGAAACTCAATCAAACCAAATGGCATCAGGGATCCGTTGTCCGTTGTCGCGCGGACGCCTCACGGCCTCACTACCATCAGACCATCTGCTCTTTCCCTCTTTCTCTCAACAACTTGCGAGAGGGAGAGGAGCTCGCGCTGCTTCGCACTCCGACTAACATTTCTTGGGCTTCCTTGGCAAAGAAAAACAACAAGTAGAGCTGCGTTGTACAAGGGACACGTCCCAGGAACGCAACTTCTGGGACCTGGGACTTTGGGACATTTTTACGACGTCCGAATAAAGTTTCGTGTTGTCTGGGAACTGTCCTCTACCACGAGGAATAGGAAAGTGAGGGCCTTGTTATTGTGTTTCCTCTCCTCGTCTGTCATTTCTGAGCCGGAGTATCCAGGATCCACTGCTTCCCAGCAATTCTTTTGTACGAGTGCAGCTTTCGTCCTAATCGACCACGCATGGTAGTTCTCTGAATTCAGTTTCGTGATCTTGAATTCGTCGCTGAAAGCCATGACTGCTGAATCTTCTCTGGTTTGACTGTCGCCCCGTCTCGGTATGCGTCGCTCAGAATCGCTTTGTCGTCCCAGGCACTACTTCTGTGTTCCTGGCGTCTGGCTTCGCTAACGTCGCTTCGGGCTTCGGTCGCTATCTTCACTTGCGTCCTGGACGGTCCTCTTCACTTACGTCCTGAACTGTCGTCTTCTCTTGCATCCTGACGTGTCGTCTTCACTTGCGTCCTGGCCTGTCGTCTTCACTTGCGTCCTGGGCCCATAACCTGTTAGCGCTGCGCAGGTATGAGTAGACAGAGGCCACAGCAAGAGTCGAACAAGGAACAACTTTACTCGTGAAGGAAAAGGGAAAAAGTAAAGGAAAAGCGTGTTACGCGAGACACGCAGTGTGCGCAAGATGAAAGTGAACAAACACGTGAGCATACGTCAGACGAACACGAAAACGAAACTAGACAACACATTGTGTAAATATATCTAACAGCGGTTACTCTCTGAACTAAATGAATCGCAAAACTATTAAGAATTGTTCTAGCACTATTCCCATTCAGGGCAGCACTATCGACATCGTCAAGAATGTTTCTTTAAAAAAAGAAAACTACATGTAGAAGGAAAGCATGTCAGAACAGGCCCAGGCATGTCAGTGCATGTTTGTCAGACAACAAGGGGGGAAAAGCGAAAAGAAACACTTGAACAAAGAAGAAAACTAGCATAAGACTATTTCTAAGCACACGCACTACTCTTATTCAAAAACAGTGCTCATCATAAATCAGTCCAGGGCAATACACACCATTTTTCTATTGCTACACTTTTTTCTCGTAACGGTCAATGCATTGTACAGACTGCGTGACGTCATCGCATCCTGTCTGAAGAAGACAGCGGCAAAGACAAAGACTCATATTATTTATTGAATCGCAAGAGTATTTCCTTTGTCCTACTCTTAATTATATTCATTCTTACTTTAAAATTCAACAAAAAGTGCCGTGCATGTTAACGATTTTCACCCACAAAGGCTCATCATGGTCACTAGAATCACATCATCAGTAAACTACTACTGCTCTTTTAAAATAATAAGTGACACCACTCAACATCATCACCAGGCTTATGTAATACATGACCCTTTTTATGTTCATACATTCGTTGTCTGAGGCGACACCTGCGAGCAAAAAAGCGTGAAAGCCTGGGGACAAAGTTCTATTCGAGCTCGAAGGAGGACTAGACACCTTTACGGGAACATGATGGCATTCCTATACTATATTAATGATTATTGCATTGCAGTTTAGAAGGACTATCACAAAACTATAATTTTAGTAGCCTATTAAAATTCTACTTTCTATGGAAACTATAATTACCCTATTACTTGGATCGTTATTAATGAAGCGCTCCATTTTTTTCTCTCTACCCATTTTCAGCCTTGTCATGCAGTGAAGCAGACTCACATCCAAAATAATTAATTTACACTGAGGGTGCCATGCTTCAGGAATTCCTATCCTGCGCTCAGATGCAAGCATTTCTGCACGGATACCCCCCCCTATAACAGCATACTTCTTCAACATACCGAACATACCGACAACAAACAAGCCGAGAAACACACTTCTCAGCTGTACCATGCGACTTTCTTCTGCGCAAAAGCAGTGATTTGAGGAAAGAGCAGCAAAAATTGTGCGCACTTCTGCTTGTCTTCAAAAACAGAAGCATATGCTAATAAACTAAGAAAAAGACACCCATTTCTGCTATCAGATAATTCTTGCTTAATGCTACATACACAGCCGCATTGTCCCAAAGCTACATACACAGCCGCATTGTCGCAAAGAAAGCACAAGACAAGGGCACACAAATCTTTAAGCGAGAAGGGGAAAGGCTTAAGACCTCAGGAATAATAGGAGAGTCACCGGTCATCGCTACGCGGCTAACACAAGAAAACAACAAGATAATAGCGGCGGGTAAAATTGCAACACTGCGAAACAAGTTCATACATGCCATGATGACGTCACAAATCAAGAAAAAAGCATGCACACTCAGACTGCAGCTCAGGAATGCACAAGGAGACGTGCTTTATAGGAATTTCTCCTCCACGCTCACTTACCACCATTTCTGCACAACTACTTATAACTGCATGAAGCTTACTCCATCAACATATCAAGCAAAGGGAATATTGACACTCAACAACATATAACAAACAACAAACAAATTTCATTCTCATGAACTCTCCTCTGCCGAGCGGCTTTCTCCTGCTCTACCTGGATGCTGACTTTTCCCCCTCACCTTCATTCTGAGTAAAAGCAGCGAAAGAAGAAAAGAACCGCGAAAAATTACACAGCATTTCTTCCCCACTAGCTGTAACTGCAAGAAATCGTAGCGCACGCTAATAAACTGAGAAAAAGACACCCATTTCTGCCACCTGATAATTCTTGCATAATGCCACATACACAGTCGCATTGCCCTTGCGTAAAGAGAACACAGCACAGGGATACACAAATTTCTAAGTGAGTAGGGAAAGGGTTTAAGTCGAACCGCTCAGGAATAATCGGAGAATCACCGCTTATCGCTATACGCGGCTAGCACAACATGACAGCAACAAGATATTAGCGAAGGGTAACATTTGCAAGACACTACTGAAGAAAACAGTGCGCTCACTCGGGGAATCGCGCGCGTCGCGTGTCCAAACCGCGAGAACGGGCTCGCGCGCGGCTCGCGTGGGGCGCGGTTCGGGCGCACTGTTTTATCACTTAAACAGAAGCAGAGCTGACATTGTAGTACCCTCGCGGTAAATCTTTTATTCCAGCGCCAGCAGAATGTATTCAAAAAAGGCTTCGGGTGTGTAAGGTCAGCCCAAGGCATGTTGATAGGAGCGCGCTGCTCTGTTGGGTACCCAAGCTTGCAGCCAGCGATGCTGGAATGATTATTTTATTTGATTTTATTGTGAGTCATTATCGGCTCACCTATTTAGTGAGGACCTATGAACACATGCTAAGTGGTTTGGTTTAAAAATGATAAGGGTGCAAGGAAATAAAAGCAAAAATTAAAGTGAATTCACTCCTGTATAATGATCGCTGCGCAGAAGCACGTCACCGTTTTCTTCGTGTACGGACCTTTCTTCCCTCCGGGCTGTTGACCCACAATTCGCATGAACCTTTAAACACGTCACACCTAACCCTTTAAATACCATGCCAATGATGAGGACGGTGCCCAGAAGAAGAACAGTCTCTGTTCGAAATATCGGCGGCTTCTGTCCTGAGGCAACTCCCTTCCTACATCTCTACCGGTTCGCTGGATTTCTACCCATCTACTATGCATTCCTTTCGTTTTTGGGCTAGCGTCGGCCGGGTGACGATATCCTATTACATCCGGAACGAAGACCTTTGCGTACGCATAAATGTCTGTGCCGTCTTTTGACGATGGTAGGATAATTATTGACCTGAGGAATAATATGGATTTATGTGGTTGTGAAAACAGACTTTGTGTTTGTGAGTGTGAGAATGTCAAAATGCACGCGCTGGGACCCCACTTGACAAGTAAGTGCTATCTGTTTGCCTTTTCGTGTGACACGAGTGATACATTTATGTACTATTGCGTGAAATAGTGGTTTAAAAAAATAAGGGTAGACGCGTTTGCATTGCTATCTGTTGGATTGGATGAACGTGTTTAATGGAATTGCCTCGCGAACCTGGTGAAGTCTTTGTTTTGGACGGGGTATTTTATGAGTGTTCGACGTCCGTCCTGCTGTTGTTTGTTAGTATCTGTCACGTTCGTGGCGCTGTTCAAGCTTTGTTTTCTTTGCAAAAATTCAGACTTTATGGTATTAAGCTGTCCGAGTAGAAGTGACTTTCCCTACTCGCTTAAGATAAATTGTGTGTCCTTTTCCTGTGCTTTCTTCACGCAGGGACAATGCAAATGAGTAGTTAGCATTATGCAATAATTATCTAATAGCAGAAATGGGTGTCTTTGTCACAGTTTATTAGCGTGTGCCTCGTTATTATATTTTTTTCTCTTATAGCTATGCGAGGAAAAGTGCGTGTAATTTTCGCTGCTCTTTTCTTATTTTCTACTTCTACGCAGAAGAAAGCCTCCTGGTAAAAGCTGAATAGAATTCTATCAGTGGAAGTGGGGTTGTTTGTTTGTTTGATTTTGTTGGGTGTTCGATAACTTGATGAAGTAAGCAGTGCTTAATTTTGCAGTCATGGGTTTTTGAGCAGAAATGCTGGTATCTGAGCACGGAGTAGAAATTCGTATATTTCTCTGCTCCCTAATAAACTTTATACATCGTTTTCCGAGCAAATCGCGTTTAGTTTACGCGAAATAGAAAAATGGAGTTGTGCATGCTCTATATAATTTTCTGTCGCAGGCTTAGGCCTTTTCCCCGATGAGCAGTACTTTGTATGCGATGTCGCATGTCTGGACTTGTTCAGTGTCTTGCAAATTTTACCCTTCGCTAATATCTTGTTGCTGTCATGTTGTGCTAGCCGCGTATAGCGATAAGCGGTGATTCTCCGATTATTCCTTAGGTCTTAAGCCTTTTCCCTGCTCACTTAAGGAAATTTGTGTATCCCTGTCCTGTGCCTTCTTTACGCAGGGACAATGCAACTGTATGTAGCATTATGCAATAATTATCTGATAGCAGGAATGGGTGTCTTTGTCAGTTGATGATAGTTTGTTAGCATGTATTTAATTTTTTAAGTCCTAGCTATTTTGCTATTCGAGAAGAAATGCTGGTATCTGAGGGTTTAACGCTGAGGGTAGAAATTCCTGTCTGAGATATCTGCATTTCACTGCGGTTTGTTTCATTTAATTACTATTATTGAAATTCCGCAGCCACTGTCAACAGAAAAGGAATGGTTGTGTGCCTGCTCATGGAAGCAACTTACATATTGGAATGACATGTGATGAGAGCGAACTTTGCGCTCAGGTGCGGCAGTGACATAGACGGAGGTAGCGTTACATAAAGAAAAGGGCAAGCTGCGACCTTGAACATGCAGAGCAAGTTATTTTTAGGGTATGACGACTCCCCGCACCCGTGCATGTTGGGGCACGCAGCGAGGTCGCCGCTATATAAGTGGGGAGGATGTGTAAAGAGGCAGCAGTCTTCGCATCGCTTCGGGAGTGTGCGGAGCTCGCTTCAAAAGTAAGTATTTTTCAGCCACGCTCTGTGGTACACGTTTTCTTAGTGTTTCTTCTTTTTTTTCAGTGCCTAGATGCGTGTTCTGCTTTTTTGGTCCTCATGATATAGGGGATGATGAGCCATTGGAAGAGAATTCACCATCTTCTTCAGACATTTCACCTGGCACATTGCATGCTCACGTCGAGCGATCACATCTTTTTGTTTGGACATTTCCTTCCTACCTTTCTTTTTTTTTTTTCAATTCAATTCAATTCAATTTTATTAGTAATATTTGCAATACATAGTACACAGTGGGGGCCCCGTAGCATAGCTAGAGGTGGGGCCTCCCGGAAACAATCTGAATATCATATCATATGTGGCGACAACATCAGAACAAGGTATCCAATACAGTATGGGACAAAGCACAATACGCACAAAAGAAAAAGAAGAACAAACAAATTAAATAAATATAAGAAATAAAAACAACTGAGATTGAGCAAAATTGTGACGTTTATGAAGGTGAACAGCGTAGGCGAAAAAACCCATGGCAGAAAACAGACAAATAGTTGAAAAAGCATGCATGAAAAGAATGTGTATGAATATGAGTAACTAATTCATGAAATGGTTCCTTAAGATGATCCGAAAACGATGGAACGAACGTACTGACTTTAGGTTATCGGGCAAGGCGTTCCATAGTTTGGCAGCAACGAAGGTGAATGTTTGCTTCCCGTAGTTGGTTGTTGTGCGTGGCAGGAGAAAATTACCGGAGCGAGGTGATCTAGATGGAACGACTACTGCAAGACACTGATTGTTGAAGACACCTGACAAATGCTTGTACAGAAGCAGTAGAACGCGGAAATGAAACAGCTGCATGAGTGGCAAAATACGCAGTGATATGAAGAGGTGGCGACTGCTGCATACTGTGGGAGTGAATGTAATGATGCGAATAGCTCTTCTTTGTAAGCGGTTTAGAGACGAGAGATGAGAGATATATGTGGATCCCCATGATGTGATGCAGTAAGAGAGATGGGAATGTATGAAAGCGTAATATAATGACACAAGTGTATGGAGTGGAAAAAAATATTTGACCTTGGATAACGCATGAAGGCCGTAAGCCGCACGACGACATATGTTTGAGATGTGTGATGTGAACTTCAAATGGGTATCTAGCGTTACTCCCAGGAACGTTACCTTGCCAGTAGGTAAAAGAGAGCTACCATTTAGCGTTAAAGTTGGCAGTAGCGGTAGTTTCCTCTGAGGGCTATGGAAGAGAATGAATTCAGTTTTTTTATTATTAATAGTTAGCTTGTTGGTGCGGCACCAGTCAACAACATTAGTAAGGTCCTCATTTAGTTTAGCCTGCAATGAGTTAATGTCATTTTCAGCTAAGAAGATGGCGGTGTCATCAGCGTACAAAATGCACTGTGAGTGAATGGTGGAGCTAGGTAAGTCATTAACATATAGTAAAAACAGTAGGGGACCTAGAATAGAGCCCTGGGGAACACCTCTATTAGTTGTTACGGGTGAAGACAACGCATCATTAATTTTAACCACCTGCGAGCGATTGGACAGATAGTTAGATATAAGTGTGTAAGCAGGACCACAAATGCCATAGCTATTTAATTTAGACAAAAGAATGGTATGGTCAATAGTGTCGAATGCCTTGCTTAAATCGATGAGAACAGCTGCGGTCACTTGGCCCGAGTCGATTGCACCTCTGATCTTGTTAGTAAGTTCAAGTACAGCATATTCAGTGGACGAGTGGCGCCTAAATCCAAACTGGCTCGGCGTGAGCAGATTGAACTTCTCAATGTAATTATTGAGACGAATCACAAGAAGTTTCTCGAAGACCTTGCTAAAAAATGGCAGGATGGCAATGGGACGATAGTTATCGATAAGGGTGGGCTTGCCTTTTTTGTAGACTGGTGTAATTCTAGCAAGTTTTAAAGGAGTAGGGAAAGTGCCGGTCTTAAACATGAGGTTAAAAATGTGTGCTAATACGGGAGCAAGAGTGTGCTTTACAAGTTTGATGTGACTCGAGCAAATACCATCAAGACCAGGAGCGGTATTACGCAGATCTGATATCACGTTTGCTACCTCCTCAGGGGACGTGGGTCGCAAGTAGAAAGAATGATGACGCCTACTCAGAGGTACAAATGGCGAAGTTGCGCAAGTCTGACTGGGTGTTGTAGTGAAATGGATACTGAAAGCGTTGGCGATTTCACTGTCACCTTTTAAAAGATTTTCACCCGAGGACATTTCGGGGTGGAAAGCATGTGCCTTATTTCTGCCTAGAAAATTATTGATGACCCTCCAACTTTTCCTGGGGTCGCTTTTATATTTTTCAATTTCACCAAAGTAATATTCCCTTTTAGCGACCCTAAGAAGAGTGGTTAAATTATTTGAAAAATTCTTGTATCGATTCTTAAGGTTATTGTCATGAGGGTATCTTTTTAACTTCTTGTAGAGATTATTCCTCCTACGAATGGAATTGAGGAGGCCAAGTGAGGAGGCCAGGAGTCTTTCAAACTGATAGCGCATTTTGAGGTATCGTCAAAGCGTTTGTGCTATTGGCATCTGTTCACGATCAGGGAGTAGAGGACTTGCGACAATATTTAATGAAGAACCTCCACATTATAATTGCTATTTTGCGAGCGCAAAGGACACCCTTTAGGTTTTGCATTTGTTCAGACGTCCTAACGATGAAAGAAAATCGAGGGGATATAACCGCACACATAGCTCATTTTATGGCGCTTGCTCGTTAAGTCCACAGCGACAGAGCTATCGCAAATACTTCGGTGGACGTGATTCAGGAGTCCACCGGGCGCATTGAAAATTACTAGCGGGAGGGTGTTGGGTTTGTATCCACTGACATCCAAAAAGTTCAAATGTGTATTTCCTCTGTGAAAACTAAAAAATTCGGGTGCAATGGGGTACTGCCCACTAATTTGGCTAGTCGTAGGAATGTCCTAACGAATGTCCCTTTACCAGAGTGTAATGAGGGCGAGTGCTTTAAATACAATACGCTCGCCCTCTTGCACCCACAGGAAAGGAATCGATGGAAAAAATATGAAAATTATGCAACAGAGTACTGGTGGCCTATTCACTTCCCTGTTTCATTCGCTGATCTGGACGAGTTCGAAGAGAAAAATAGGATATCTGTGTACGTGTACGTCGATCAGGGAGTGCACGTGTCACGACCCCCAAAACTGGAAAGCGAAAAGAAAATTCACTTATTGGAGGTTGGTGAGCATTTTTTCAGAATTAAGTCCCTCGAGCGTTTGTTGACGAGAAAGAACACGCGTTTCGTATGCGAACGTTGCACTCGCTCTTTTAATGAGGAAAAGAAAATGAGGAAAATCCTATTAGAATTTTGTAAACCCAGGAGAAAATTTTGTAGAATTTACTAAAATACAGTACATGCAACAGTACAACTACGTTGTCGCGCTGGACTCGGAGAGCGTACTTGCGCCCAGTGGTGATGGCATGCAGCGTCACATCACCTCTAGCTTTTGTGCCGTGCTCGTGCGTACCCACGACTCAAGGGGTGTTGCGCATCAAGACGCACCATGGGGAAGATGCTGCGAGCCAGTGCGTGAGCATTGATCGAAATACGGGATGAGATGATCGCCCTGAACGCTTGCGCCGCCGCAATGGTGCTGAATGATGAGCAATGCGCTGAGCACAGAGCTGCTACCCACTGTGCGTACTGTAAACAGGAGTTTACTGAAGATCTACCCCATGTCTGGCATCACGACCATTCAAAGCATTGTAGTGCGGTCGAGACAAATTATATCGCGACATTGTGTAAACCCTGTAACGTCGCGTGCACGATGAGGGAAAAATTGCCGATCATGGTACACAATTTGTCCTACTATTTGGCCAGGCTGCTGCGGAAATTTCACATTCTCGGGTGGAAGCGACCTCCCTTCATTGTAGCCAGCTCCATGGAAAAAATTCGTTCATTCAAAATTGGCACCTTCCTCTCCAGAGATACCATGAAGTACCTAAATTCGTCGCTGGGGGAGCTTGTGGAAACTGTCAAATGCATGGGGGGCGCAGAGGCATACCAATGCCTTAAGCAGGTATTTGGAGACGACTACGAAATTTTGCTTCGTAAAGGTGTATTCCCGTACAGCTATATTAGTTCTTTCGCAGTGTACGATGAATTGGCCCTACCAGAAAAATCCGCCTTTCGAAACGATCTAACTGGGAAAGATATAAGTGATGAAGACTACCAGTACGCTCTGCATGTATTTGAAGATTTTGGGTGTTCGAGTTTACAGGATTATAACGCATTGTACCTGAAAACGGATGCCCTATTACATGCGGACGTGATGCAGCACTTCCGCCGTCTGTGCTACAGCGCACACAGATTGGAATTGCTTTATTGTGTTTCTCTGGCATCCTATTCGTGGCTATGTGCTCTAAATTACACGCAGGCAAAATTGGAACTAATCATCAACGAGGACATGTACAGAACCATCGATTCGGGCGTTAGAGGCGGACTCTGTCAGGCGAGCAGACGTCATTTACGTGCCAACAACCCTCTGTGTAGCGGCTATGATCCTGATAAAGAGGAGGTGTACCCATATCACACATAGATTGCAACAATCTTGACGGATTCAGTATGATAAAGCACCTCCGAGTTGGTGATTTCGAATGGGTCGAGGATTTTAGCTCCGTAGATTTTATGCGTCACCCCACTGATTCAGACATTGGCTACGTGTATGTATGTGACTTGGAGTATCCAAAATCTATCAACGCACTGACACGGTACTTTCCCCTGGCTCCTGAGAAGACGGTCGCCCCGAAGGATTGGCTCTCGCCGTTCCAGCGAGGGCTTCTCGAAGAAAAAATGTATCAACCAGCTAGCAGCAAAAAGCTGCTGCTCACGTGCAAGGACAAGGTCGAGTACGTCGTTCATTACGCGCTGCTCGCACTCTATTGTAGATTGGGTATGAGAGTGACGAAAATTCACAGAATTCTAACATTTCGCCAGGCACCATTCCTGCGTCCCTACATCGAGGACAATGTTGCCAGACGCGTTGCCTCGAGCACGAGGTCCGAAAAAAGTTTCTATAAACTCTGAAATAATGCGGTATTCGGAAGAACGCTTTTAAATAAATTTAACATGCGGGACATTCGAGTATCCTTCGATGAGGAGAAGGCGAGCCGCCTCGGGAGTCGTGCGGAATGCGTGCGGATGGAAATTTTGTCCCCGGATTGTGTCGTGTACGAAATGTGCAAAAGAAAAGTGCGATGCGATTTCCCTCTCCAGATTGGGTTTACGGTTTTGGAACTGAGTAAATTAACCATGTACTCTTTCTACTACGAAACCCTCTTGACTAAGCTCACTTGTCCAGTGATTACCTGTTACTTTGACACGGATTCTCTTATACTCGGCCTATTCTGCAAGGACTATGAAGATCAGTTAAGAGCGATCGCCGACTACCACTTAAATTTGTCTTCCTTCGACCGGTATCATCCACTGTACAGTTAAAGACTCATGGGAGACTTGAGGCTTTCACAAGCGAAACTGGTAGTGTACCTATCGAAGAAGTAATATGTTTGAAAGCTAAAATGTACTCCATCAAACTAGCTGGAGAAAAGCAAATTGCAAGAGCTAAAGGGAGCAAGAAAAAGCAAGAAAAATATTGTACGCAAGCACCTCCTCCATGGGAAATACTGTGATACCTTATCCAACCACACGAGCGTATTGAATGAGCAAGTGTCAATAGTTGGAAAGAAACAGTGCATGTACACCATCAGAAACGTCAAAAGAAGTCTGATGGCATATGACGAGAAGCGATATCTCTGCAATGACTTCGAATCCTACCCTTACGGAAGCTGTGAATATGGTAAGTTTAAATGTATGATATAAATAGTGAAGCTCATAATGTTCTTTTTTCGCTCCAGAAGATGTGCAGGAAGAGAACTGATACTTCTGTGACATGCTGTTCTCGCGTGCGGTCTGGGACTGAGCCCTGGATGGAGAAGGACGAATGCCTGGGTGATCCACATGGTACCTATGCGAAAAACGCCATGGATGCGGGCGGAAATGTGCCCCAGAGAGAGCTACAATCTCTCTGAGAATGCCATGATGTGTTTAATAAATGTTGAAAACTATTTCCCGTGTTTTTCTATGTCTCTACTGTTCCGAAGCATTGTCCTGGCTTAACTAGAAAACATCCCAAGCGAATATGCAATTTGGGGGGCCTGTGAGCTTGCCCAGAAATGAATGGAATTGACCCACGAGCGGTTGTCTATGTTGCGGTTGAAATTATGAAGCAATATGCAGTTGAAAGCATGTGACCGAGTAACTAGAGAGTGGAAGTGACAAATGAGTCTATCGAGCATGTATGAGAGGCAGCCAATAGGTCAATCACTAGCCAATCACTGGGTTTTAGAAATGAATGAAAGTGACCACCCCCGGACCAATAGACAGGTGAGCGATTTGGAAGCCTATGACCAGACTTAGAATTGCACAGAATAGATCATTTTTGTGTCTACGAGCGAGTGAGCAGATGTTGTGGCAATGAAGGGTAGCCAATCACATAGAAATTAGATTGATCACCATGAAGGGGTGGAGCCTGGATCGGTCAATCAGCGTGAAGGCATGGAGCTGTGACCAACCAACCAGAGGACTTAGAAGTGGCTTGACCTGGATTAGAATTGGGTAGTGGATTAGAAATTCCTAGAACTGGATTAGAAAAAAGAGTGATTTGGAAGCCTATGAGCTGACCTAGAATTGAATAGAATAGATAATTTTGGTGTCTATGAGCAAGTGAGCAAATGTGGGAATGAAGGGCAGCCAATCACATAGGAATTAGATGGATCACCATGAAGGGGTGGAGCCTGGATTAGACCTGGCTTGACCTGGATTAGAAATGGGTGGTGGATTAGAAATTCCTACAACTAGATTAGAAAAAAGTGGCTGTTGTGGGGCTCGAATCTATACTACTTCTGAGTGCCACAATAAACTATATGAACCACATTTCATGTTACATCATCTTTGACTACAACATTCCTATCTGAGCAGCCCAAGATACAAAGCTTGGTTCCTCAAGGTCTACATCCTACTCGAACTGGGTGCGCACTTTGAACACAAAAGGAAGACTGAGGTCTTTGATAGTCAACTTGTGTAGTGAGCACTTCTGGAGGACTGAGACCAGGAACCGGAGGTCACACACAGGGTAGCCTGCGTAACAGTCTGATTTACTTCCACATAACGATCATTAAAATACTTGAATGGAGTAGCCTCAAGACAGGAGCTGCCAATATTTCGAACAGAGACTGTTCTTCTTCTGGGCACCATCCTCATCATTGGCATGGTATTTAAACGGATTAAACGCTTAAAATTTAGAACGCTTGTCGAAATAGTTTTAACGTTTCGTTTCCCCTAGGAACATAACTACTCGGCAAACAATTAAGCTTGCATTACTGGACGAAGTTTTAGTAACAAAAACAATGGATGGAGGGATGAAGAACGCACTTGGTCACATGAACGGAGGTAACAAATAGTGCATGAAGGTGACGTGTTAAAGTTTCATGCGAATTGTGGGTCAACAGCCCGGGTCCGTATGGGCTTTTCCGGCCGGAGTGAATGGCCGCTTTGTTAGAGTGTGGAGGGGATTATGTGAACGAAGTGATCTAGGCTCCTAACTGGTTACAGAAATGAGAGGTTCACGTACACGGGGACGAAACGGGACAACAGGCAGGAATTGGCAAGCATTCCGAAAGGTATGGAGGTTAGTGGTTACATGGGGAAAAACTCCAAAGCTAGCAAAGCATTTTTTAATATATATCTATTCTACAATACAAAGTTGCGGCGTGCAATAAAGGAAGCAAAAAGCAGTGGCCGTGCAGAACATAACAGATGATAAAGGGGAAAGGTCTGAGCATATTTTATTTGTGAAGTGTTTCTAGGGTGCCTTCTGATTTGTTGATACCGAACGGGTGAAGAGCGTTGAACTTTAAGACTCCCTATCACGTCTGTCACGTGTGGATTTGAACCCGGTTTCTAGAATGTACAGTTTAATGTTATCAAAGTTGTGACCAGGAACGTTAAAGTGTTCGGCGACTGCTTTGGGGAGTTTGTTGGACGTGTCGGTTCTGTGTCCGGTAACGCGGTTGTTCATTTGTTGGCCGGTTTCACCAATGTATTGCATAGAGCAGTTGCCGCATTCAATGCAGTATATGACACTGGAGCTTGTACATGTGAATGCGTTGGTTAACGGGGCAAGTGTAATTGCTCGCAGTGCTTTTGATGTAGCTAGCGTGTTGAACGTGCTTGCATGTTTTGCAGCGCGGGAGGTTGCAGGGGCGTGTTCCAGTGTACTGGGTTTTCGTTTTGCTGATATTGGCATTGACCAAGGAGTCTGCTAGGTTTTTTGCGCGTCAGTATGTCACCTGTATTGGACGAGTAAAAATATATTGCTAAGTAGGTCACTGCTTTGGAGGAGGGGCTCGTGCTTCCGTAGAATGACTTTGATGTTTGGAAGTGCGTTGGAATATCTTGTGATGAAGCTTATTTAGCACGCGTCAGGATCTTTTCGGTGTTCTAGTGCCTCGTTTCGATCGAGTGTGAGTGCCTTGCGACGAAATTCGGTTAGGAGGGAGTCTGGATAGTCCCTTTGGGCTGCTGCAGAGTTCATCAAGCTTCTCGGCATAATCTATGTTGTCTGAACAAATTCTGCACAGTCTTACACTCTGCCCATTAGGAATTCCAACCTTACAGTGACGCGGGTGATGGCTTTTGAAGTTAAGGTATTGCTGTTTGTCAGTTGGCTTTTTGTACAGGGTTGTGGTGAAGTTGCCGTTGTCTAGTGATATTATGGTGTCGAGAAAGTTGATTGAGTGAGTCGAGTGTTGTGATATAGTGCTATGCGCGGTGTTCAGTAGATCTACAAATTTTTCAAATTCATCTTCCCCGTGTTCCCATGTTATAAGTATATCGTCAATGTATCGAAGGTGCATAGTGGGTTTTAATGCGAGGGCGCTAAGAAGTTTGTTCTCTAGGAACCTCATGAAGACATTTACGTATGTGGGTGCAACTGGTATGTCCATACTTGTACCGTGTACTTGTAGGTAGTATTCCCCATTGAACTCGAAGTAGTTTAGTTTAAGGACCAAGTCCATTAGAGCGAGGATGGTTTCCGTACCTTTTCTGGTGTTTGTTGTAGAAAGGGTATTGGCAGAGGGTTGTGATTCCGTCGTTGTGTAGGATATTAGTATACAGTGATGTCACATCTAGCTTAGCGAGTATTGTGTGTGAACATGAGAGAACTGATGTTCTGAGGCTGGAACAACATAGAAGGGACAAATACATACAAAGCCTTACGACATACTGACTGAATGGGTGGACAAAAGGATGTGTCAGAACAGGATTTGATTTGTGTCGGCGGTGGAATTGAGAGCTCAATGTAATTCTTACCAGGCGGAGCAGGCTGATGAGATGGTGCTTTCTGCCAGGGATGAACACAGTGGTTTATCCAGAATCCCAAGCATGGAGGGGTGTTGAAAAAAGTTGGGGAGGGGTGTCATTATTATAATCATTACCGACATGTGTCTACAGGTGAAATTGCAAGGGCACCCCCGTAGGGGGTACTTACACCTAGTATCTTGGGTATTTAAAGCATGTGGTAGTTACTATGTGAAAGGCTTTGCGTATCCTGTTCACCGCGCAGACTGGTATAACGATTCTCTCCTTTTTTTTTCAAGTTTGTGCAACACCCATCTCACGAACTTTTGGTATGTAGTGTATCTATTTCCTGTGTGAGACACGCAAGCTTTGAACAAAGCTAAAGCCAGTAGGACGCCGAGTATTAATTCAGCTGCACTCTTTCTGAATAAGTGACGAACCATAACGAAAAGTTGAGAATAATTCATTTCATTCCATTTATGAATCCCAAAGGCCCAGGGGGCATTACATGGGAGTGTGGCAAAGGTGGCAACAGAAAAAGCATATCGATACAATAGCAAATAGGCAATAAAAAGTACATAGTCTGTAACATATAACAACATATCTGAACAAGCGAACATATATATCAGAACAACATATCAGAACAAACGAACGAAAAATGTGCGAATTAATGCAATAACCGATATGTGACGTAAAGAATGAACATTATTACGAAAAACTGCGGAAGCAATCGTGGGAAGCTGAGAGGTGACATCGATGTGGAGGTTATTCCAATCAACGCATGTCATGGGAAAGAATGAGTTAGAAAACGCCGTCGTTCTGCAGCGGAAACGTGATACCTTGAGATGGTGGTCAATGCGTGGAGAGATGGAGTAAGCTGGTGTGATGTAGGGAAACGATTGAATGTCATAATGATAGAGCTTGTGGAAAAGGCAAAGCCTCGATTATTCTGTATTGAAACCAACCAGCATGATTGAAACCAACCAGCAATGAGACACGCTTCTTACTTGTGAATATGAGCGCTGGGTTCGTGCTGACCTTGAAGTTCTAAATGTGCTACTTTAAGAGCAGCTCCTTGCAACATAAGCACTCGACTTCTTTCGCCATTGTTATGCATGTACCACACTCCGGCCCCTTTACATAGCGCCGTCAAGCACGATATTCACACAAACTGTTCATGTGCTCCATCATGATGGATGCTGATCTAACAGTCGTTGGAACTACCTCTTCATGCTGAAGTCGATTCGCGGCTCAACATTTCGAAAACAAGGCCTCCAAACACTGCTGCACGTAGTAAGCCCCTCTCAGCTGCTAAAAGGTAGCTGAAAAGCTGACTTGTTGACTCCGCTGTGCTCCCACGTCCATATTGAAAAAGCCCCCTGCAATACGGAAGTTACCGGCCTCGGTGGCTCAGTCGGTAGCATGTTCGCCTTCTGATCCCGAGATCGCGGGTGCGAATCCGGCCGAGGACGCCAGCAACTTGGAGGCAGGGTACAAGTTGCTTAGACACGCCGTCTTCCGCGAGGGACGTTAAATACGGGGTGCCGTGTGGTGAGCTTTCATCGCACGTTAAAGAACCCTCAGGTGGGCAAAAGTAATCCACAGACCGACCGCTCTGGCGTCGCTCATGATCTCAGTTGTCTCGCGACGTAAACACCTAATTATAAAAAAAAAAGAAAAATAATACGGAAGTTGCGGAAAGCAACCGAACTTCCGGTGTGGACTTTCCACCAATAAACGTCGCGGGCGTTTGACGTCATACACATGGGACAACCACTGCATAATAGCTAGAGTTTTGCGCTGATCGCATGAGTTGAGAGCAGAAATCGAAACCGCTTTTCGGCTCCTTGTTTGGAAAAGTTGGCGGCTCCGCAGAGACGAAACGTTTCGGTTGTAACTTGGAGGCACCATGTAGGTTCGTTATCCATACAAACAAAGAGATTGACCAGGTTCTGGTCAGAGACCCTTTAAAGTAAAGTACCAAGTATCTGGCGTCATTAGTACTTCAAGTACAGTACAAAGTACCCAATTCCAAATGTACTTCAAGTAAAGTACAAAGTACTAGGCAAAGTACTTCACGTATTCATCAAGTACATTGCGAATTTAATTTGTATCACTTTGCATTTCACTGTTTAGTACTGTATCTGTGTCTTGCTTTTTGGGCAAAACTTTATCAAGCATTCTTGACAAATGCTCTAAAGCCATAAAGTTCTAGGTTAAGTGCTAACCTGTGAATATGAACTTCATCAGATGACATAATTTGCAGTTACATGTAGAGAGGTACTCAGTCAGTTGTGCTGTGATTATGTATTATATCCTGACTAATCCAAGATCACCCGCCTAGTGTTGTGTTCCGGTACTAATCTTCTGCTATAACAGGCTAGGAAATTTCATGGGAAAGGAAAGTACAAGCCAACGGAGATTATATATTTCTGGGCATTCCATGCTGCTTTTTGAAATACAAGATGTTTAAAAAAAGAATATAAAGAAAGTAAAAAAGGATGAAGCACAGTGTAAGTCATCACTTTTATACGACTGTGACCTGCAGCAATGTAATTCATGTGACCAATTAAAAACATGTAAAATGTAAAAATGAAAGCATGTGTGTATTTCAGTGTGTTCAGTGCATGTAATGCAATCACAAATTGTGATATAAAATGATTATTAATTGCCAATGAAGGAAACAATATAAAAAAGCATGGAACCCTGCATTGGGCGAACTCAAAGGACAATTGACCAAATCATTGTGCTGCCGGTTGCGGTGTCATAATGTGTGCGTCTTTGCATTCCATTCGTTTTACATAATCATAGAAGCGTTGATACTTTTTCAACATTTCAAGCATCTCAACAATAAATTTGCTTCAACAAATGTGTTCTTTAACAGCACAAAAATCTTTTTTGGTAAAATGTCAGACTGGGACTCTTGGTACTGCATCCCACTAAAAGCGCTAAAATGACGGCACGAAGACGAAAACACACAGACAGCGCTATCCGTGTGCAACAACAACAACTTTATTGCGAGATGATGAATTTGGCACTATCTGTGTGTTTTCGTTTTCTTGTTGTCATTTTAGCGCTTTTAGTAGGGTGGGTTTCTATATACTCTTTTGTGATTTTTTGTCTGGAGTCCAAGTTTGGGTAGTTGAGTAGTTGATGGACGTACTCGGAAAAAAGTACTTGAAGTACGGTACAAAGTACACGACTTAAAATGTACTTAAAGTAAAGTACAAGTACACAGAAATGTACTACTTGAGTACTTGGTACTTCAAGTACTGTCCATCACTGCTAATGAAGCAGTACCTGTTTCTTACTCAAGTAGCGGAAAAGTACCACTTGCTTTTCTTTTATCGCTCGCTTAAAAAATAATTTGTGGACACGTTACAGCAAACACCCTGTATACTGTCCTGTTAAACTGTTTGATATTAATTGCATCTATATTTTAGATAACCGATGGGTACCACCACCATCGGAATGTGAGTATAGCTATGTGGTCTTGCTACAATGTTTGGTATTCCTCTACAATTGCAACTCTCTTTTAGATAATTGGTGGGTTCCACCACCCCCCCCGGAATGTGAGTATATAGTTATATGGTCCTGTTACAGTGTCTGGTATTAATGGCAGCTATCTTTTTTCAGACTCAGCATTCATCTCTCTATGTATGCATTATTGAATGTTCGATGTTCTTATTAATATTAGGTTCTCTTCCAGATTATTTTATGTATGATTGTATGAAGATGTAGATGACATTAATAGTCGCCGTCTGTTGTCAGGTTACCCGGGGCCACCCAGGTGACGCGGGTTCGAATCCCCGTACCCGCTTTGCTGTCTGGGATTTTCCCTCGGTTTTCCCGTAGACTTTCCAGACTAATGTCGGCACAGTTCCCCCGAAGTCGGCCCAGGACGCATACTAACCCCGCTCTCCTCCTCCCCTCCCTGCTCTCCTCTCTCCATCTGTCAACATTTGTACGCCGCTCATAGCCACTGTTGCATCGCGGCGCTAACACGGAAGTAAAAACGGAAAAAGTGAGAAAGACCCACCGCAATAATTGGATCGAGGAACGTACGCCTCACGTATACACTAAAAAAGAAAGCGCGAGAAATACGAAAAGTGCCACATAATAACGACCGTTATCAAACGAAATAGAAAATGTTTCATGCGATCTTGGGCTCAATCTTGCTCTGCACATAGCGATCGTTATAGCTATTTTTCAAAATTTACGCGCCCATTCCGTCACGCGCATTGGCCGTCAACCGGGGAGCACGAGCGTTTAGCAAACGTTACGATTTAGCGAAAAGTTCAAAATCTAGCCCCTTGAGTCATCATGACAGGCTGAATCAATCAAGGTTCACCGTCGGCGTGCGCGCTAAGCTTATTTGCGGTGATAACGCATAACGCAGTTATTCCTGTGTTCCTCGAACGAGCGCCTGTGTGTTTTGTTGCAAGTGTTGCCAGCATGTCCGCGTGTGATGGGGACCGCATTCAGTGCCTGGCCGAGCGTAAGGATAGGAGGGAAATAATATCAGTCACAGGAAAGAACGGACAGTACAACGTCCAACACGTTCTAGTCACTTTCAAGAAAACAGATTTTGGGAGCTCTGTGGACACTGTGCGTCTAGAGGCAAGGTGTCTGTTTACTCCTCGCTGCGTGGCCGCTTTAGTGTTTCGTCTGCTCTTACAGGCTGTCTTCCTTTTGTGCGTATTACTGTATAGGACGAACAGTTCCGGTGCTACGCACACCCCTCCGAGGACTACTCGTTTTGTAACAGGGACAAGGTAAAACTACAATCACATGATCTAGAGCAGACGAGCCCACCTCCTCACGCGTGAGCCTCCTTACTGTTACAGAGTTACAGAGCCAATTTCCTGAGCTGTGTGCATATAAGTTCCTGTAATGCAGCAGGTCTGAATCTGCAGTAAGCAACGCGATAGCCATCGCCCCTGTCTGCGGTGACAGCTTGACTGTCTTGGACGTACTGGCATCCTGCCTTGACTTCAAACACCAACGCCAACAGCATTTCACCGCATTCTACAGATACCATGTCCCACTCCACCCAGCCCGTCTACTCGGTGACACTCCTCTTGTGACGTTTAATAATGTCATCCAATTTTTGACCATGTGTGGGTTAGTTAGTCAGATGTAGATGTTAAGTATTGCTCCGCTTTTATCCAATATCACCGAACTCCTCATGTAAATATCTTATCGTGGATCACCTGATCGCTCACACTTGTAGATAGCTGTTAACTGCCATACTCACTTGTGATCGTCATCCTCCTCTCTCTCTTATCCTGGTCTATCTCATCGCTCATACCTGTAGATAGCTTTTAACTACCACACACACTCTCTCTCTCACGTCATCATCTCTCCCATAATCGTCTCTCACATACTCACCGTAGTTTTGGTGCTCTATGGCCTTTGTTGCCTTTTGCCATTAAACCCATAATCTCAATCTCTCTCTCTCTCTCTCTCTCTCTCTCATATTACCAGTACCACCACTGCTGCTCAGGACCTCCAGGATGTATGGCTCCCAAGGTGCCAATGACATAGAAAGTGCCCTAGCAAGGTGTGAGCCCAGGCAGGTTACAGTCAGTCTAGAGTCGAGAATTGTAAAATGCAATACGCTGGAATGTAAAATCCAATACGTCTATAGAAATTCTCATAAGATCTCGACGTGTCCCTACTGCGTTCTTACGGAATATTGGCCACCGTAATTCTATAGAAACTCTAATGACCTACTAATGCGAGAGTTTCTATCGCTTTTCTTTAGAATTCCTTTCGAGGGGTGTCGTGTGCTTTGAGCACCATAAATGTTGCATGCAAGCACACAAAACAGGCATATGAGGAACAAGCTTTGTATTTATACTACTTTTGGTTCCATTGAGAGCAACGAGGAGAGACTCCTCTTCAGTTGAGTATCTGATGCAAAAGGTTATCTTCCACGTGTCTGTCCTGAAAAGACAAAGCGCATGTACATACATAAAAATTACAACGATTGCAACCTATATTCACAAATATTAGCTCAAGTCTAGACATGACTTTCTAGACAGGATAAACATCCGCTCTTGGTGCTATAGGAAACAAAAATACAAAAAGTGAGCTGCATACTGCACGCATTTTAAAATGAAAACACAAACATGGATGATACAAAACATGCAAAAAACAGGATTATTTTCCTTCGGTACAGCGGTTCATTTAAAACCTATGATGAGAGCATTGTTGCAGTGTTTCCAGGTGGATTCTACGTCCAAGCAGACTTGCAATTTAATGTATATATTTAATATATTTAATATATATATATATATATATACCAAACCACTAGATGTGAAATGAAAATTCATCAATATTTTCTCATTCAAACGTTTTCGGCAAATCCATGACAGCATAAGGGGAGGCAGCCCTTGTAATGTAATGGGCTCAGTCGAATACGTACACAACATGGAAGTATAACCACCACGTATATCAAATAGTCTTGTGTTGTGATGAAATTTGCCAAAATTTGAAATGACTGCTTGATCGAGCTGATTGCAGTTTAACTCCCAACGGCATTTCTACGTATCTGGACAGCAGTCAGCTGTTACACCAATCAGGTGCAAATTTTAGTCGAAGCACTTGGCTCTCAAAAAGAACTTGTAGTGTAGTACCTGCACTTCTTTACAGTTTTCCCTTGCTTCGGCATTGTAAAGAAAAATCGCACCATAAATAGTGCACGTGACGTGGTCCTATGAACAAGAATTGCCTCACATTCTGCTGATCTCGGTGCAGCTAAAAAGCCCCAATGTAATTTATCAATGTAGTTATGTAAATCTATTTAATGCATTTTAATTAAGTAGCTGTTTGGCAGTTCTATGTTATCTCACACAAAAGATCTGCTTCCACGTCTATACTACCTCACACAAAATATTTGCTTACACCTGCAAAAACTGCATTTGTAGTATTGCATAAAATTAAACACCCTGTTTATAAGCAGCCTCGTGAAGTGGAGCGCTTGTGATGTATGCAGGGTTTTGAAGGACGCAACGGTTTGACCGAAGTCGCATTCTCAGTACGTGACTACATAACAACCATGTGCACAGGTAGTCACGAATTGCTGTATGGCACCGAACGTACTGTGTACCAGTTTTATCAGAAATTTATTCAACAGAGAAACAGCACACTGGAACTTACGCATATCACATAGTTAAATTACAAAACTGCAATCCCATACCTAAGAACTTGTATAATACCTACATATTGAGGACAGGTTATGATTCAGTATGTTAATGGGTGTAATATACCTTGTCACACGAAATGAAAATTCCTGGTCCTGGACTCTAGGCAGGAGAGCTCCGCAATGTGTTCACAATCCCGGCTGCAGCTGTGAGGAAAATTGAAAAGCACTGCATGTTGCTACACTCTAAGAAAAAAGGGGAGTCGCGATGAGACCTCGCCTGACCCCCCAAGTCGCCGCTTCTCTGGCAATGACTCCCCCTTCCTTCTCGCACTCCTTCGAGCGGAATCTGTTGCGTGCGAGAACGAGAGGAGAGTGGACCCAACGTTACTAGATACTGTAAGTTGCCAAACTCTGCTTGGATCGCCAGAGGAAACGTGACCCCCTTCCGTTGCCGCTCAAGAGATGCGCTGCGCTCGTTGTTTGCTCGAAATTCTGCCGTTTTGCCGCGTGTTCGCTTGGGCGCAGATAACGCCATTGTGTCAGCCCATTCCATTGCACGGCAACCGTGTTCCACAGTCTGACAAATTGACTCGAGGACATGTAAATTAGCGGGACATGATGTCGAGCTAGTTGGTTGAAGGTAGGGAATCCAGCGTAACATGTTAGGTGAGCACCGGAGAGACGTAGACTGGACGGGCGCCTGTCCCCCATCCCACCTGTGCACGTCTTACCTGTTGTGTTAATTCGGCGTACCTTTTTAGTTGATTTCGGCAGTGAGCCTTGTACACACGAAGAAGACTGCTTCAGTACTAAACAGAGCGAAAAACAAGACGAGGACGAGTGTTGCGTCATCCACCCTCCCGCAGTTTAGTTTTCAGTAAGGATGGGTCAACCCAATCGGCGAATCCTAGGCAGGGATTCGAGGTTCAGGTATACGAATCCCAGTGGCCAAAACGGCGAATCGAATCCACGAAGCGCGTTTGTTTGTTTCTTCTCAATATTGGCGCCTCAAGAGTCCGCGGAGAGCCAGATTGCTTACAAATTGATTGGCGCCAAAAACGTTCGATTTGAGGAAACTGTCGACAAAGTACCTGATCACACCACCTCGACAGTAATGTCAGAAAGGCTCTTCAGCACATCAGGTGTATAGATCTGCCATAGATAGAGGTGTGATAAGAAAACACATAAGCTAGATCCAGAGCAAGTGAGAATGGTGGTGTTTTTTGAACAAAAATCTGCAGTAATTTATTTTCAGCTACATTTTTTGTTTGTTTTCTTACATTGCTCTAGACTGTGAGTTCAGGCAGGAACTCATGTTTAAAAGTAATGTTTAAAACTAATTTTTTTGCTTTTGATCATTTCTTCAGTTTTATGGAAAGAATTCAGACTCATGAGTTTATGTATTCCCTGTAGTAGATGAACAGCACATTAAATATATTTCATTTAAGGAGAAGCATAAGGGTATGTTCTCTTCTGAAAGCAAACTATTATTTAATTTGTTTTCATTAAACAAATATATAAACTTCTGCTTCAAAACACTTTTCAGTACAAGTGTTGCCCCTGGCTTTTCAAAATTCATAAGAATGATTTAAAATTCATAAGATCGTGGACTCACAGAACCTTGGATTCGTACTTGGAAAATTCAGGATTTGTCCCATCTCTAGTTTTGAGTTTTCTAAACAGAGATTCTGAAATCGTCCCACTGATCAGGTGGTCACTGAAGAACACAGAACTAGTGGTGTCCAGTAACATGGTTTTTTTTTTACTTATTTGTACTTACTTTGCGAGACATGAGCAATTTCCTATCGTGATAACAAATGGCATGGATCAATTCATGGATTTAACGGAGACTCTACAGGAGACGAACTTTCTTTGTGGCAACAGCAGCCTTTTCGCTACTCTCTAGGCGTCCCACTGACATCTCTCGTTATAGAAATGCATGCGGGTTATTAAAAAGAAGGTGAGTATCTCACACGTAAATGACGACATGCTGCTGGACACAGCCGAGGCGGAATGATTGTGCTGCTCGAGGTTGTCAACACTTTCCAGAAGAGGTCTGCACAAGGGCCACATTCATCATAGAGGTGCCGGAAACAGTGCTGGTTACAATTATCACTACATCCAACATTTTTGCAGGTGGATGATTTAAGCAACCTTCCTTGAAGCTTCTGTAAGCTGTGGAGTATGTATCACATGTAACTACTGGAACTGCACAGCTAATATCCCGAATACATTCGTCACATGCTTTCTGGCCATCGATAATTTATGGATTATGTACCCGCACAACACTGCCCTCAATGTTTCCTTTGGCATATGCATGGTCGTCGTCTCTCGGACAGAAGAATCGCTGACATCTGACACAATCTCCAACAATTGAGCTTCAATGAAGTGATGCAAAGATGATTGCTGTGTGCGACACGTTGCCTTCGTTGTCTCAGTGTATCTTGAATGTGAACAAGAACATTGCTTGGGGCACCTTGCACACTGCCACGTAGAGCTGTCTTGATGGGCGTGTACAGCTGAGCAAACGAAATATTTGTGTGAAGTTCACCACTGTGGGGATGTGACTCGTCGCCTCCGAATGAACGCAACCAATCCGAAATGTCGCTAGAAAAGATTCCAGTGTCATTGCAATGTAGTGAATTGACTGTAATACACGAATGGCAGTATGTTCTCACCTCCAAAGTATCTTGATTCAGCTTGGCCGTCCAGACATAGCTGGTACCTTCATCTAGTAGGTACTTGATGATGTCTAGCGTAGATAAGAGTGTGACCCGCAAGGACTCTGTGGTTTGTTTGACGCAAAAAGCTTCAGGTTCTTCTGGACTGAGTTTTGTTCTGTTTTGTTGAGCAAGTCCAAGAAATCTTTAATTACCTGAAAAAGGTCATTGTAGCATGACTGACAAAGCTCATTGACAGAAAAATGTTGACATGCTTTTAAATACCACAGCAGCACAGAGGAAGGACACGGTGGTACACCTGTATTTCCCTTGACTCATGTCTGACTCCTCTTGATGGGGTTTGATGTTTAATGCATCAAAGAGGTCATTTAACAACTTTTAAATATTTCTGTATGTTCAGAATCTTGCATCCCTCGAACCTCGGCTTCTCTGTACACCCTGAGGCCAATTGATGTCCCATGGCTAACCAGCTGGTGAAAAAAAAAAAGTAAAATCAGAACCATCTCTTCTCAGACATAAAAACAAAGATATCCCTTCCACACACAGGCCGTACCTGAGTAGCGAGCCTGACACTCATTTTACGAAGATTGTCAGGAGCGACATGCTCTCTTGTCAGCTTTGGCACAACCCGCATATGCTTATCCTTCTCTGTTTCGTAAGTGTGATATAATATTGGAACCATAACTTAAAAACCCGAGACTAGGGGACAAAAACGACAAACACAGACAAGGTCTCAAACACAGCTGAAAGTTTACTTAACAGACACAAACATATAAGGGCTCAAGTGGGTGAGAATGAAGGGTGAGGAGTAACGTAAGAACGTCCCCAAAACCAACGGGAAGGTCAGGAAGGCTTTGCTGACACAGTTCCAGCAGAGATAATGGACAGCGTTTCCTTCATAAGCCTTTTGTGAGGTCACTTTCCCCTGGACATTACAAAGGTTTCATGCCATCTGGGCGCACAGCCTCTACAGAGTTGTAGGTGTTTTACCAATTGGAAGAACAATCGTTATTCTTTTACTTTGAGGGCATGCTCCCGCAAGCGATCATTTAGGCAGCGTTTACTTTGGCCGATATAACAAAAACCACATTCCAGAGGTATCTGATATACAATATTAGAACGACAGTTCACATACATAGTTCTGTGGGTTTTACACGAAGCTTCAACTTTTTCAAAAGGTGGTCAACGAGTCTAAACGAAAATCATTTCTAAATACAAGGTTCACATCAAATTTCTTCGCCAACAAAAGCAGGTTATGAGAAATTTATGAAGATACGGAATTACGACACGATGACCAGTAACATTATTTTCTTTTAGGGAAACGGAAAAAAGCTTGTTTCCAAGTGTCATTAGACCATGAAAAATCTTACAATGGGAGTAGCCCGCGTCCCTCAACCGAGACAGTTGGTGGCACAGAGAAGATTGTAACTGGTGAACACAAGACTTTTTCACGAGCATTTGACAGTAACCCGGCGATGACTCCAAACTTGACAGTTTTTGAGTGGCAACTACTAGCAGACAGGATAGGTTAGGAACTATTTTGCCATAGTTCCAGCAAAGATAAGGGCTGAACAAAAGTCGTACAGCCAAAAACTGTAGCTCTCCATTCATGGGGTACTCAACAGTAAAATCTAGTTCGGGAGCGACAGACCTGATAACACGTTCACAGTCAGAAATGATGGACTCTTCGTTTGAACAACCGCAACAAATCATCGACAAACCTTCTTACAAGAAGAGAGCAGTGGAAACAGTTGAAATAAATGACAATACAGCAGTATCAACAGCACGCAGGTAATTTCTGACAATACCGGTGCAATAGAAGAACCAATACAGAGCCCCGTCTTCTGGGGTAAACATTCTCCATCAATACTTATAAGCAGTTGATTTAAGATACAATTCTAGAACTCGAAGAAAATCCGAGACAGAATTACCCGCTTTTTGACTGAAACGCACCAGGTTACACTCTAAAAATCTCTTACACGGTTTAACAGAGTATCAGCTCGGAGAGAATAATACAGATCCTTAATATCCAGGGACAATGCGTGACATTTTTTACCGTGAAAAGATGCCGGGCCTCAAGAAGACTCTCAGAATTTTTCAAGACAAGTGGGCTAGGTTCGTAAATTGAGGAGAGACAGTTCTTAATGAAAGAAGATACAACTTTTTGCCAAGTGTGGTTCTCATTTACGACAATTCTCAGAGGCATATCAAACCTTTGTGATCTTTCAACAAAAACTTGACCGAAAGGGTTCGAACGGGAAGCGAACGTATAGCCTTACAGATAGCACTCATATCATTTTCCATGAGCATTGAACAAATCGCCAGTTTTGATTTCTGCAAAATTGCCTGGGAACGGCTTAAGCAATTTCACAACCGCATCCGTCTTTTTAGGATTCAAAAGGCTCACAGGTAGGACAGCAAACTTTGATGATTTGTCCGTTTGCAATAGATGTAATCCTTTCATCCGAAGTTCATTTTGAATGGTTGTTATGGGCAAGGTACCTCGTTTCGTTGCAGGGAAGCCTGAATCAACACATTGGGACAACCGTCTCATAGCTCTGCTACAAAAGGCAGATGATCTTTCGGGTCATTTCAAAGCGAGAGGAAACTTTGAAAATGCACGCGGCAACATCAAGCTTTGACGGCCTTAAATTTAAACAAAATTTTGGTCCTTTAGACAAAATATTCGATGTACTTGACGACAGTGGAACGTTTCTGGGGTTAACAATGTTGCAATGTGAACTTTCAGCTGTGTTTGAGACCTTGTCTGTGTTTGTCGTTTTTTGTCCCCTAGTCTCGGGTTTTTTTAAGTTATGGATCTATACCACCAGCTCGCTTGCTACCTCTCTATCCTCTCATAATATTGGAAGTTTATCTGATGATCACCAGCCTGTAATGAAAAGTAAGCAGAAATTACGTGATAAATTCAGAGCACATGGATCATTTCGTCATACCATGCCGTAAGTGACTTCTTTAGGTGATTCCTTATGCACTTTATGATTTGCGGAACGTCACACATGAAGTACATCTTCTGTGAAGGCTCTAACGGGTGTTCGATGTAGTGGCACACTGAGTCCAGCTTTCCGGATATTCCTAGCTTGGTCCACATTGATCGATTGTTGCCAGCCCCATCAATGATGATGGCAAGCACTGGGCCATTGTTCTTGTGGAGTTCCAGCACTGCACTTATTAAGAGTTTGGAAAGGACATCCCCAGGAGCTGCTCCTCTCGTGGCAAAACTTGCAATGGGCTGCACCCAGTCCTCAAAAAGTGGCACAAACATAAGAACTAGTGCGTGGTCAGCAAGCCTATCTGTAGCGGTGTCACTGACGTCACCATAGTCAACAAGTCATCCATTTGATACGACACTTTGTTGAAGGCAACAGACTGCTTAAGCTTAATCCTCGTCGAGAAGTAGCACACCACATCTCCTCAGATGGTTCTTTCCATGGAAATGCTCCTTGATGCTCTTCAGTGCAATTTCATTTTAACCATATTTGCATGGAATGCCACTGATTATTTGACAAAGACGAGCCCTCGTTGAAAGCGGCAGCACCTGCATGTCAGAAATCAGAGTGTAGGCCTTTGGACTTGATATCTGCAAAAGGAGACATGTCATCATCCATTCCTCGTCGTACCGTCTCCATTTTCGGATTTAGCTTTTGCAGCCATCAATGCAGTCTTGAACAAGAGTGTTGCTTTTGTGGAAGAACATTGAGCACGCTCGTTATATTTGCCTCACTGACAGTAGAAAGTTGTTTCTTCATGGCAGCCAGCTCTTGCTTCACCTTCTCTCTTTTCGTGGTAGCCCGAATGGCTCTTCGGCGTAATGACTTCTGCTTACTCTTTTTGGCTGCCCTTCTGGTCTTGTTTCTTCACACCTTGCAAGAAGAGTTTGGTTCGAGGTTCTACATTCACAGCAGGTGGTGTTCATTGTCAATGTTGTACAGGTATTGCGTCGCCATGTGTTCCCATCAGTGGTTGCCACAGATGACGATGTGAATCTGGGTACTGCTTTGCTGAGATCCCCCTGCACAATTTCAGCTTTTCCACATAGCAGAGAAAGGACTTCAGATCTGCAAGAGTCTTGATTTCCACAGTCGAGTTGATAGTGTAGACACATGGTGGCACTAGTCAGCCGTCAGCACAAATAGAAAAGCTAAGGTCCTTCAACAACAACACCGCCTTCTTGACACAAAGGGTGTTCTTCAGCTCCAAGTGGTACACCACAACAGATGAGTCCACTACGTCCACCAACCGACCTTGTAGCCCGTCTACCTGATTGCTCTATGACCGAAAGTTCAACAAATAGAGATGCAGCCCTGTAAACCCACGAAACTCGAAGCGTCGTAATTGTCAGCGTCAGGTGACGTATTTTCTTGATCATTTTGACACTGCCTCTTTTGCCGCTTGCACTGAAGGGGTTGTCGCACTGCAGGCGCCTTGCGTTTCCGTGCTGGCCTTCGGCAGGTATTTCGGGCAGTTAGGAAAGATACGGGGGACAGCTCCGTCTTTCAAAGCCCACTTGTCGCGTGGTATGACAACCAAGTCATCACCGACATTGATGCACAAAATCTTTAACAATGTATCCTTCGCAAATGCACATTACAGGACAACACATGTGCTCGAAAGTACCTTATCAATCTTGGAATCGCCGTTGCCACTCTTTCAGACGTACAGGGTCAGTCGGAGGTTTGAAAAAGTGTCTTTTTGTCGCTGCAGTTCTAGCAGGCTCATTACCACTTCTGCAGCCATTCACAAAACAATGCGGGATCTCTCCTATCCGAAACAATGTTTAACCGTTTAACCACATTCGCACATTTGGTTCAACACATTTCCACACACACAGTTCAAAACAAAGCAGGACGCACTGCAACCGGGCAAACACTGTTGCGCGTGCCTCTCAGCCGGCGCGCCACGGAGGGGCGACGTGTACGCCAGCGGAGTTTGATAACTGACAGTATCTAGTAACGTTGGGTGGACCCCGTGGGAGCCGCTAGCAGTGCCCTCAAAACGTGAGACTGCGTGAAACGGCAGCTCGCATGGCAGTAAAACGCATAGGTGAAAAATTTGTTCCGATAATGTGCCATGTATAAACCATGATTGTTCCGGGATTTGCCGCTCCTCATTTTGGATCCCGTCAAACGGATTTGAAACATGCAGAAACAAGCGAGGGTGCTTGCACTTGGTCTTTGTAGTTTTGTAACTTCTCGTTCATCATTTTCGTGGGGACGTTTGCGTGAGGATAGAACGACCCAAGCAGCACACTGTACTGAAAGTCGAGTGCAATAAGGGTGGACGGGTAGGTGGAAGGCCTTGAACAGGCTCGTGCAACTAAAGAACATTGATAAGACACACACCGTCCACCCCTATTGCACTCGACGTTCAGTACATTGTGCTGCATGGGGAGTGTCACTGTGTTTGTGAAATACAAGTAGTCGACGAAGCAAAATCTCAGTGGGAGGCGATCACCGTGCAGATGACGTGAAGTCAGCACTTACGGGGCTCCAGCTTTTGATACCGTAACGGACAAACTGCTGATACAGGTAAATGGATCTCTGATTTCGTTGTATTGCATGCGTTTTCTGCGCTTCTTTGCACAATGAATACAGGGACAGTTGTGCTGTCTGAGGAAGAGTGTGTGTCCAAGGGTACACGCAAAAGTCGATCGTACAAACGCACATTCTTAGAAGATCTTCAAACAGTGTCGCGTCTGCCTGCATGTTGCTGTGTAATTGAGCATACAAATCAGTTGTTTTTTCTCCCTCGTTTTTCGAATGTGCTCGTCTGCCTGTGGTCTGCTTTTCCATTATTCAGGTGAAAGGCAGACTGGTTGGGGAATTTGTGCAGTTCAACGCAGACGGAATTTTCACATAATGTCTGATTTTTATATAATGCAGTTGCTAGTTATGTTATGATTGTTGTGCAGGTTTTGTTCTTATGGAAAGCTTTTCTTTTTTGTGTGTGTGTGTGAAGCATGTATTTCTGCGCAGTATACAGCTTCATCTGAGCTGTACTTCAGAACACAGCATCAGCTGAGATTGCGTTTTATATCTTTCATGCGTTAAAGGTCAGCTATGCCGATATCCCAAATAGTCGAAACGGTTGTGATATTCTGAAAGCCCACATCCAGCTCTCCCCAAAATGCACCTTCATACTCTCAGATCGGTACAGTCCATGTCAAAAAAATAGTAATTCATTCCGAAACACACTTGGGCGCAGCCATTTTTTATGACGTAGATGCACCGAACTGGCATTGTGACGTGTACGCGCATTCGTACTTGTCAGTGGATTTCAGCTACGGCTTCTAGCGGCTTCACGTATTTGTGCTTGAAGATGGTGGACAGCCGGGTTCACCGTCCGCGATAAGTAAACAGTGCAGCAGCTGCGAACTCATTCGCAACAAACCTCTGTGCGATGTTGTGACTGGAATTCGTCGTTTGTGTTTTGTGAGCACGTACAATTTGTATCAAGTCGCGTCTGCGTTAGCCCCGTTACAGCACTTGCCCATTGTAGAGACTGACGTTTCGACAGCCGTGTTAGCAAGAAAATGCCGACAGCGTTTTATTCCTGCAGGAAAAAATTGTGCTATGTATTTGAGAAACCGCATACTCCTATGGGACATGTTTTACGTGCGATTTATCAATGTGCAACAGCGTCGACGATGGTATGTAACGACGAGAGACGTAAAACGAAATACAAATCACATTTTAAACTTTTTGCGGGATCCGTGCATTTTTCCAGAAGCTTTCTTTGAATACACACTCCCATGTCCGCTGCGTTTGTGTGGCCGCTAACAAACTACTGCGTTTTATGTCTAACATTGGATATTGTTTGTAATGAGCACCGTCGCACAAAAACATGTACACAAAAGCTCCAGAAGCCCTTGTGGTTGCACACTATGCAGACGCAAAAGCAGTACCAGAGCACATATTGCCACTTAGAAATGGTGTTTTTTGAAATGTGGTGTCTGAAGAGTTAGGGCATAGCATAGATACTAGAAATCAGATGCACATTATCCTTCTGTAGAGTGCTCTTTCAATTCACACTCAGCCCATGGGGTTGTAAAAGTGTTAGAGGCAATTATGTGACTTGTCGTCCTGGGTGACATCACTGGGCCAGCCTCGGAATTAATTCTCGTGCTCAGGAATTATTGTACAAATCACTTTGTATGTAGGACATGCTAAGCAATATGTAAGTTGCAACCTTGTCTGCAGCATTCTCGATTGCCATTTGCCTTTACATTTAGAGGACACGTTACCAAACATTTGCAAAGGGCACTCTTACGGGGCCGTGGTAACTTGAGTTTTTAACTTATAATGAAAATAAAATATAAGTATACAATATGTAACATGAATTTAATAAAATAAAAAATAACATTTATAAAAGAATTTATAAAAATTAAATAAAAAGGCTTCATGGAAGCAATCCGTAGCATACTCATGCACATGAAGCACAATTATATATGCTTGGACATCTTCTAATTAATCTTCTGAACACTATGTGTGGCTGCCATACGAAATTTTTTATGCACATGCTCTACCTTCCTATTCCTACATGTGCACACGAATAACAGTGAATATATGTGAAGTGGCAAAAAGCAACGCTAGACTCTACCATCATTGTGCTCCTTTAACTTCTCCACATTTATGTCTGGTGAACAGGGATATCTCACTAGAAAAGAAGACATTTGTGCATTGTTTGGCAAGCAAATAAATTATTTATTTACATTTTTGCATCAATAAACAATGTTGTGACCTGGTGCTAACATTAATGTCAACAAGGAAAGTACTTACAAATTATTCCTATGTACAAAATGCAGATATGACAATTCTCTTTTTTGTACCTCAGAACAGTACAGTTTCAAAATTAACAAACTGCACAGCATCAGCAATCTTAAAGTATCTCAAGAGGGGAATCACATAAAGCTCCAATAATAGACAGTGCAAACAAAGCTAAAAAAACAAAGTACTTAAAGAAAAATCTGAATATTCGGTTGCAATGTGATATGTATACTTGCACTAGTTCATGAATGGAAACATGTTACCTCATTGCATTGCCCTCCATGTGAGCGCTAGAACAGGCAGGTTTTTAGGTCGCTCTTTTCGTGTTTTTCTATTGTCTTTTTTTGTTTTCTGTTTTTGCAATAGCAAACATGGCCATAGTGAAACATAAGCAGCCAAGGACAGGATGAGACAATCTAAGGTGCGGCTGCTAGCTCTCAATGATATATTTATAAGCAGACTCTGGAATATTCACATATATGCTGCTAAGCAAATGACAATATAACCAATAGATAACAGACAAGAAAAAGGGTTATATATCTTCCTCTCTCCTCATTCTATTTCACAGGCAGCCCTAGTATCATTCGGAGTGTGTCCGTGCGTTCCCTTTGAGATAACGTATCTCAGACAGAAGCAAATCCAACAGCAGACTGCTTACACGTGCAACTGTCTTGTATTTCTCTAACCACTTGTTATTTAACCGCTGCCTTGAGCTGTGTGTTCTGGAAATTTATGCAGCATCCAGAATCCCTGCAATGTGTTGCCATGTTTCTCGAGGGCATCAAAGTCTGTCCTTGGCTGCCTGTGTTTCCTATATGCTCTCAGATACAAACTACCCATTTCAACACAGTAGAAAACACAGATTTGTAAATAGCATCTGTTGATTGCACTGTACATACCCCTCATATAAAGGATCATAGTGGATACTACATCTTGTGCGATAATGTCAGGAACACAAAAAAGCTAGATTTGAAACCACTCTTACGTCGTAGTAGTAGTATTTGTGTGAAGCTACGCAATTCCTGTCCTGCAAATAATTTAAACGATAAGTTTCATCTGCCAGCGTGATGATCCCCTGAAAAGTAATTCACACTTGGCGGAACTACCGGTTCTGAAACCTATCCCTGACATGTGTAGCATCAGGGAGGAAACCCAAGGGCTGCGGTGGAAAAGACAGACACACACGGGCTATGTTCTCAATGTGTCAGCTGCTCTGGCTACTAAGAAGACATGTTCCAAATTAATATAACATGGCTTGACATCATATGCCGGCGAAAGCTAACCAATAAAATTAGTAGTTAAATCTACAAGTACGTAAACACTTTCCATAACATGACAGTTCCCTTTCTGCATTTATGCGCTACCATTCAACCCACATAAACAGTGTACTGAATTTTTTGATAGCATTACACGTCGTTTGACAGAACTTGAACAAGATTATATAGCACACGATAAAAGTAGAGTGAACATAATGTGCAGAACAAATGGCTAGGAAGCAAGCGAGCTGGTGAAGATGATGCATATGTAAAACCCCGAGACTAGGGAACACAAAGGGACGTGTTTGTGTCTGTCCCTTCGTGTTCCCTAGTCTTGGGGTTTTACATCATGCATAATGTGCAGCTTGCCATTCACGCTTAATGGCCGTAGAAGTAATGCATGAAGGCCACTATTAAGTTGTGTTGAGAAACACCACTTTATGTTTGCCATGTCTCAATGAAACGTACCTGACCTGATCCAAATTAACTGTTCTGAGTCTGGAACACACAAAGAGAAAAACGCAACACACGCCACAACATTAACAGATAGGCAAATAGTTCACGTTCAGTTCCTGGTGCTAGCACTGACTGACTTTTTCATGAATTATTTGTTGAAGTTTCGATGTGCTTGAGAATCATTCGTCAAGCATTGTATCCTCATGAGGTGATGAGGGTTTGTCATCTCAAAGAGACTCCCTTTCTGCCATGTGTCCTTATGGATGCTCATCTCCTGCAGAAAAAGAAAGAAAAGCATTTATGACAAGAAATGGATAGTCGTATTTACTGAATAATGATTGTGCACAACAGACAGAAGACTTTCGCACAGAAGGCTGTACTTCTTGAGGTCTAACATCAAGTTACAAAATTCCAGAATATATGACATGTTGTAAGGTAGAGAATAAGTAGAGTTATTGAGTGTCGAGTTGAGTTGAGGGGGAGTTGTACCCCCTTTTTATTTTATTATATATGATTGTGTAATTATTTTTATGTCTGTAGCAACCCTCGCTCTCACATTACAACATGTTTTATATATTCTGGGAGTTTGTAACTTCATGTAGACATTAACAAGAGCAGCCTTGTGCTCGAAAGTCTCGTCCGATTAAAATTTCGATGCTCTCAACAGTCTTCTTTCTGTTGTGAATCTCTATCGCAGCATACCTGCACATTGCTGGTCTACGTACTGTGACTTTGCAGTAAGAGTATGGACTTTGGGTATAAAAGACTACACAGCACTGCTCAGGTATTTTTGCCTATCAAACAGTATGTATGTATGCAGTATGCACACAGTATTTGTGCACCAGACCCACTAAAAATGTAGTGAATGTGGCATTGCCCACGGTAATGCACCAAGTTCAACACAATTATTGTAGAATCCAGGTATTTTAGCTTACATGTCAAGCCAGTACCACATCCAGTGTGAAGTTGTGACAAATAAATAGTTTCGATTTTTCTAAGCTCTCAGAACACAGACAGTGAAATAATCAGAGTAGACAATGTTAACATGAATTCTGGGCTGTTCTTCAATTAAAGGTTCACAGATAGTAAAGGCACCTTCCATCAATGGACGTTGATGACACTGAAAATTCTAAAACGTTATCAGAGGCGACATCAGCTCTGTGTGTCAAAGGATTGTATGTCCAACAGTAATCAACTAACAGTAATGAAAATGTGCAAAAGACAAATTAACTGAACTAATGTAACGTACCTTATATATCAGACAGTGAAGCTTGTAACAGCCCATCCACAGGAACCAGTGTCCAGACAGCAAAAGTGCTTGAACTGGGAGATAGCAGCTAATCGGAATGGCGACCTTTGTTTTCCACCCTGAAAGCACAGGTTGTAACCTTTGAGGGCAGATTTAAAAGTGTGTCAAGATGTCTGCATGCGAGTGCACATGAAAAGTTGAACATAGGTGAATACTCAAATTATAACATCACACTGTCGTACCTGTTGGTGGAGGTAGACTGCAACTAACGTGCCAGCAATTTCTTCATGCACCAGATGCAAGCCAGATCATGCTTCATTTCGCCTTCAGCGTGCACCTGTGACAATTCAGAAGTTAGATTATCAATACTATTGTGTTCTTAATCGTGGTTTATCAGAGTAAGCGCAGTAGGACAGCTGCACAATCGATTCATTAGGCCTTGCTATTTTTTGTATCTGAACCTCGACTTACCTTTTTTGCTCTCGTTTTTGCCTTGATCCTCCGTGCACGTTCAAAATGTTGTGCCGGCGGGCACCTCAGATTTTCATCCGGACGATTTCGTGCCGATATTCCAAATTGCCTCTGGAGTCGCGCGTAACCTATGATAACATTCGTTGACGAAATCCTTGCAGTGGAAATTAGCAGGCACCACTGTCAGCCAAGAGCTTCGCACTGCTTGGTCTTTTGGCAGCTTATAAAAGGTAACACTTGAATGCTCCGATGAATTGTTCTAACAGCGTAGCACGTAGCACCGTCGCATCTTCGACAAACTTCGCCGTGGCATATCGCTCAGCCCATAAAAGGCAAGGTCAGAACAAGGAAGTGCACTTTCCAAACGACGCCGTGCCAAAAAAAATATTCACACGCTTTGTTTCCGGCTTAGCACTAACATAACAGCTGGTTCGCTTATGTACGATGCACAGAGGACGAAACGAAAGAAGCCAAGCGGGCCATACCAAGAGTCAATGCCAAGCCAAAGACAGATAAACCGAGAGCAGTGACGTCGGTGCGACCGTGCGCAGGGTTTGCCGACGGTCTGACGGCCGGGCGTGGGAAACTAAAAAACTGTTTTCTAAAAAACTACGAACAGTTGGAGCAAGATATTTCGCACACATATTCAGTGTTAGGCAATGAACACACAGCGCGAGTATCGCTCAGTTCTGCGGCACTTCAAAATCGCATATCTGACCGTTAAGCATCTGTCTTTTTCCAGCTCCTTGCGCTTTGAAATGGAAGCACTAGTAAGCGTGTGCCAACACCCATAAGTGCACCGAGGAGAGTGCTGGAGCCATGGTTTTGTTGCTGTTGTCCTTGCACCTGATTTGCAGAACTTAGATGCATATGTAATCCTCATCGATCACCTTTCTACTCTTGCAGTTCAGATAATTCTTCGGTACACCAGAACCATGTGAATACCTGCTTCTCCCCAGTGGTACACCTTCTGCTGTGGTCATTTATGAAGGTGTCTGCTGGTCAGAAAGCAGTGGCTCTGTGTTGAAGCTATGACACTGCAAAATCTCAATTTATTGAATAATACAGGTGTGTCACATATTTAGTCGCATTGTAATTTGCCCATCGCATTAGGTGCCCTGGTCAGTGCTTGTTCTGCTTCCTGCCATCACTGCTAAGAGAGAAGACAGATGGAGTCATCAAGAAGTTGGTAGCAGTTCTTTGTGCTGTAGGTCTATTTTGCTGAGAAGGGGTGGGTGGGTCTCCAAGATATGTGGAATATTTATACACCTATCTGAGCCATCGTGCAACCTCTGCCATAATGAACATAAAGGCGCATACAAAGATTATGCGTAAACATGCTTACATTAGGTTAATATAGAGGGTTTTTACTGAATACAGATATTTATTTGGAGATAAAGATAAAATTATTTATTTTAGGTACATTCATCACTGCCCCTAGGTTACTGGCATTGGATCCTACAACTGGAGCTGTACGGTATCGGGAGTTAGTCAATTAGATAAATGTTTGAATTATTCATTTTAGGAGTAGGTAAAGTTTGGCTAGAGTTGGAGCACCCAATTAGGCTTACTGCAGTTAATATGCACCTTCGGAGGTCACGCTAGTAGTTTGTGTGTGCTGCAGTACACATTTATGTTTTAATATCTAGTGCATATACAGGGTGTTTCATGTAAAGTGATAAAAAAATTAGAACTGGCGATGTAGGCGCTGGAGCATTTGCCGGACTTTCGGTAATTACCAGTTCTGGACACATTGCCACTATCGAGGAAGGCTTTGGGCAATTTTTAATTGCAGGAAATTTATTTTTAGTAAGTTGAACTTCGAAAATTGCCACGCGAACCTCACTTTCTTTTTACAGCAACACGAAGTCCTACACAGATAGCGCCCAAGAGGCCCAACGAAAACAATGCGAAAATAACTAAAGAAATATGGCGTTGTGTGTAGAGCACACATAGTACTTTTTCAACAGTAGGCCAGCTTTGGCATTTGCTTTGACTATTTAGTTCATATTTGGTATTGTGGCTGCAACATACGGCAGAATATGACTAATGGGAAATTATTGGCAGCACTTCATCTATATTCTATATCTATATTCTATTGTGTACTGTACTTCACCTGGAATTTTCGAATTTTGACACCGCTCTGGTCGAACACTGGTCTAATTTTTGTCATTACAGGTAACCTACTTCAACTGATTCCTGTGCATGACAATCGCTACAAGGACCTCAGACAAGCCTCAAACCTCAGACAGCAGAGCCGGCGGTAGGATTCGAACCCACCACCTCCCAGTCTTCAGCACGACCTTGGTTACCACCAACTAGCGGACGCCTTAGCCCACTCGGCCATGCCGCTGGTTCCAAAATAATTAAAAGATAGTTAAAAATATTTATATTTTCCGTTCTTTAAGTACTTTTTAGTTTATAATTAACTGTTTGAAAACAATTTTTTGATTTTATTATCGCAGTTCATTGCAACATGAGAAAGAAGCAGAAAGGGAGAAGAGAAGGGCGACAAAAATACAGACAAAAGAAGGAATGCACCCTTGAAAAGATGAGTTTTTACGAGCTGCCTTGCGTCACTGTAAAAGAGAAAATAAATAAGTACACAGGATGCACCAAGTTCAACGTGTCCTTCTAATATTTGAATTATAACATGAGTCTACAGAACAATAAAAACACACATAACGCCAACTATCATGCCTGAACAGTTAGGATTGCGACTTTGTACACAGTGACTCTGGTTGAAATTTCTTCACAATAGTCATGTCCAGCTCAAAGAAAAGAGTTTAGTCCAGCAGGTGCATACAGAGATGAAGACAAGGAGACGCAATAGCACTTCAGGAGAGAGAGTGCATGCGCAGTCAGTAGGGGGGGTGGGCTCTTTCTGCTTGCGTCGTAGTGTCATGCGGCTAGTCTGAACAGTGATTTCAGAAGCAGAGTGAGTACGATGAATTACATTGTCTGGTGGAGGGGGTGCGGAGCATGACCCCTGTGCGTCCGTCTATCTTATCTCCTCTCCTTTTTGAGTTGAACACCAGTATTAGCGTGCTATCTTAGATGAGTCAAAAACAAAACAAAAACACGACACATGCGCAGTGATGGCCCATCACAAGCGCATGGCATGCATCAGTCTATTCCTTTTCAGTTCCCCACGGTGGCGCAATAGGACTTCCCTTGCTGCCAGAGCGTCAAAGTTCTGAGTGTCCTCAGGTGCTGGAAATATATAGAATATAGGTGCTCAGTTCTAGATCCCTCCCGGTACAAGCATTTTCTATATTTACACGTTGCCATCACTATCTGGTCGTGTCCTTCCATGATGGGACACATTGACTATGCGGACACATTGCTTCGGACATTTGTTATAGACTGCAGGTCTTTGTATGGAAAACAGTCACTTGTGTACAATATACACTCTCTCATTCACTTGTCCCGTGATTGCAAGGAGTTCGGGTGCCTCGACAATTACAGCTGATTTCCATTTGAGAATTATTTGAAGGATTTGAAACGCTTAGTCAGAACTGGGAACAAGCCCCTGGAACAGCTTTATGGTAGACTCTGCGAGAGAGAGCGTGGTTATGAGCATTCTTCCCGAAGCAAAGATGAAACAGTAGCATCTGGCATTGTTCTTTCTTCAGTGCATGCTAAAGGACCAGCCTTGTCTTTTGTAACCTGGAAGCAGTTCAGGAAAGCCAGGTGGAAGAACAGCATATTGAGCAGTGAGCGTCCAGACAACTGCGTTCTGCTAACAGGAAACCGAATAGTCACTGTTTCTAACTTTCTTTCTCTTGGCAGAGACACTCTAATTGTAGGCCACCAATGCATGATTCAGAGTGACTTCTATACACAACCTTGCAAGTCATCGTTGTTGTCAATTTTTCGAGTGTCCCACAAGACTAACGGGCTTGATGTGTTTCCTTTTAACGATATCATTTGCAAAGGAATGTTGCTGCCACTTAAGGCCTCGAGGGTTTTCTTTCCTCTGATTCACCTCCTCTGATGTGTAGGCTTTGAATGTTGCCGTGTGCAAGAAGGACCTTTGTGTGTGAACCATGTTTTCAGATTTCATTATACTCGCTGACGTTCCACCGAGCAATCTTGGTTTCTATCTACTTATATACAGTAGTGGTTTTCATATTTTAGCAACGCATCAAGCAAGTGTCTATACCCAACTAATTTCTTTGTAAGGAACTAGCTATCTTATATTGAACAAAATTACCTCTTCCTGTTAGTTATCATATCGCCGAGTTCACAACAGAAGGGAGTACATATGTTGTCCCTGAAAACTGGGTAACAAGAGATGGTGATGACTGCTACTGCTACTGGCCACAGTCAGTATCAAAGATGGAGATTACAAAAATGATCAAGAAAGCAGTGCCCTTTGACCGAGATGAATGGACAGCATATACCGCACGGATAGTGGCGACGAAAAGTAAGTAGCGTGTCTGTAAAATATTTATATATATATCTTGTCATACACAACCCGAATACTTTATATGTATACTTTATGTATATGAAAATATTTATGTATATGAAAATATAAAGTTACATAATGTGAAGTTGCAGGTTTTAATATGCTCTCGCGATTGCTAATAAATAAACTCTGTTGATTTTGCTTCCTCAAGCACACATCACTACACCGTAAGCACAAGACTGAATTCTTAGCATTTCTTCTAGCTCTCCATTGCTGCTTTCTATCATTTGTCTTGCTTTGACATGCAGAAGCATATGAACGAGCCCAGGAATGTCTACCCTATGCACTGGATACATCACATCTCAACTAAGACTCTGAAGCAGAAAGACGTGGGCGAAGGATTCGCAAGAGGGTCATATTAGACAGCGACAGCGATGACATATCGCTCTCAAACACGCCGATAAAACCGACAAGCAGAGATCGGTCAATGGTGTCTGCAAGGGAACGACTGCAGCGCTCGATGCAGGCACTTCATGGAAGCAGAGTGACCCACCCATCACAGAACAGTGAGGTTATATTTACAGAGATTGGTGGTCCTGTGAGCACAGACATAATTGGGGAACCATATAGATGATGATAAACACTGGTGCTAAAGCCTACGTCTGATTTCAGAGGCTCCTGGGGATGCTTCACAGAGGAAGACATTTCCCGCACGAAGTGACGTGCAGTGCTTGGAAGGTATTTTCAGAACTTGACTGCGAAGTGATAAATTCAGTGGCATTGTGTGTGTGGGATCTGAACAGTTTGTGGGAAAAAATCCTCGTGAGCTAATCTAGAAGTAGCAACTGCTTGGGATATTTGGGTGGCTTTGACCCAATGCTTTCGCTTTAGTTGACTTTTTCTAGTAGTAATATGACTTTGTGCAGCCCTTAATCAGATTATGTGTCACAAAAAAAGCTCATACAGATCAGTACATAGTGAATGTCCAGTTTCTTGTGTTGTTTCGAGGCATACAGGCATACTATACCGTGATCCTGCAGTTAATGCATATCACAATTGCTTCCGCACAAGATTCGCTTCCGCACAAGATTTGCTTCATTTTTTATTTTAGGTGAGCAAGGTGGCATCCATCGTCATGTCATGTCTGGTCGTGTAAGTGCTGAAGAGCGTGGCTGTACTATCGGTTAGTGTTATTTTGGTTGTTCAAATGTGCTTTGACTATGAAACCTGCGTTAAAGGGTCACCATTACAGGAACCGCATATTTTATGTCCAACATGCAATTTAACCTATGTTATTTATTTAATTGTTTTTATTTATATTTAGGTGTCTCCATTCCTTTGGAACGACGTGTCATTGATCTGTCTGCACGATTTTTGGGTAAGTTTTGAAGTTTTAATGGGGACGTCAGTTCCACATTTACAAAGACTGTACTCAGACTGTGGTCATATTCTGTACATTTCACAGGTTTTGAGAAGAAGGTCTTTGAAAACCAGATGCGTCTGATGACAGAAGTCAAGAATCTGAGGGCACTCTTGTCCTCCACAACATCATTGCACCAGGTTAGGATACCGGATGACTGCCCATCACTTCCTGCAACGACAGCTGAGGAGGTCATCCAGCTAGACACCTACATATTACAAGAGGGAAATTTTGAAAAGATGGTAAGTACTTCATTTTTGTTGTGACCACTTTGAGCGACGATTCTTTGCTTTATTGTTCCAGGTCGCCTACTTCACAAAATTCGGGGGAACTGATATCCAAGACAATGTCCGTACCATACTACGACACCTGATGACAAAGAGCGCAGCCCTTGCATTCAGGTGGAAGGGATCCCGTGGACTCAAAGAGCCCTTTGAGAAGCTGGAAAGTGTGATCAAGATGATAATGAGTATGAACATTTAGATTGCATATTTGTTATGGGTCGAAGGGTAAGACCTGCTTCATCATGTTCAACTGACCTTTTCATATAGCTTTAGAGTGCTCCCACAACAAGCATTTGACTATTTGATCATGTGCCTGCAAGCTGGATCTCTGAGGACACTCATGAGCATTACTGTCAGAGCTGTCAAGATATTTTCTAGGGTTCCAGTAAAATAACATTGACGTTGCTGTGCTGAGCAATGCTCCAGATAATTATAGGCAAGGTTACCAGTGCCTGTTGCTTACTTAGATAGTGGATTTCTAGCAATATCACTGTACCAGGTCTAATTTTCTTTGTTGTCCACGGAGTTCCCACTTGTGGTTCGATGGTTCGACTGAAGCTCAAAGGATGTGAGTTGTTATCAAGAATAGCAAAAAAGCATTGTATGATATCCCAGTTATCACTCCTCTTCAAAGAGATGTCGTGCTTCACTTCTCTGTAGTTCTCTATGCTCGGGCTTGTAGTCGAGGCTGCTCTTGTCTGCTCTGATTTGCAGCAGGAAACTGACCAGCCAAATATGCTATTATTGAAGCAGCATTTTGCTTGCTGAACATTTTTGTCTCACACAGTTGTCAAGAATCATTCATAAGGTCGTCAGAGTTTTGAGCAGTTGCATATACTATAGATTGTGAAGTCATTTATGTGCTAACATCAGTGTGTTGTAAGAGAAAAAAAGAAAGGAAGAAAATGAATTGGAGATACATAAAATGAACAAGTAAAATAAAATAATCTTCTCTAAAATTTGCAGGCTGTCTCAAAACTCACTACCGAACAGCGACGCTAAGAGATGTGACTGCTGTGATAAAGAAGTGGCTGGTTGGCGCCCAAGACAGGGAAGGTGGTAGAAATCAGCGACGAACGTTCAAAGGTGCACCAGCTCAAGATTACGACTCTGCGGATTAATTATCTGTGCTGTGCTGCTACTCATGTTCTGCACCTTGTCAAGCCTAGTCAAGTATAAAGAGTACAAAGCGACAAATCAGGTAAAAATGTTTTCAATAAGTTCATCTGCAAGGTTCAATGTACACGTGTTGCCGAAATAAATATGTCAGTTTCTTTCATTCTGGTCCTTTCACTGACTTTACCTGCTCTAGAATTGGGTGGCTGTTAGTATAGTTACTTAATTACAGTTATGGAAGGTAAGCTAAATAAATATAGCAATCTGGTTTAACGTTTTCTGCAAAAGCCTCCCACATGGCCCGTGCTTGGCCCATGCTTGGCCCGTGCTTGGCCCATTAGTAAAACTGGCTCTATGCCAGTGCTCAGCCAACAGCAGCCCTACTTTTACCCACTGTTGGGTCTAGACTGGCTTCACTGTGGCCCCATGTCATCTAGGTCGGCACTGTGTGGTGGCCCAATGTTGGTAACAGCAAGTTGGGCCGGGTGAGGCCAATGTCAAAATCCATTCTCGGCCCAAGCACTTTTGAGGAAGTTGGGCCGACAACTTTTGACATCAGCTGATGCATTGGCCCGATTTCACACCGACCTTGTTTTTCCCATTGGGTTCGGCACTGCCCGAAAAAGCTCGAGAGAGAAGAAGTAGTCTTCGATGAGCGTGACCATCGTTAGATGGCGGTGGCGCTACAGGCTCCCCACCCCTCCCTCTGGAAGCACAAAGAGCGAGCACACACGCTGCTGAGACGTGCTGTTCCATCTAAAGGTGGAGGGAGGGAGGTGGTTTCGAGTCGCAGTGGACCCTGCGAGTTGTTGACGAAACCGGGGTGACGGGGCAGGGGACCGAAGAGACGGGGGCCGAAAGCGCTGAGGGAGACAATGTTCATGTACGCGGGCTTAATGCGATCCGTTGAAACCACATCGGAGCGCCCGTTGATGAGGAGGGTGAGGGACTTCGGACGGCGACTTTGGACAAGGTAGGGGCCGTTGTAAGGGGCTGACGATGGCGCGTTGGCGTACGAAAACATGTGACGTCGTTGCCAGGTCCGGGTGCACAAAGATGCGACGATTGGATGAGGATCGGTAAGACAGCGCCCGCAGGGTGGTACAAAATGAGGAGAGCCGGGTGGCAAAATCTTGTGGATCGGGCAGGGGCTGACTTTCGCCGGGAGCAAAGAATTCACATGGAAGACGAAGGGGGCCGCCGTACAGCAAATCTGCTGCGGAAACACCACAGACTTTGATGGCGCTGCGGATGCCAAGCAGAACCAGGAGCAAGTGCTCGGACCAACGTTCTGGAAACTCAGAGGTATTCAGGGCTGCCTTGAGCTGTCTATGGGGCCTCTCCACGAGCCCGTTAGAGCAGGGATGATATGCAGTGGTGAGACGTGTCGTGCTCCCAGGAATCTGCATATCGCGGCGAAAAGGCGGGAAGTAAATTGGCCACCGCGGTCAGTGATGATAGTGGCTGGCGCACCGAACCGGGAGACCCATGTGGTGAGAAATGCAACACAGACAGTAGAGGCGGTGATGTCGGGGATGGGATAAGCTTCGGGTCATCGGGAAAACCAGTCAACACATGTTAGAAGGTAGGTGTTGCCCGAAGAAGGTGGAAGGGAACCGACGAGGTCGATGTCGATGTGCCGGAAACGGGCTTCGGATACGGGGAAAGCAGTGGAGGGCGACGACGTATGACGGTGCACTTTGGCTCGCTGGCATGCAAGACATGTGCGGGTTCAGTGACGTACGTCCCTCTGCATACTGGGCCACAGGAAACGGGTGGAGATAAGACGGTGCGTAGCACGTATACCGGGGTGGGCGAGGCAGTGGAACGCGTCTAAGACATGGCGTCGAAATGCCTGAGGGACATATGGTCAGGGCGTTCCCGTTGAAGTGTCACAGAGGAGGGGTTGAGCGCCGACAGGCAATGGGATCGTTTTGATGGTTAGGTTGTTCGGCGTCGCGCAGAGTTGCTGTAGTTACGGATCGTCAGCCTGTGCCAGAGCAAGGGCAGCATAGTCAATGGCTGGAGGTGGAGATGAGATGACCGCCGATATATCGAGACGCGACAACGCATCAGCTACTTGGTTGGATTGGCCAGAAATGTGGCGAACGTCGGTGGTAAACTCGCTGATGAAAGCGAGATGTCGTGAGATGTCGCGAGTCGTCCCTCGAGGAAATGGCGGAAGTGCCTATGGTTAGGTAGACGGCGAGCAGCTCGCGGCCGAAAGTGCTGTACCGTTTCTCCGCAGCCGTTGAGCTTGTGAGAGAAACAAGTCAATGGGCTGGCCTTGATCGTCGACTTGATGTAGGGCTGCGCCTACTGCCACACTTGAGGCGTCAACCACGAGGTACGTCGGTGCGTTCGGGATAGGATGGGGCGAGCAGCGTAGCTTCGGACAACATCTTTTTACGTGATGAAACGCTTGCTCAGCCTCAGCTGTCCACACGAGTGTTTTACTGGAACGATTGGTGCCAGAAAGGAGGTCGAATAGTGGGGCAAGTAGACGTGCACAGCCAGGAAGGAATCTTCGATAGAATTGATCAACCCGAGGAATTGGCGGAGTTTGCGATGAGTTTGTGGCTGCGGAAAATCGTCAATAGCTTGGACCTTCGTGCGGAGTGGCGTGATCCCTTCCGAGTTGATGTGATGACCAAGAAAATATATGCTGTGCAGGCCGAACTCGCATTTGGCAGCATTTATGACCACACGAATTCCTGGAGACGATAGAATAGTTGATGCAGATGTGGTTCGTGCTCCTCGGGCGATGAACTCGCGACCAGGATGTCGTCGATGTATGCGAAACAGTGTGGTAAATCTCTAACAACCCTAGTCGATGAAGCGCTGGAAGCTCTGGGCCGCGTTCCAGAGGCCAATGGCATGCGGACATACTTGAAGAGGCCGAAAGGTGTTGTAATGGCAGTCTTCGGGATGTCCGCAGGCTCGACCGGAATCTGATGATAGGCCTTTACGAGGTCGACCTTTGAGAACGTAGTGGCACCATGGAGATGGGAGGTGAACTCCTCGATATGCGGCACCGGGTAGTGGTCGGGGATGGTTATGGCGTTAAGAGCTCTATAATTGCCGGAAGGTCGCCAGTCCCCCGGATCCTTCTTCGGGACCATATGCAAGGCCGATGCCCATGGACTGCTGGAAGGTCGGTCGATACGAGGGCAAGCATGTGGTCAAACTCCCGACGTGCGATAGCCATACGCTCGCGAGGGAGAACCCGGGGACGGGCGTGAACTGGCGGACCTTTGGTGAGTATGTGGTGAGTAATCGAATGGCGCGCTGGAGCATCCGGAGGTGGAGGACGTGTGATCTCCGGGAACTCGTCCAGAATGGCTAGGAAATTGGGAGAAGTAGAGGGGCGGAGAAAGGTCGAACTGACAGGTTTTCAATGTGGTTGAGACGCCTTGGGACTTCAAACCGGTGACGGTGTCGACCGGCCGCTGGCGCTTCACGTCGACAAGTATCACAGGCGACACTGGCGTGCCGCAGAAAATCCGCGCCAAGAGGGTGGGGAACGTCGGCAACGATGAAGAGCCACTGAAAGGTTCTGCGAAGGCCGAGGATTCAAGGTGAGCGATCGTGGGCCATAGCATGTATTGGTGAGGAATTGACCCCCTGCAAGCTGAAAGTGGAGTCGGGACGTAATCGGTGAGGGGACTCTGGAGGCACGATACTGACGTCCGCTCCAGTGTCGACTAGAAATCTTGCGTTGCTAATCTTGTCCGGAATAAAGAACAGGCGCGTTCCCGAAACACCAGCTGCTGCCGCCCTCACTTGCTGATTGGGCCGTTTCCCGGCCAGGTGCACGGGGGCTTGCACTTCTGAGCTCTGCCGCCGAAGTTAAAGTGATATCAGCAAAACGGGCTGTTCCTGCGAGTGTCCGGGTGAGGGGAAACTGCGACGGCTGAAGTAACGGCGCCGTCGGTTATCTTGGCGACCGACGGGAGAGGGGGACCTGCTGTGGGTGGAAATGCCAGCCACCATTGCCGTGAGACTCGCCATGACGGCGTTCATGTTCTGTATCGTTGCAATGATGGCTGCCATTGCAGCAGGTATGCCAGAGAGGTCGGTGCAGGTCGCGCAGGAGGAGGCGTGTGGTCAAGGGAGGCGATGGTAGCCGATGCCGCCGGCGAGTGGTCAAGTATACGGTCAGCAAGCTTGGCGAGTTCGCCTAAGGAAGTGCTTGCCTGCCGCAGCAAGGATGCGGCGTGCTTCCGCGGGCAGACGTTGCAGAAACAGTTCTTGGAGAAGCGATGAATCTAGAGTTGCGCCGTTAACTATAGCTCGCATCCGTCGAAGAAGTTGGGTTGGCTTCTGGTCGCCGGAGCTCTTCTTGGTGAGAAGCTGCTGCAAGCGACGTTGGGAAGACATAGTTGTTCGGGCGATTAATTCTGTCTTGAGGGTGTCGTAGGGCTTGTCGAGGGTGGTTGGAGAATAATATCACGGGTCTCCGCCGCGGTATCGGCAGGCAAAGCCCCAAGGACATATCCGTACTTGGTAATCTGGGACGAAATGTTTCGGGCGAAAAATTGAGCATCGGCCTGGGCGAACCACAGCTCCGGGGCGTAAGCCGAATCACGTGGTAGACGCAAGGACAGAGTTCCTTCTACGGAAGGTAAGGAAGTGGTTGGCAAGGGGGCCGACCTGGGCTGGCCTGCTCTGGTTGGTGCTGAATCGGAGTGTTAAAGGAGCATTAAAGTGGTATCTACATGGCCCAAAACTGGCTGTCATCTTGTAAAGCAGTATGTGAAAAGCATTCCCACAAATATTTCTGTCCAAAGTTGTATCACCACGGTGCAATTAATTTGGAAAATCGCTGCCGCGGTGACAGGCCGGAGCGCTCCAACAGCAGACCACACCCACTCTAGTGTGACGTTCGTGGTAGAGAGCCCCTCATTCGTTCGTAGGAAAAACCGTCTGCTACGAACATTGCTAGCTGCTTATTGTTGACTTCTATTATTTATATGATTTATATCACGTTTTCTTTAAAAGAAGAAGCATATGCGCAGCCTGAGAAAATAAGATTACGATCACAAGAGTAATATATCCGTGGCTTCTGTGCAATCTCAGAATTCACAGCAGCAGAAAGCTATTGCGAAGCGGTATTGTGGAAGCGGCATTGTGGCGCCACCTGTTAGCCACTGAACCAACTGCGCGGTGAAAACTGTCGGACAGGCTGCACACTGTCGAGAAGCACGGGTTTTTGCTGTACAAACGCAGTTAATTTCGGGCTGCACCACTCGTTCTTCCCGTGGTGCCTGCGGTCCCAAAAAATCGTGGTTGTGTCGTTGACAGCCTTCAAACCCTCCGTTTCGGACATCACGAAGCCGGAGAACGCATGGCGTCTCCCCAGCGGTAGCAGACGCTCCGGCCTGGGCGATGTTGCTCACCTCGATCATGTGATCCCAAGTCCAATGAGGAGCGTCCTCACCACTTGCGTCACATAGTGACGTGTGTGGTGGCGCTCATCACGTGCCTATCGTGAAGGCGAAGGAGGGTGTTTCGCGCGCGGGAGGTTCGGGGAGCTATTGCAGGCGTCCCAATTTAGCTACGGTTGCAGTAATTGTGGGAAAACTGTTTTCGGCCGCCTAACATTCCATACTGACCAAAAACAGAAAAAAAGTTGTGGGCCTCTAGACTGCTCCTTTAATACCAAGTTCAGTAGCAGTAGTAGTCAGGCCGGAGCGAAGCGTTGGCACTCGAAGCGGTGAGAAAAAGCAGGGCGTTTGCCGTCCGGGTCACTGGAGATGTGAGACTCCGACAGGAAGGGAAAAACTGTGTTTAATGCGCGGTGCCACTTCGGCACTGCCCGAAAAGAACTGAATGCTCGAGAGAGAAGTCGTCTTCGAGGAGCGTGACCATCGTTAGATGGCGGTGGCGCTACACACCTATATCAACGGGAGTAAGCTGTCCCCGCAGGCCCTCTGTGTGCTGACTGGTGCTAAAATATGGTTGGTTGTACAAACAGTGTGGTGCTATGACTTGGCTAAAAGTGAGCACCTCATGGACTCGTTCAACATACGTTTTACATGAGAACCTCATTCATAAACCTTTTTTAATATATTTACTGTGATGTAATATACTTATTGTTCATTGTCCAGCATAGCCTTGACTAGTCTATCGTCAATGTATTTATATGTAATATACGTGCCTTTCTCTAGCATTGCCAACGGGCACATAATTCTAAAGTTTTTCCCCTACTCCCTAATCGCAGATGTAGTAAATCCAAAGTAGCAGCATTTCGTGCTGGTCTAGGAAATGTGAGGTAGTAAACATTTGCTGCGCTTCTAGTAAAATATAAGGTACTAAATATTTGCTACTCTTCTAGTTAACGATAAAGTACACAGTAAAATTCAAAAACGCCCGTTCTGGGTTAAAAAAAGGTTTTTTAAGCAAATACACCTTTTTTAATTCCATAAAGTTAACGAAAGGACGCAAAAAGAGTGCTAAAAAAGGTGTATGAGAAATTACACTCTTTATTACACCAAGTGATGTATCAAAAAGGGTGTTTTTTATGCGTTTACACCTGTCTCTTCTTTTGACACCCCTTCAATGAACACTGGTGTAGAAAATGGTGTTTTTACGTTGCAATAAGGCTGACCGCGCTTTCTGGTCTAACATGCATCGTACTGATATGAGAACACCGTGAAAAAAATAATTTTTCCTCTCGCTAGATTGGTTTGGAAAATAGGTGCAGCCAAAAACGACGATCCACGGTGTGACCTCACGGACCCCCTCTCCCCCATTTGGTGTGGGAGGCGCGCGTCTTCCCTCGCTGCTCCTGTGTGACGTCACCAATGTGCGCTTTTTGGGCCGTTTTTTCTCCGTACCTGCTCACATCATGGACCTGAAAACTTGAATATGGGATGATGTCGGGTAATAGAATAGTTTTTCGTATTCATCTGGGAAAGCTGGAAACCAACTGTCACAACACCTTTACACCATACGGTGTAAAAAGCGATGTGAGTTATAGGGCAAGTCATTTACACCAAGGGTGTTTTTCAGTTCACAGTGATAGTACCAATTTCCTACCCTTCTAGGAAGTGTGACATAGCACACACTTGCTACTCGTCTAACAAAGCTAAAATAGTAATAATTTGCTGCCCTTGAAGCAAACGCAAGGTTGCAATTATTTGCTAGATGTGTAGTAAATGCAAACTAGTAGCGTTTGCTACACTCTGTCCAAAGGTAGTAACCAAGAAGCAGTAAGTGCAGTTTCTACCTGGGCATTACTACCTTCCATTACTAACATGCTAGTAAGAGTTGTGACAACAAATTACTACCTTGAAAGTAGCAACTACTACCAGTTTTTGTCTTAGGGTGCATTCTACATTGTCCCGTATAACTCTTGACAATATCCTGACCAAGGATCACGGCCACAGCGTCTGTGAGGAAGAAGAAGGAGCCGTAATACCCTCCATCTCATCCGAACCCCCATTGCCATGGTGCCTATTGCCACCACAAAGAAGTAGAAGAAGAAGAGGAAGGAATACAGGGCCGACGAGTTTCTAGTTCTCCGACAGTGACCGCCACCCAGTGACCGCCAGCAGCCATGAGTAAGTAGGATGAGCTATGTAATCAAGCTTCGCACGAAGCGCACAGTTCTTGACAGATGATGTCCGTGCGAGGGACATAGTTCTTGTGTCAACGTTATGTATGCGGCACAACGATCGTCAATTTCCTTAGAATAGCGCAGCAATACATCATTTCCGTGTTAGAGGCGTCTGGCAGAAGAGAAAGCTACAGCGAGGCTGTCACCTTACTTGATCTTGCAACAGCTGTACGCCAGAGACGTGCTCCCTGCGCAGAAAGTGAAAAAGCAAGCCCAGCAAAATTCGCCCGCAGTAGCCACTAATACTGGCGTTACTAGCCATAGTCATAGTTGAACCACTGCTAAAACCTGGGAACGTGTCATGTGACATGTTAGAGAGGATACGCGTGATGCTCTCCAATCTTTCTAGCCCTGGTATCGCCAAAGGTGCATTGAATGCAGAAGTGCGCACTTTTGCAAACGGCAATTGCACGCGAGACAAATGCGAACTGCCTGGCCGTAGGTCAGATGCGTGACATCCACCGTAGCTCCGAACAGCTCAGTGTGGACTGTTTCTCACATGGCCCGTGTAGCCTTATCGGGGAAGGATTGCTGGACAGGTAACTGAATTGCCGGAAGAAAAAAAAGAGAAAGAAAACAGCCAAACACCTGTGTGTTTAAGTACGTAAGCACGTAAGTACGTACAGTGTTGGACAAAACCTTACGGAACGCGCGCACGGCGTATTTTCGCTTCGTAGCGGCACCCAAGCCGCGGGCAGAAGCGAGCAAGTTGACTCGTTCAGAGGCATGGAAGAGTGCGCACATAGCAACCTACCGCGGTAGCATTGCGTTTGGATCCAATACACGGCGCAAAGCTACCGCGTTGGGTCGCCACGTGCGCACAGAACAAAGTAACGCTTCCGCCAGCTTCTATGGTGTCGATCCGAAGAGAAAGGAAATACACTATTCGCGTGTTTCGTAAAATTTTGTCCAGCACTGTGCAATCTCAGAATGTGTATAAAGCCTACTTCCAACTTGATGACGCGATGACGTCTTCTGTGCGGACATTGGGGACCTCCAGCCCCTTCGAAGCATTCTCGAGGGAACTTATCATCATGTCATCCAGTATGGTGACGATGTCCAAACGGCGCCTTTCTCGCCTGCCAGTGCTTTTTTAGCATTCGGTTCTTTCTTGTGTTTCCTTGTTCCCCTGGAGGTTGAACCATAAAGCACAAAACTCGCTCGTTTGTCGACGTCACCACTCGCGCCGCGACGACGTGTCCGGCGGAACAAGCTGGGAGGTAGGCATTGCCTAAACGTTAGCACCACGGCGTTCGAGCACTCATGTACAATGCACTGCAGTCTTTGACTACCTTATTCTTGTACTTTGCTGACATTGGGCTGTTGCGTGCTCCTGACGCTACCCCTTCCAGCGTTGCAACAAAGGAAAGAGCCTCCCAATAGATAGATTGATTAATGAGACATTGGAAAGCACGAGAGAACTAAATTCTTCGCCTTACGCTTCTTCTCATTAAAATGTTACCAGCATGCGTGACGTGGTAGTTTGGATGGTCGCCTTCAGTGCCGAGACTGGGAGATGCCACGGGTTCGCATCCCCGCTTCAGCAGTCATGTCCGACGTATTCCCTCGATTTTTCGGCAGACTTACCACACGTACGACTCCCTCTGATGTCCCGCAGGACACATACTAATCACCTGGCCCCCATTCCTTCATTCTGTCCTGTCTCCGTCTGTCCACGACTGTACGCCGTTGATAGCCTTGATAGATTGCTTCGCGGCACTAACACAGAATTAAAAAATAAAATGTTGACGCAAAAGCAGCCCATAATCCAAATCCAAGTCAAAGCCAATAACCAAATAATTAAGCCGAAGCAGCGCAATATCGCTGCCCGATATTGGCTGGTTATGTGCAATGCTGGACTAATATTGGGCCAGTGTTGCCCATATGCAGCCAATATTTGGCCAAGTTGTTGAGACGCTTGTTTTCATTTAAAAACAGGACTTCACCACGTACTATCCGCTACGCCAACGTTTACGCTGACTCATACGTGCTCCTTTTTTGCGCGCATTCCTTTATGGCAATTAATCAGACTTGTACTGAAAAAATAGCTGAGTAGAGTACCAAATACCCAATAGTGAAAGGATTTAACACAGAGTATTAAATACTCTCGAAAATAAATTGTTACTGTCTAGATACTTTGACGACGTCACATTGGAAATCAGTATCAAAGAAATACGAAGAGGGTGAGGTTGAGAATGGCACTACGAAAAATGTTTATTAGCTCGCAGGAACACCCGCTTTTCAAAATTATAATCCTGTAGGCTCCCCCGTATTTTCTCTTTTGTTTGTTTCTCGTTATATATTACCCGAATACTGAACAGGCACTCTACAGGTGCGAACGAATGCCCTACAGAAACGACAATATCTTGGCATTTTTCTCCTTGTCTTTGCTTTAATTAACCTAATCACTATATTAATACTTCACTTGCCCTCTCCCGCTGCGACTCTCGGCTCGGGCTTCTATCTTGCCTGATAGGTGTCCCCATGGTTTATCCGCATACCCTTCACGACAACAAGCCTCATCAATGCGTAGTTGAGCGATGGAAACCGAAAGATCTCCGGTTCCCATAGGCAATAAAAGACAGACACAACGTAGATTCTCAAACACAGCAAAGTTCCACGTTTCCCATCGCTCAACTATGTACGAGCTAACCTGGGTTCTTTCCCCTTGTGTCAACCGCCTCATGCATGCTCCCGTACCCGAGGCTCTGCACGCTACCCCTTCCCAGTGCCGTGTATTAAAAGGGAGTCTAGTCATTAGGAGGATCCCAAGAAAGAGGCTCGGCCTGTCAATCAAACTTGAGCGCATTTCATTGGTTGCCGTTTTCCATTGGGCCGCCATGACACCAAAATTTCTCGAAAATAGAGGATGGTGCTTGGAACGCAAAGCGGAGATGTCGTGACAGAATTCTTTGAAAGAATACTTCAATTTCATACTGTGAGTATATGTCCTCATGTACGCACCTGCAAAGTCAGCTTCAAGTTTCGTTCAGGCATCATTATTTACGCGAAAATGAGATGTTTCATCGCTATCGTTAGGCCTAGTGAAGACTGCGATCCAAGAAAAATGCAAGAAAGACGCACCTGATTCGTAAGATTTTGCATTATATCGTTGAATTTTATTCACACATACATCTTTTCGCATTTTTGATTCAATCTAATTACGTGATAAAATTAAAAGAGCATACCGGCAGCCGTCTGCAAATGAAGAAGTGGTTCTACCGCTCTCCTGCCCAATGACTTCCGCCAGCAACCATTTCTGTAATTCTGAGTCTTGCCAGCGTTGCCTCCTGCCGTGCTGATGGCGTTGATAAAAGTGGGCGCAAAATCCGTCGTTTTGGTCTGTCACCAGTGATATCCGTTTCAATCCAAATCCATCAAGTTTCTCCAAAATGGTGGCACACACTAAATAAGGGTGATGTACGAGGGGCGTTCAAGTCAAACCGGGACTTTTCATTTTTCGCAAAGTAAAATGAACTTACAGGCGAGAAATTAGTTTTATTTTTCAACGTGATCTCCAGCTGCACTAACGCACTTGTCCCAGCGTTTCACGAGGGCTTGAATGCCAGCAGCGTAGAAATCCTTACCGGTGCGTAGCAGCCATGATCGGACCGCATTCTTGACCTGGTCGTCGCAGCTGAAGTGGCGGCCCCCAAGGGACGACCTTCAGTGGCACGAAGAGATGGAAATCGCAGGGGCGAGGTCTGGACTGTAAGGAGGAGTGGCAGCAACTCCCAGCCAAGTTCCTGTAAGGTGCGGTCGTGACATGCGCGGTATGCCAGCGTGCATTGTCCTGTAGGAGGAGGACTCCTTGGTGATGAGACCCGGCTTTCCGAAACTGGAGGTGTCCATTGATGATGTCAACGTGTCCACAGAAAGGTCCGTCTTTCTGAGCCAGTTCGCGACATGTTATCCGTCGGTCCTTGAGGATCTCGGCGCTCCACAAGTTGGGTGTTCTCCAGAACTAGATACCTGATAGATAGATACCTGAATTCTAGATACCTGAACAAGTGCGTGGAGCCTCAATAGTGGCCAGACTCCTTTTTAACACACGGCACTGCCCCTTCCTAAGAGGCACGTGGATGTCCGGGACATCTGGGACACTGAAGCATGTTGTACAGAGCACAAAGCGCATTGCCGAGACAAAAGAGAATCTTTCGCTCGGACTCCGTGTCACGCACAGAGAGGTCTTCAAAGTAGCTTGGAAAATGAGTATAAGTTATTGAAAAAGTATTAAATTCGATTACTAAATACTGGCCCTTGAGAGTAATCGCAATATACCAAGTTACTCGCAAAAGTATTTTGAGATACGGAACTCAAGTTATCTACATCAGTTACCATACAAATATGCAACTAACGTATATCGAAACTGGCGCTGAGCTTGTTATAAAGTAAAGTTCTTGTTTTGTAGTGTAGGCCAACGTACGATTTCCGAATCTCCGCAAATGGGCCTACTCTATGTACGCCATATTTCACGCTTTTCTACACCTCCAATCCGCTGCTTTGTCTAGGTGCTAATCACATGTCCGCTGGCCTACAAAATGAGCTTTCATAAAACTTTGTTTACTTTCCATTAGCTGAGATGTCTGGCATGTCAGAGATGTCCTCGGTCTTCGGTAAGCAAGATTTTTACAGTATTTTTTTTTCTTTACATGTACCACGTAATCTGTCTGAAACTGCTAACTCTATTCTGCAGGAATGTGGAGCATGGGCGGCGGAGACACTGGGGCTCGTAAGTTCTTCGATTATATCTGTGATGAATGTTATGCAGCGTCATGCGTGCGAGGATTTGCGTTACAATGGAGTTTTCGATACTGAAACCGGGATTTTACCCTTGTCCCTCGAATTTTATTGCCCGCGATCTCGGGTTCCGCGCGCCTAGCATGTCCAGGAAGCGTCTTCGGTAGTGATGTCGTTTCGCCGGCTTATGACACTCTATGTCAATATGTAACATGGCGCGGACCGCGCAATCGCAAATAAGACATACAGGGTGGGTGCAGATAAAGTGGTCCCGCATTTACTCACGTCCCGCGTTCCCTGCTTACTGTGTATGAACTTCCCGTGGCGCACGACGACGCATTTATGTGATGAAAATCAACCAAAAAAACTTAGTAACAAAAAAATTATCTATACAGGCTTTGCTCGCAGTGCATCCCGAATTTCCTATGCAGAAGCAATATGGTGGTCACGCCACTGTTACTTCTAGCTACCGCTAGGTGTGTCAGATTTCGTTCCGTTTCGGCGAAGCAACTGTGCTACACTGCAATGTCCCACTGAAATACGCGGAGTAAAGTTCGCGTGGCTTTAATCTTTTCTTTTTTTGTTTTGCGCGGAGTTTGGTTATTGCGATTTGTTCCTTGATTTTAATCGCTTAAATGCGTCTACGTGCTCCGCCGGAAGTTCGTACGGTATGCAGGGAAAGCGCTTGTGCGAAAATGTGGCGCTACTTTTTCTGCGCCCGCCCTGTACTTTCTGAGATTCGCAAGTGGTCAGAAGGCTTCAATCTGAGGTTTCTTCCGTGTATTAGTCGTGAAAAACAGTGTGTTACAGTAACGAGTAAAATACTGCACGACTCACTCTGTTCGACATTTTCATTGTTATTATTATTTTGCAATAGAAGTGGTTTGGTAAAGGAAGTGCGCACATCATGTGACTCCTCAATGAACCGTGTCGTAGCTGTGCAACGCCACCTCTTATGCTGTCTAGTGAAACTTATGTCATCACCATTTCAGAAGGAGGAGGGTAAGGTGCACAGTTATGCGGAACATTCGCTAATCTCCACCACTTTGGAAACGGAACTGCACAACACTGCGTAACGTAAACATAAATCCGATTGGTATGCTACTCTTTGCACTGAAAATGGGGGATGTACTCTTTTACGGCATGGTCGCGAGATCACGGCGCTTCAAATCTGACGTGAAAACGGTATCATTGTTTGCAGGCCTCTTACGTGGTTCTGTTTCGAAAGTGGCGCGCATGACTGCTGTTTAGTATCTCATCTTTCACTTCCGTTTTTTTACAGCGGTGACGACAAGAAGAAGATGATAGTGTTACTGGTGCTTGGCATCGCTCTTATGGCGGTTGGCGGCGGAGGCATGCATACGCAACGGGCGCTTTTGGTGAGTCACGCTACAACTGCCTAGTTTCTCTTCACGAGGCCGTTCGGTGACGAAGACATATCGAATTTGCACACGGAAATGCGGCAGGCATACTTCGAAGTGTGTCAAAATACCACCCTCAGGAGAAATATAAGAAAATAGCCACCGTAACTCTTTCTGTAATCAGAATTATCGCTCAGCTCAGCTAGGACGCCTTGGTCATTACCAATGATGTCACTAGAGGGGTGCGAGGGGAGCGGTCCGCAGGATGTGAAGCGACGGAAGGAGGTGACGCGCCGCACCAGTGCCGCCATTTGCAATCTTTCTCCTTGGGGCGATGGCACCGAAAACAACATGAGCAGCTCTAGACGAGCACGATTTTTCTTCTACGGCGGCATAATACTGCTGTTTATTGTGTACCGCATGGTATGGAAAGCGTTCCATTATTGGAACCATGGAACCATTACGGAAGGGTTCCATTATTGGGGAAAGGGAGTGACGCAAAGAGATCCCGCACCGGTGTGATCCATACCGTACTGACTACACTGATCACTTGTGAGTTTTAGTAAACAACTCTTCAACGCCCCAGTATTGTACACGATACGCGAGACTGACGCTGTTGACGCACACCATGGAAGCAGGCGTAGACGGGTAGAATGCAGCGAAGCGGTAAGGAAGTATGAAGGGAACTGCCTCAGGACGAGAGCCGCCGATATTTGGAACAGTCTTTGTTCGAAATACCGGCGACTCTCGTCCTGAGGCAATTCCTTCATGGAAGCAGGCGGTACGGTTAATTGTCGTCGTAGTGCTCCCGCATGGCAAATCTCGACCCGCGAAGCCTTTCAGTGTTACGCTGTTGAGGAGTTCTGTTATTGCCATCCATTTCGTTGCATCCACTAAAGTTTTGCTCGTTCCGGTCTTCGTATCGGAGACCCAAAAACGGCCTAATAAAACTATCTACTGCCCGTAAAGAGGACTGCAATCAAATATGATTTTCAGGGCACACGGTTGCACAAATGCGCCGTGAATGACGCTTTTGGCTTACGGCACTCATATACATATGTCAGGCGGGCACACATACGTCCTTTAAGGCATTGAAGTGGAAAACGGCCTTCATACCTATAGGCGTCTGCCACACAGTATCCGTGAAGGCGTTTTGTCGATGATGTCTACACCGATAAGCACATTTGCGATCGTTGAATGCGCCGTTGAACGGATGTAGACGACACGGAGTGGTGCCGTGTGCAGAAGTTCGACGATATCACTACAAACACAGGTGACCGAAAAAAGGGAAGTGCAAAAGTGCATCAGAAAAACTCAAGGCGCTGTACGCAAACACGTTGACAGAACATTACGCCTCGTTAAAGCATTTCATTTCGAATTGAACGAAATTTGCGCCATACTGCTCATGCTTTGGTTTGGTGACGTGGTCTTTGCAGTGTCGAGGGAACGTCCTAAACTGTCTTGTGGGAACTCCCTTGCCCTTGCGTCTCAGTTTTGTCGCGAAGGCCGTATTGCTGACCATCTTGCAAGCAGTTAATAGCAGTATGTACTTAAGGTCGTAACCGTTAAGGTCGTAAGTGCGCCCGTCTGACAGGGGTAATGGATGTCGTCGTTAAAAACTGCAAATAATCAAGCAATCATTTTTTCTAGACAGGAGTTTTCGCGCGGTAGTTTTCAGCCTCCTCTCGAAGCAGCCTCCTATACTGCCGGATTCAAGTAACTTTCTTCTGCAATTGAATAGTCAGAACCTCATGTGGAGTGAATCGGGTGTATTTAGAGAGTGTAAAGCATCAGTAGTACTGTTAGGGATCATATGGTAGGGGGGATCACTGGTAGACGCCTTCATTGACCCCTGGGTCGACTTCAGTCCCCATTTTGTTACCGCGCGTGGCGGGCTACGGAGGGTTTTTCGCGCGCTTAGAGCTTGCATATACATGCAAAGAGAGCCATAGACACAAAGTACAACCTGAAATATATTTATTAAAGCCAATTATAATACTGCCAGTTGTAATGCAAATAGTGCTGAAAATTGTGCCAATTGTGATGCCAATCAGGTGAAGGGAAAAAACCCAGCCGAAAAACCTGAAGCAGAAGAAACACGATACAATACATAACACATAATAAAGAATATACGTATTACAGGTATGGTACAATAGCATTGAAGAGGTATCACACAGAAAGAATCAAACACAATATATTTTCTGTTAAACGTAATCATGCACAGATTTTTTTCAATAAACAAGCATTAAAATGGAATAGCGCATTTCATCAAAGAATATATTCTTAATCAATACGATTACAATCAAAATTACAGGTTTTGTTATAAACTCTAATATTCCTATATGTGAGCACCATCATGGCAACAATGGAGTTTTAATTTCAATTACAAGTTCTGATAGATGTAAGTAATTTGTAGCACAATAGAGAAGCTAAGTTATGCCTTATTCCAACATGACACCAATTTAATTAATCAGTTTTTATAACGTGAATAGCGCAGACATAAGGAAATAATTCGAATCAACACAACGCAATCAATATCTAGCACTAATAGAGAACCAAACCGACGTATCCTCCTACATGTTATGGGAAATAAGAGCGAACCATTGCTCTATCAAAACGAGAGACAGACGTTGACTTTTATCAAAGAAAGCATTCTTAATCAATATGATAACAATCAAAATTACAAGTTGTATTATAAAAAAGTTCTTATACTTGACCACCATCATTGCAATAGCGGGATTGTAATTACAAGTGCCGGCAGATGTATGTAATTGTGCACAACAGAGCCCTGGAAGACCATGGGGACACATAGAGGGACGACACGAACACAAGAGGAAATAAAATATTTAACAATGCACACTACACTTAAAGTTAAAGGAGGTAATCTTAATAAATACAATTACAATCAAATTACAAGTTTCATTATAACACATCTGAGTCTCGATCAGTATTATTGCAACACTAAAGACCCAGTCAACAACAACATTACAAATTAAACGCTGAAAACACGTTGAAAATAAATCAGAGACAACAACAATCAACACAAACAACGCAAAAGACAATTCGAACATCTAAGAGAAAACTTACGTTACATTCTGTGTACAGCTCGCCCGTTGCACAACATCTGCCTTTTATACACGCATCGCCTTCTGTCCTGAAATACCACTGACAAGTAATTACCACACGAACAAATTTGTAACGGCCAACAACGCTGAAAAACACTTCGGGAGCCCACCATGTATAGGGCTCTATTTGCACACTCTACAAATGTAAACACAATTATGAACTCAAATCCGATGTCACATACCTGCGCTTTCTACGATCACTCATAAACCGCTCACACTTTGACTTGCCAGCAGCGGCGATAATCTCTGAGTCAGCTTCCTGGTAGTAAGATAGAGCCCATCGTAACCGTCATAACCAACTCGTATCTCCCAGCAGTGTGAGCGAAACCTGTGCTTACCGATATCACAGTCACCAGGACAATAACGGTATGAAACCGAAACAAGCCATGAAAACAAGGAAGAAGGAGCCGCAAAAGCGAAATAAACTTGAAACACCAACATCAGTTGATGGCGGTTACCTCATTATCATGTTTCTGATGAAGTGTTTTAAGGAATTTCAAGCACTACATGGAATCTAAGGTTTTGATATGTTTTGTTCCAACATTAACCCAACTTTTATTAATCAATTTCCTATTAAGTGGACTGCATAGACGTAAGGCAATATGAGAAACAACACGATGACAGCTAGCATTAATAGAGAGCCGAACCTGTTGCATCATCCAACACGTAAACAACACATACACGCGGGGAAAATAATAGCGGAACAATCTATCAAAACGAGAAACATTACAAATTTAGATAGCCGGTGACTAGCACAGGCTTAACGCTGAAGAACAGAGAAACACTCTAAGCGGCACGTTCTCCAACACGTAACAACAGAGGAGAATAATGTATCATTTTAACTATCATAAAATCATCCTCGTGACTAATGTAATCAAACACTATACAATTTTCATACTAACAGACACTTACAAACCCTTACTTTGTTTTATGAATCCAACACAGCAAATAGATAGGGTTAAAAATGAACTTCACCGCATAGCACGCTCCTAGCCCAGCAGCAATCTCGAATAATAGCGTTATCTGCCCTGATTTGTTGAAGCCGGAGGCGGTACGCCTGTTTTGTGACAGTTATGAACATTTCGAGCACAATAGGAAATCTAAGTTGCATATGTTTTGTTCCAACATTACACACCTTTTAATCAATCAATTTCTTATTAGTGATAGCAATAGACGTAAGGAAATAATGAGAAACAACATAACACAATCAACAGCTAGCATTAATAGAGAGTGAAACCACATAATCCAACACATAAACAACAGATACATGCAGGAAATTAATAGCGAAACAATCTATCAAAACCAGAAACACTACAATTTTAATAACTTCCAACAGTGACTAGCACAGACTTAACTCTAAGAACAGAGGAACACTCTAACCGGCGCATTCTCCAACACGTAAACAAACAGAGGAAAATTATCTATCATTTGAACCATTATAAAAACATCTTCGTGACTTAATCTAATTGACCCTATTCGCTCCGAGATCGACCAGTGTCGGCACGCTGCGGAGAAACGTTGAACTACCATTGTGTGGACGCGTCGTCTGCTTTTATACGTTTATTCAGCGTTTACTGCAGTAAGTGGAGCATTGGGAGAACCGGACAGTATCGTACCAGTGATCTTCCGGTGATATACTACTAGAATTACGGAAAAAGAACTACCAATTCCGAACATCGGCCCACGTGTTATCCACACTAGTAGGGCGACAGTTTCGCCACCCTATTAGGTCGATCTCGCAGCGAATAGAGTTGTCATTCTAACGAACGCTAGAAACCGTACCTGGATGCAGGCATCCAACACACAGAAAATAGGTATGGTACAATGAGAGAGGGCTCTCGGTTTTCACTCTTTTCCTCAAAGCCGGCAGACTTTATCTCTCTATTTATACGATCAAAGCCAAGCAAGACCAAAGCCAACAACTGCGCATGCTTTATCTCCAAGGGTTTGTAGGTACATCACTATCACATCCTTCTTTCAGCAAACAGGATGCTCTCAAAGTCAGATAAGGTAGTACAAAGGCGATATATTTTATTGTACAATCATCGCAAATAGCTGTTGGCATTATTCGCGACGTCGCTATCTTTTCACGTCTTTCTTGAAACGGAAGTCTTCCTTCAAAGTGGATGACAGAGAGACAAGATAGATGACAAAACGAGAAACAAATTTAGTTACATCATTTTTTTGTAATATCTTGCAACAGAAAGTTCTATATTGATAAACACACAGAAACAACATATGTGAAATGCAACTCAGAAATATGAGGCATTCGCAACTCAGGAGATTATTTTTACTAATGTCAATCGAATGAACAATTGAAACAAACACAAGACAATATTTATTTCAGGCAGTCATTTTCTAAGCAAGCGAGAAATATTTTAAAAATTTCCTACAAAGCAAATCAACAGACACAACTAATACATCAGTACAAATACGCCGAAAACGTATCGATTGCATTAATCAACGGGCTGGATTCAAGCTACCCATACTAAGACATCAACTAGATGACGCATTCTCAATAGGACAATTGTACTTTATCGAAATAAACAAGTGTATAACTGAAATATAACTGCAATCTTTGTCGTCAATATAATGAATTCAATGCGTCGCAACGGAAAACAAACAGACTGTATTTAGCATGGCTAGTTTGAGAACAATGATTGCTAAGGTAACGCATATTACTATGTACAAGGATCCTCACACGGAACCAGCGCTGACAATCAAATAGGTTTTTACCCGACTACACTCGTACAACTTCAACATCGGAAGGATAAAATTGCTGGAGAAGAATACATCATACATGATACATCAATTTTTGTTTACAGAAGAGGATCACTAATCTTTTGCGAAATATTATCATATTGTGTGAATTAAAGTGCACAGTGTGTATATTTCTCAAACTGCTGGACTAGCTCTCTTATTCATGACAACGACAAATATATAATTGAAAAGTACGTCTATAACATCCTTTGAAAATATAATTGAAAGGAATTCTATTATCAAATGCTGGGATGCAAATGGAGGATATTACAAGCATGACGCGCAGTACAGTCTACATTTCTAATGACGTAATCTTCGTAACACACGGCACACAAATTCAATCAATATGTAATCTTATTATAATAAGCAAATGTTCGTTTTGCAAACTTAGCAAATACAAGCAGCACGGGTCACACATAAACGTAGATCAATCCACAATATGTACCGGAGGTTTCCCGTAGCCATACTGAAAAAAAAAACGATCAGCATACAGGCACTACAAGTGGAAAGGGCATACTTTAATTTTGTAGGTTTTTAGCTCATAATGAGGTAAAACGTAAAATCCACATCTAAAGATCATTTTCTTGTTTAAATGTTCAAAAGTCGAACCTGTACACTCGTACATTTTTTAAAGATACACATTAAAAGTTGTCCATAATGTCACACATCCTATACAAGATATTTGATTGTGGCTTAAATGCTAAAATTTATCGATTCACTTCCAGGAGAAGTGGAGACTACCACACATCGGTAAGTGTTTAATTAAAATTGAACGGGTGTTGCAATTTACGATCTGAGTTGTAGAATGTGTAATTTCACAATATGCAAGCTTTAGCTCGCACACTTTGACAAGCACTCTTAAGCGATGACAGAGAATTTCAATCGAAGATATTGAAAATTTCTATATACACTACAACGCAATGTGGATTCTCTAATGCCACGAAGATCAATAATTACGAATATTTTTCGAATGAAATTTACTTAAAACTCGAAGAAAGGATCATCCCCGTCCACGAACCCGTTTCCGGAAAAAGCAACACGCTCGCTGCGGGTACCGCTAAACGCCGTCGGCGCAGAATCGCGTTCCGTTTCGGGAACGGGGTCTGCGAAAACGTCGCCCCCAGCGTGTTGTCGAAACGTCTTCGACGACGCAGATGATCCTTTCTTCGAGTTTTCAGTAAATTTTATTCGAAAAATATTCGTAATTATTAATCTCCATGGCATAGAGAATCCGGATTGCGTTGCAGTGTATGTAGAAAATTTCAATCCCTTCGATTGAAATTCTCTGTCATCGCGAAAGGGTACTTGTCAAAGTGTGCGAGCTAAAGCTTGCATATTGTAAAATTACACATTCTACAACTCAGATCGTAGATTGCAACACCCGTTCAAATTTTAATTAATCACTATCTGATGTGTGGTGGTCTCCACATCTCCTGGAAGTGAATCGATAAAGTTTAGCACTCACACAATCAAATATCTTGTATAGGAAGTGTGACTATAGAGACAACTTTTTAATCTATATCTTTAAAAAATGTAAGAAAGAGTGTAAGGTTTTAACTCTGAAAATTTAAACCAGAAAATTCTCTTTAGTGTGGAGTTCACGTTTTTTTTACCTCATTATGAGCAAAAAACCTACAAAATTAAAGTATGCCCGTCCCATTTGTAGTGCCTGTTATGCTCAGGTACATTTTGTGAATTGGATTTACATTTATGTGTGACCCGTGCTGCTTTTAATGGCTAAGTTTGAAAAACGAAATATTTGCTTACTAAAATTGAGATTACATTCTCCATTGTGCTTATGTATAGTGCTCATCCTCATTGTGTATTGGTTACATCATTTCTGATGACAGTTGTGTGATTCGCTTCTCCAAAATCTGATTGCGTTTGTGTTGTGCCCTGTGTTTAGTAGGATTACGTGATTAGAAATGCAGGCTCGACCTGCGCGTTATGGCTTGTATCCTCCATTTGCATCGCAGCATTTGATAATAAGGTTCCTTTCAACACGTATGGTCAAAATATGTTATAGACCGTACTTTCATTATACATTTGTCGTTGCTCATGAATAAGAGAGCATAGTCAGCTGTTTGAGAAATTATACACACTGGCAATTTAATTGACAAAATATTGATGAGCTTCGCAAAAATTAGTAGATTGGATTGTATCATGCCTCTAAATTTCAATGACCGATCCTTCTCCTGCAGTTCTACCCTTCGGATGATGAAGTTGTACAGAGTGTACTCGAGTAAAACCTATTCGATTGTCAGCGCTGATTCATGTGAGGATTATTGCAAATAGTGTGGAATATTCGTTTCCTTAGCAATCATTGTTCTCAATCTAAGCATTACAATGGCAATCAATCGTTTTCGTTGAGCGATGGTCATTATAGTGATGACAAAGATTACATTTATTGTTTCAGTTATACACTTGTTCATTTCGATAAATTACAATTGTCCTATTCTCAAACTCTGAAGTTTTGTTTTATGTCTTGATTGATGAATTGGGGAATGCATCATATAGTATGTCTTATTATGGGTCGCTTGAATCAGCGTTGATTAATGCAATCGATACGTTGTCAGCAGGTATTTGTATCGCTTCAGTAACTTTCACTTCGTTGCGACGAACTCTTATTGATGTTTCCTTTCTTTGTATGAGGATTCTTGAATGGCGTACGAGAGAGTATTAGATGAAAGTCGTCCGGTGGTCCACTGCAGTTGATGTAATTATTGAGTTTCAATAAGTGATCATACATTAGACCTCGTACAACAATATTGAACTCCTGCTCATTCGACATCATTGCAAGAACTGGTAGAAGAAAATAATTGCGTAGCCGTGGTAGTGGAATATATCACGTGACAAGATTTTTTATGTACTTTCCATGTCAATCGTATTTATGTATAATATGTAATTACAACAAAGCCATAATGAATCGCGCGATGGAGACAGCTTGTATATGATAATTTGATCTCACTGCTTTCTTGATGAATGCAATGCCCATTCCAATGATTATACACTAGAATTGAAATACACTAGACCATATGTAATTGTATACAATTACATATGGTCTAGTGTATTTCAATTCTTCGTTAGCCAACCTAAAAAACTCGACCATCAATCCCAGTGGCCCTTCCGATTTTGACGTGCAAATATTTCTATAACTATTGTAGATTCAGCCTACAAGGTTTCTCACCTTCAGTTCTGTAGTTTGTACCATATCTCCGAATGCGACCATGTCTAGGACGTATTGAAATGCATTGATAGTGGAATCGTTTCGCGCGCTCTTCTTTATCGAAGCAGTTTCTTATCACATCTTCCCATGACTTATGGTAGCGAGTACAAAATCTATCCACCTCTTCAGTGTAGAGCAATTTTCTGTTCCATTTTCAAGTGTGCCTCTACACTTAATTAAAAGCATATCTATGCTCATTTTATTGTTTAAAAATTTGTTGTTATCTGGTTTGGAACGTTTTTAATATCCCGCTAGTGTTGCCGTGAGAATTATGGAAATTCATTTACAAAAAGATATTAGCGCTAGAAGCCTCCCCCCCATAACTTCCTGAAATAACTATTGTCTTGCATTTGTTTCAATTGTTCACTTGATTGACATTAGTAAAAATAATCTCTGAGTTGGGAATGCCTAATATTTCTGAGTTGCATTTCACATATGTTGTTTCTGTGTGGTTCATCTATATATAATTTTGTGTTGCAAGATATTACAAAAAATTGAAGTAATTAAATTTGTTTCTCGTCTTTGATTGAGTATTGTTTCTTTCATTGAATAATTTAAACTTTCTCTACATGTTCAATAAAAAAATATCGCCTCTGTACAAACTAGCCGACCTGTCATACACTTTGAAGCAGACTTCCGTTTTCAAGGAAAATAACGAATGTGAAAAGATAGTGATCCCGCTCCCCCCCCCCCCTCCCGAATAATGCCAACGTCTATTTGCGGTAATTGTACATAAAATATATCACCTTTCTACTACTTATCTGACCTGAAAGCATCCTGTTTGAGAAGGAATAGTGATCTATCCCCAACCCTTAGAGTGATAAAGCATGTGCAGTTGCTTGGCTTTGGTCGTATAGATCGAGAGATAAAGTCTCCCGGCTTTGAGCAAAAGAGTGAAAACCGAGATCCTCTCTCGTTGTAAAATGCCTATTTTCTGTGTGTTGGATGCCTCCATCAATGTAAGGTTTTCGAGCGTTCGTTTAAATGAAAATTGTATAGTGTTCGATTAGATTAAGTCACAAAGCTGATTTCATGATGGTCAAATGATAGATTATTTTCCTCTTTTGTTTACGTGTTGGAGAATCCGCCGCATCCTCTGTTCTCCCGCGTTTAAGTCTGCGCTAGGTACAGTTGGAAGTTATAAATTTGTATGTTCTCGTTTGATAGATTGTTTCGCTATTATTTTCCTGCATGTATCTGTTGTTAACGTGTTGGATAATGCGCAGGTTTGGCTCTTTATTAATGCTAGCTGTTGATCGTGTTATATTGTTTCTCATTATTTCCTTGCGTCTACGCTATACACTTAATAAGAAATTGATTAATTAAAAGTTTTGTAATGTTGGAACAAAACATATGCAACTTAGATTCCCTATTGTGCTCGAAATGTTCATAAGTGTCACAAAACAGGTCGTACGCCTCCCGTCTTCAAGAAATCAGGGCAGATAACGATATCATTCGAGATGGTTGTTGGCTAGGAGCGTGCTCTGTGGTGAAGTACATTTTCAACATATCTATTTTCTGTGTTGGATTCATAAAACAAAATAAGGTTTGTAGTGTCTGTTAGAATGAAAATTGTATAGTGTTCGATTAGATTAAGTCGCGAGGATGATTTTATGGTAGTTAAATTGATAGATTATTCTCCTGTCTTGTTTAAGTGTTCAAGAACGTGCCGCTTACAGTGCTCCTCTGTTCTTCAGCGTTAAGCCTGTGCTAGTCACAGTATTAAATTTGTAATGTTTCTCGTTTTGATAGATTGTTTCGCTATTATTCTCCTGCATGTATCTGTTGTTTACGTGTTGGATGATGCGTAGGTTTGGCTCTCTATAAATGCCAGCTGTTGATCGTGTTGTTTCTCATTATTTCCTTACATCTATGCTATTCACTATATGAGAAATTGATTAATTAAGAGCTGTGTAATGTTGGAACAAAACATATGCAACTTAAATTCCATGTTGTGGTCGAAATTCCTTAAAACACTTAATAAGAAACACGATAATGAGGAAATTATGTGTTGCAATAATACTGATCGCGACTCAGATTTGTTAGAATAAGACTTGTATTTTGATTGTAATTGTATTGGTTAAGATTATCTTCTTTAACTAACTCTAGTGTCCTTTGTTATAGATTTTATTTCCTCTTGTGTTCGTGTCGTCCCTCTATGTGTCCCATGGTGGGTATCTGTTGTGCACAATTAATTACATACACCTATCGGTACCTGTAACTGAAATTAAAATCCCGCTATTGCAATGATGGTGGTCACATCTCAGACCTTTTATAATAAAACTTGAAATTTTGATTGTTATCATATTATTATCAGATTGTTATCATATCACCCCTAACAGTGCTACTGGCGTCTGTTGATGCGCTCTGGAGCTGACGAAAGCTTCACATTGCGTCTACGGGAAAAGCAGGTCTAGGGCAAAGGCAGAGAAAAGTGTCATCTGCATTGAGATGACGATTGTTATTGTAGACATGACCCTGAGTTCGGAGTAGGACCACATTGAAACGGCACAAGATAAGAGGACGAGACAATATTGGCAATAATATAGCGAATTTGGCTGGTCGTTTTCGTGCACAAAAAGTTGCACTTGTGGACTTGTAGGCAGTGATTTATCCAGACCCCCTATACCCTCAAAACACCCGGCAAAATCTGGAGGAGACCCCCTAAAATTTTGAGATTGCACAATATTGGTCAAAGCATTTACATACACCCGCTTGCGGAGCCCAACACCGACCCACCCAGCCCCTATCCCCCGAAGAACGAAATTTTGGGTAGATCCAATGTGCTTCTCGTTTCATTGGTTCTTCCGTTCCCTCTTCGTTCGTTTCTAGGCTGAACCCACACCTGTACACCATTACTCTTGACGAAAACGATCAGCTGAATTCGCTATTAGATAAAACGTGTGAAAAACAGCGGCGACATACATTGGAGCTGCTTATCGGCAACGGCAAATCTATGCGATACGCCAGAAGTGTAATGAAATATCGTGATTATCGTGTCGCATAGCACTCTTTGCTATAGACTACCTGCGCCCCTACGTCATCGATTACGTTTCGACGCTGCGCAAAGCATGCTGGTGCCCAAGCAGCACAATGTACTGAAAGTCGAGTGCAATAGGGGTGAACGGTATGTGTCTTATCAATGTCCTTTAGTTTAACGAGTGTGTTCAAGGCCTTCCACCTACCCGTCCACCCCTGTTGCACTCGACTTTCAGTACATTGTGCTGCCTGGGTGGGTACCTGTCAACTTATCAGCCTATCAGCCGATGCATTTTCCCCCTTCTTGCCCACCACAGCAAAACATAGCCTCGAACCGATCTTCTCGTTGCGTCACATGTTTGTAAACAGAGGATCGTCTATAGCGCGATCGGCTATCATTTCCGTCATCAAGGGAGTGCAACAACAACTTTATTTTGACTTTGGAGAGTGGGAAGGTTCATCGTCAGAGACGATGCTCTACCCCTTTGCTGGTGGAATGTGGGGAATAAAATAACGAGCCTCTTCACAATAACGATCGAAGTCCGTGGGGTCCAAGTCCAAGGGAGTGGTATGGCAAGGGAGTGCGAGTGGTAAGCAAGGGAGCTGCATGGGGAGTCGTAAACCACGGTCCCTTGAGAGCTTCCTGGTCACGCAGCTTCTCCGTAACTCTATGGGGAAGCTTTGCCCAGGGACAGGAGCGCCCGCGTGGTGGCGCTGTCATCGGAACGCGGGAGAGAAACGCTTGCGTCTCCTCTCATTCTCTCTCTCTCATTGCAGCACACGTGTTTTGGCTGTTGTAGCGTAATCACTGTTTGCTAGCAGCATGCCAGAAACACGCCGTGTTACGAAATGTCACTCTGAGTACCCGTGAGGTGGCAAGATATACATGTTCGCGTTTCCTGCGTATGCTGACAAGCGTGAGAAGTGGAAACGTGCCGTTCTTTGCATTGATGGTGGGCAGTTCAGTGTTAACTCTCTTGGCACACGTGTCTGCGAGAAGCACTTTGACCACAGCGACGTCGTGTGGCATGACGAACTCGTCATCAACGGCGATAAAGTACTGCACAAGTGTGGAAAGCCAAAGCTTCGAGAAGATACAGTGCCGCGCATATTCGACGGCTGCCGTCGTATCTGAGCACGCCGATACCTAGAAGCCGTTCCGTCAGACTACGATCCCAGCGAAACAGCCCGGTAAAAAGAAAGCGTATGCCGTCAACACCAACAACGAACTCTATGCTTTTATGGACAGAATCTTAAAGAAAATTTCACAAGGAACTGGGGCTTTTCGCAAAGGGATGTTAACTGGTGTAATAATAGTGTAATCGCGATCGACCGATCGCTTCAAATACTAAGCGGTCATGTAACTGTATGCGATTAACTGTAGAAAGTCCTTTACGCGCTAAATAAAGTACCCATTATTAAACTTGTTTAGCATGGCTGGATAAAAAAGGCTGCTCGAGATTGATGCACGGCAGCATGTGGACTACCTGGCGGTTCCTTTCAGTCTCCAAAAAGAAATGAGGTCGACACGAGATGACTAAAACAAGAGATGAACGACAAGGACACGCGGTTAAATTTCGTGACATGTCTGAGTCAGTCGAGATCCTTTTAGACACTGTACTTTTGTCTTCATCAGTTTAGCGGCAACAATTGAGAGTAAGCCATCTGGTACCACGCCCCGTACCACGTGAAAGAGACGGTGTGATTGCGATCGGCCGTCGCATCAGTTACGCCGTCATGGGCGCAGTAAGTGTCCGCGATTAACTGTAGAAGGTCCTGTACCCGCTAAATAAAGTACAGATCACCTTACCACCGTGTCCTATGCACATAAACGGTGCTAGAATCTCAGTTTGAGGGTTGGAAGGTAGGAGCTCGCGGACAATACGTCCTGTGCCACTCGAAGTGATCGGCAGCAGCTTCAGCGAAAATAAAGTCGAACGAAAACGATCTTTCGATATATTGATGTACCATAGCAGGCGCCCGTCGCAACAAATATTTTCTCGTAGATGTTTTGAAAGCGCAAAAACACCACTGCATCTGCCGCTCCCATGACTGGCCCGAGCGGAATATTCTAACGGGTTCCGATCACGGGCGCCACCACGCGGTCTCCCGTTGTCCCTAGGGCCCAACTTTTTGACGGAGCTGATGCCCCAGGAAAGCTATCACGGGAACGTGCTAAAACTGACGTTCCTCTAACCGAACTGACTGACAGGCTTCTAAGTAGTGAAATTCTGCTAAATCAATGAACGCGAGAGCTGTTCATATGAACACAACTCCTGGCGAAATTTCGTTACGAACAAGGTGGGGGATCGAATAATATGAAGTTGAGGAGGATAAATAGTATACGATCACTTACTGGCTGACGATAGAGTTAATATATACGATGTCAGCTCTGTGCTCGATTTCCAGGGGTGAACCATATAGGCTCGGGATCGAACTGTCTTGGGTACGTCTGAGCGAACCAAGCATGAGGTGCAAGATGACATAGAGCATGTTTGCCGAACCAACTCGAAACAGACGATGACGTCCTCCGCTGTTTAGCGTTGCCAGTAATGTAGTGGTCAGAAAATGAATTGCAGTTCAACATCTGTTGTAATCCACGTTCATAAAAATGATAATGATCAAACAATCCATGTGGCAACACATCCTTGAACTAATGTGCTTGAATGACAGTTTCATCATACAGTTATGTTTTTCAGGTGGAGGAGGATCCAGTGACAGCGATGATGACGGCGGCAACGAGAGTTCACCTGACGTTCCCTATGACGTTAGCGGTGGTGGTGCCTCCAGCAGTGATAGTCAGCCACCGATTCCGCCACCAACGCCACCCCGTACGATTTCAACGTTTCTTGCAATATTTTCTTATGCAGAATGCTATTTAGATAACTTTGTGCATTGGCACCTCCGAAAGAATCGGATAGGTGTCGCTCTCAGACACCTCTTCCCGTGTGAATCAACCGGCTGACGTGTATTCGTAGAATGGGAACCCTTGGCATTGGTGTCATATTGAAACCATTGGTGACTGATTGGCCCTCATTGAGTCTTGTTCCTGAATATCATCCCAGTGGGCTCCATAATATCCACTGCTGATACATGTAAGAAGAAAAAAGCAAGAAACCTAAAATCATTAACAGAACCAAGCTTATTAAATATTTTGGTTTTCAAACTCTAATCGGCATGACACCAAAATGAGACCACTATGTCATAAGTGTGAGCGCGCGCTGGGTTAACCCGCAGGTTCCACGGAAAAAAATTCGGACATGACAGCAGTGCGCCAGCGGGTAGCACGAGCCGGGAGACTCCGGGGAGAGTCTCACACTGCCTACTAGCACAAAACGAAGTGGAGCAGCTGTGACGTTCTTCCCGCTTTTTGTCAGCGATACAAGTACCACTAACCGACACACTTCACCCGCGAGAAACTGCTTCAGTGGCTCCTTTAGCAAATCTGAGGGATTGTGTAGTATTTTCGTTCCGCTTTTTTTACGTGTACTATGCCGGGAGGCGTATTTCGAAACCCTGACCGATACAGAAGAGCGGCGGCGGCGGCGGCAGAAAACCCTGAAAACCCGATGCCGATGCATCGCGTTGGCGCAGGACGCTGCTGACATAATGGCGGCTGTAGGCGGTGTTACGTTTTGTGGTGTTGGGTTGGGACAGATGGGTTGAGCGAAAAGAAACAGATAGATTTGGCTTGCTGGTTGACGTGCCTTGAGATTACGCGTTAAGTAACGCGCAAGTTCTTCCAACATTTATGCTCCTTGTGTTTGAAAGCGTGAGTCCGCAGAGAGTCGGTGTTTTCAGTGTATGTGAGCGATGTTGTGCTGCTATTTGGGTGGTCGTTGCCATTAATACACGGCATGGAAGTTGAAAATGTTCGAATGTAAAAGTGGGACAGAAACTGAAAATGGGTCCTTGCGGCGTGTAGAGAAGTTTGAAGTGAATCTGCAAAAGCAAAGGCGCCGTACTGAAGTCTGTGCGTAGTGCGTGCACAAAGACTGTGTGTGTGGTTCCGACTAGAGTCACTCTGACGTTTTCAGGTTATATTCCTTTTGTTTTTTTTCTCTCGCAGAGAAAGTTGCATGTAGTGGTCTTGAGCGTCAAATCCAAATAATGTGCACCCAGTTTAGTTCACGATTGAAACGTGATTGAATTCAGGGCGATACTTGGTTTAACACGAACTCTTCAGACTCTGGGGTGGAATCGGGTATAACACGTAATCAGGCTGTATTTATGGTGCATTTCAGTGCACTTCACATATCTTTCTGTACCAATATTTATAAGCTTTTATGACCATAGTGTTGATACAGCTTACTTTTGTGGTTACATGTTGGCAAAAAGTCGACTACACTTGCCTTTCATTACTAAATGTTGTGGATAAATGTACACAGCATGACAAAGAATGTGCACAGGTTTTTATATTGCTATATTTTGTCCTTTATTCAGTTTTTCTGACTGCTAACAGGGAACTGTGGCCTGAACTTGAGAAAACATTATGCATAATATACACATGCATACCTAAAGAGGCAAGTGCACCAAAATAGCAAGACTAAAATGAATGAAAAGCATACTTCTACAAAAGCTACCAGTAAAAGCAAAAACAATAATGAAGTCAGTATCACTGCATTGGTCATGTTATGATGAGGAATGGCATTCACATTGTTTGTTTTCTGGAGAGAGAAGGGATGCTTCGAGTTGGAACATTTAGGTATAGCTACTTGTGTCTCACTTGATATCACCCAACCAGAACTGACCAATTTTATCACACATTTATTCCTGAAATGTTTGTTTTCTCATTTGAACTGCACGAACTGAACGCACGTATTAGTTACGTTACTTGTTTTAGATTACTTCATTACTACGCAGCTCAACAAGACATTACTTTGGTAACTTTGTGACTTAGCAATTGCACGTTCCATGAGGAATATTGAAATCGCCATTTGTGGTGTAAATTATATTATCTGATTTTATTTTTCACTCTGTATCCCATGGCTATGATAGTCTCTGTGTCTCATGGTCAACTCTCATCTCTGCTCATGACTGTGATGGTAATGGACAAAGAGACAAAAGTGGTTATCACTTCAGGACGAAAGATCATCGGTTTCACCCGTCACCTGTTTATGCAATACCTCATTCACATACCAGATTCACCACGGAATTGTTCATTGGAGACAACCATTGAGCATTACCAGTCATAACTAGAATTGTAGCTCCAGAAAAACATGTCTAAGTGAATTTGGACAAGGAAGGAATAGTGACAAGATGTATTTGACATGGTCATGAGATGCTTACAACTTGCTTTTCATGTTTCGCTGGGGCCACTGCTGGCTGGGTATTACTGGGAGCCCTCTGTTTTGGCAACTAACACATGACACATTGCTCTTGTTTTTACTATTTAGGAAAGCTGTCATACAATGGTTTCTACAAGGGGGTATCTAGCAAACTTAGAAACTTGTTAACTTATCAAACCAAGATGGGAATGGGAAGTTGTCTAGGTTCACATGTTTACTGATCAAGGTAAGGGAGAGTGGGTTAACTAAAAAAAAATACAGTGCCAGTGTTTGCACCCACTTGACCCAATCTTGATCATACCCACACCATCACATGCTGTACGTATGTATGTACATAAATTAAGCTTTAAGTACAACATGTTGCTCACAAATGCAAAGGCACTGCAGCTCTGTAAAACAGTAACATGCACTGCCAGGTTATGAAACAAAAAGGGCTCGACTAGACAGCAGTGCCTTCAATATAGTGAAGGTATTGGGACTTTGGGCACCGAACACTAGGGATGCTGCCTTGGAGGCACTTGTGTTCAGAGCTGTGGGATGGATACAACCTTTTAGGATTCTCTGTGCATGATCCTGGGATAATTGTGAATAGTGGACTGCTAGTGAACGTATGACTAGTGGACTTCTGAACAGCGACCATGTGCATAGTGAATAGCAAACTTGCGAGCAGAGCACATGAGCAGTATTCTTAGGGAGTGGGGGGGGGATGAGAATTTATGTTAGGAGCAGCAGAACAAGTCGGGAGACAAGTTCAATTTCTCCTTTTTTTTTCATTACAAGCAAACAAAAGGGATTATTTATTCATGTCACTAGAGTAATACTTGCAATGTCACACAGCAATGTCGTTTCCACGAAACCCCCACATGTTGCAGGATAAATTACTTGCTTGGGCTTCATGCATGTCGTTGCAGTTGGACGTCATCAGTGAAGTCCGTAATTCCGTGTAATACAAAAACATTACAACTGTATTCCCCATGTTTTGCCGCTAATAATGGCCTTTTAATATTTCAGTTTGCTGTGCACAAACAACATATCAATTATGGTAGCACCATATCGCTAGAGTTACAACTTTTTGGTTTTCCTAAAGGCTGTGTAAACACCTGCCAGAAAGCTTTAAATCGATGAGATTTTCTTTTGAAAAGTGTTGATTTTTCTGTGCTTAAGAGCATGGTTTTGATGAATTCTGGTCCCACTCACTGCTATAACGTCAGATTGTAGGGGGAAACTCGAGGAACACACAGCCTCAACAACACAAAAACATCTATTGGTTAGTCGTAAAAGGTCACCAGGGGGGGGGGGGGAGGTATCTTTATTATGTAAAAAAAAATAGGAGGGAAAGGTTAGCTTGCGCCATGGCGGGTTGCTATTCCCAGCAAAGAAAGGCAAACAAAAAAAAAACAAACCACCAAGGGCAATGCGATGAACATGTACAGTACTGGCATGTGTATGGCTATCAGGTAACAGTTGTGTTAGTGAGCTTCAGGACGTGTCTTTAAGCGGGCCATCGTTGCACAAGAAAGGGTAAATATATTGCGTTTTATGATGTATGGTGCTAATGCCATACAAGCATAGCCCAGGCAAGTTCACTGCAGTTAATAAGATAGACCTCAAACAACCGACAAAAACTTGTCTGGTACCTGCTACATTTTAATGTAGGTGTTCTCTCATTACCTCGAGCTACGATAATTCATACTTTTGCATACTTCATGTCACCTCCATGTTTAGCTCACAGTTTTCAGTGTATTGAAAAGCTTATTAACTGAACGGCATTTTTGCCTAATCAACATTTTTCATTCCCTTGTGAAACCCTCCTACTGGCAGAAGATGGCTTCCGCATGTTGCTGACGCCACCTCTTGAGACACCCTCCTTTGAACATAATGCTCACCTCCAGATGCCTGTCTACTAAAGAAGGCACCCTTACTGGTTGGGCTTTAGCTGACATCAGACATTTAGTTTTGAGGACTGACGTGTTAAGCTAGTAACCATCGACATGCTTCTTTTGAATATCTCTGCAGTTATTAACTTATGCCTGCTTTCTTGTGTCCCCACTCGTAATAGTGCTTCTTTAGAGGAAAGGCTAAAAAATGTGAGCTGCATCATATATTTGGAGTAATTTATGACAATTTGAACAAAAATATGTAATGACCTGGGGTTTGAATTAATGAGTCTACTGTAATTTGGTGTTCTACACAACGTCTTGCAATTATGCACATATGAAAAAGTTGCATGCAGGGCCAGTCCATTCGTTTTGCTTCGTTATGCTGCTTCCTTCTGATTTGTTTATTTATGCCCTCAGGGCAGAGCAATGTGATGCTTGATGAACTTTGGCAATTGCTTTTGTACTGCACCATTTTTTGAAACCGCAAAAAAAGTATTTTAGAAGTTTACGCAGACTGTTCTGCAAATCTTGTAGGTCATGCTTTGTGGTAAACAGGCCTCATCAATGGCGTACTCTGAAAACAACATGACAGGATGCAGTCTTTTCGTGTTGTCTTCAACATTTGCCCATTGCTCAGGGTTGTTGCCATGCAGTTTGTCCACCAGCTTGCCTGCATTTATGCTGTTCTATCAGTGATTGTAGGTCAAGTTATTGTCATGCAACCACATTATTGATGGAAGTCACTGAAAAGGCTAGTGAGCTGTAGGACTCGAACCCACATCTTCTGGATTACCGGTCCAGGGCTCTACCAATTGAGCTAAGCTAACACACCTCCCCAGCGACTTCCAAGGGTGCGTCATCTGAAGGGACACATCAACTACTCTCTCTCACTCATCCTTCTTTCACTCTTACATTTTTGCTCACTCATACACACATTCATACGACGGTATCGACACAAGTGGCAACTGTTGAACATGAGAGAATTAATGTTCTGAGGCTGGAACACATAGAAAGGACAAATACATAAAAATACATTATTGTTTGTTTGTTATGGTCATGCTTCCTGCTTCTAAGACCAGTAGCACTTGTCTTTGCTATACTATCTGAAAGACAGATGAAGAAACACAATGTTGTAACACAATTGTGTTTAATAAAGCTCATGTCTTGCAGCCACAGCAACCATTTTGTTGAGTGAAATGATCAAGCCCACACATGCTCTGTTATATTTGTTTTATTATTATACTATTATTGTTAAACTAATATTAATATATATAACTAATTATATACTATTATGTTTTATTATTATACTGCATAGTCTTATACGTGGTTGCAGATACCCAGCGCAGGTCTCATCCATCATACAGGCTACAAAGCACACTTTTCGTAAAAGCAAGGGATAGTGGTGTGTGTGTGTGTGGGGGGGGGTATGTTTATTATATTAAAAAATAGTAGGGAAAGGTTAGCCTCTGCTATGGCGGCTTCCTATTCCCAGGAAAGAAAGAAAAGGAAAGACAAACCAAAGAAAAACAAGTGGTGTAGGGTTTTTAACAAAAGCTCTGTCTTTTCAATGCAGTAAACTTTTGATCAAACACAAGCATGCGTGATGACAATGAAAACATCATAACCACCAGGCCTATGAACACAACCCCTTTGTTTACATTGATATAATGTATGTCTGTATGTATGCAGGTGTTGGAAGGTGGGTGCAGGAGAAGACTTTCTCTTGATCTCAGGGCTTTGGGGGAATGGCCCCCCTTTTCGTACATAAGCATTAGACAGGGCACCTTATATTCTTTCATAAGGCATATTTTTACAGGATTTACATGCATTTTGATTACTACAGGTAGCGTCTATTAAATGAGAAGGTTCTGTTATGTGTCATCAATATATTTACTAATAGAATCACTACCCCTCTGATACCAAACATACCTAAATATGGCCTCACATCCTGTGAGTCCTACCAGAAGTCTGCTTACCACAATTTACAATATTGCAGATTAGATTTCAAAAACTGCAGCTGCTACATGGAATAAACTGCCAAAGTGTAAACACCCCATTTAATTGTTACTCCGTTTGTTGTCCACGTCCCATTTCTTTTGGACTTCTTTCGTGAAGGTCCCCAGTCTCAGTTTTTTTTTATTTACTGACACATTGCTCATACACTGATGAAATGTGGGAGTATGAGGCTGCAGCCTGAGTTCATAAACAACAACTGAATTCATAAACAGTTGGTGCTATTCGAGAGCTTTCTTATCGCTAAAGATGAGTTGTGCAGTGAGTAGCTTATTTGCATATGCTCACTAATTAAATAAATATCATAACTTGTGAATTTTACTTTGAACACTTTTGGGTAAGTACCTGGGCCTGCTTGCACTAGACTTCTGCTAGGGTCCTAACCTTGAGGAATTCCCTTTGGCGCAGGCTTGCTAGTGCTTGTGTCACATGCTACTGACATAAACTTTCCTATAAGCGAAATGCACTGCCAGAGCTGTGTCACGGAAATGCCTCAAGGTTAGCATCCTAGCAGAAGTTTCGTGCAAGTGGGCCAGTACCTCCAGCAAAAAATATTCTGAGAACGAACTGCATTGACACTAAGTGACTTTTTCAAGTTATTAGTTGGATTCTGTTTACATATTTCTTGCGTGAAGCATTGTACAAATGTGCTCTTTGGCTGCTGTCAGTTGTGTGTTCATCCGCGTGGTTCACACATAGGGGGCGGAAATTAAGGGTCACATGGAAGATACACTTCGCTTTTCATTCGTCTTCTCCAGTGGCGTAGCCAGACCTCCAAGGTAGAGGGGGCTCGATACATAAAAAAAAAAAATCCCCCCTCCTCCGCTGATCCTGGGTACGCCCACAAACTCATGCTTGCGCACACAGCGAGATGAGAGATGAAAATACAGAATATTTGAACGTTTAATAATGAGTTTATATATGGGGTGTCATGAACTGTGAGGCCGCCTCACGAGATTTCAAGTAGCTCGAAAAGCTCATAGTTTCAAAAGTATTCAACTATGCTGGTTAGACGCGGTAACTGCAATAACTTTTGTGATCGTCCCGCTGGACCCCCCCCCCCCCCGCTATATATATATATATATATATATATATATTTTTTCTCCTCGGATTTGCACGATTTGCGTGGGTCAGCCTGTGGTAGGTCTTCTCTGGTAGGGTGGTCTTCTCTACCGAACTGGTGCACAGCACTCGTGTCGTCTCATGATGCAAACGTGCTGTCTCACCTGCGGAATGACATCATAGCCATTGCTGTTTACAAGTCAGGTAGAGAAGGATTCCAAAGCATGCCTTGTGGCTGTTCCTTAAGCAGTGTTCACAGAGACCAACAGACCAACTTCGAGGCGGTGCCATCTGCGTATACACAAGTACCAACTAGGCAGCTCCGCAGACAAACAATCTCACATCATCTTATTTCACCAAGAGAACAACATTCTCTTAAGAAATGCCAACTGGGATGCTTCTGCGGCTTTGACCTTTTAAGAACTATTTTTCAGCTACACCTGCACAATTCGTAACCAATGCAATCTAATAATAGTAGTACGGCACTATGACACAAATAAAATTGCATCACCATTCGAAGTGAGGGCATAAGTCATGTGACAATGCTCCTCTCGCTGACTTGCCAATGCACAACCAATTTCTGAAGGTTTCGTTTGGTGACAGATTCCCTCCAATTTGAGTCGGTCATGAATGTGCAGTTGCTGCAGAACGTCGGCCTGTGTGAACGCTGTCTTATCCTTTGTCACCCCTGTTTGTGTGACAGACAAATGAACATGCGATGGATACGTCAAGTGAGCTGAGTAAGAGAGCTTTGGACACTGCTCTGTACAAAAAATGTGTAAACTGTAACCAACCGATAACTTGAAAAAATCACCAATTGCCAACACAGTTTTCTTTAAATATTTTTCACTGAAGGTTCCGATACGTAAAACAGACATTCCAAAAGTGTCACTAGTAAAATTTAAATGTTAGAATTTTCATTCAATTAGCGAGCACATACAAATGAGCCATTGCCTGCACAGTCCATGGCACTGCACTCTCAAGTTTACGGAGGTCTAATCTGCACTAGTGCAACCCAGCTTAAGACATACAGAATTAATTTGACAGTTTCGATTGAAATACATGTCTCGAGTGTGAACAACACACACTTGTTTCCTGACTAGGTCCTCTATGCCCACTCCGAAGAAGAGCTCGATGCAGCGACAGCCAGCCCTCAAAGTCAGTCTCACCCAAAGCGATGCTGCTCGATTACAATTTCTGTCTCTTTATTACAAATATCCAATCATTACATTATTCTTTATTTGACACAATATCATTTTCCTTCAATACAACTCACGCCACATCTGTCGTTCGATTGACTCGCCTGCAAGTTTGTTGCGGTTGTTGATGTTCCAAAATATAACAAAATTTACAAAAAATCCCTAGAGTATAATACTATTGGGACCTGTCTACTAGTGTGTGCTGACATTTGTAAGTACTTATTATCTGTATGGAGATATAGTAAGTACAACAAGGTCTTCACTTTTGCATTGAAATACAGATAGCCTGTTTGTGTTCCTGCCTTCAGTGTATGTCTCAGCCTTAGCATTACACACTAAAACAACACATAGCATGACACATCGTATTGACAGTTCAGTACAGTGGATCAATTCTACGCACGCTGTTTACTCACAGCATATGAATTATCAGTGGAGGCTCCTAAATGACAACTGTTTTGACGCAAGAGACTGTTTTGATGTGCTTCGAATGTGGGTCGATGCACATACTAAATCAGACAGGGAAAGAATGACATTGACATTAACAGTGCGACAGGACATACTGTTCCTTGTGTGACAGTTTCCGAACGTTCAAATTAACAGTTGTTGCCCTCTTGCTTTATATGGCGTAACACATTCTCCGAATATCTGTCTGGTTTCAACTATAACTTCGTAACGTTCCGTCTCATCTACAGACCAAGGGGTAGTCAAATTCGACCCACCCTTGCTTGTAATCCAAACACATAGTAAAGAACTTCAAAATTACGTGCGTGTTCCAACCTAACCTTGTTCTCCAGTACATTTCACCACCCTCCGCCCTGCCCTGTGGGCGATGCGTACAATTTACAAATAGCCACCGTCGGCGTCGGCGTCCGTACAGCAAACGCATCGGGTTTTCGGAGTTTTCTGCTGCCGCCGCCGCCGCTCTTCTGTATCGGTCAGGGTTTCGAAATACGCTGCCGGGAGAGCACCGACAACAGCTAGGGGTGTCTCCTCACTCCCTCAAGGGAGTAGCATAACACCTCCCTGCCGGAGAGTAATATTACTCTCCAGTAGGGAGAAAGGTGTTATGCTACTCCCTTGTGGGCGTGAGGAGACTCCCTTTTTGAGAGTAATTGTTCTCTCCAAAAGGGTGTTATACATGTGGCAAAAAAAGGAGTTAAAGTGCACCCTTTTTTAAGAGTGTAAGATAAATTATTCCCTTCTTGTTTATTTCGTTTTTCGTATATGCATGAGCTTCCTATAGACGTTCTTCAATAAAAGCTTACGAGGGAATGCACTTGGGATAGTGGGGGGCGTATTGCCACAGTTCGCCGCCTCCACGCGGAGTGTTTTGTCAAGCATAAACGGAAGACGACGTGCCCCCCCCCTCTCTCTCTCTCTCTCGGTCGCTGATGGCCGCATATGGTAAATGAGGTTGTCCTACGGGCGTCCCTGTTTAGCCCGACGACATATTAAGATGTAGGATCAAATCATCAGGCGAGTTTAATGGTTTTTGATGGCGAGAAAGGCAGGATAAAACAACAACAACTTTATTTCAGGATGATGGGTGGGGAGTTTCATCGCCGGGGGCGATACTCTACCCCATTGCTGGAGGTGAAGCGGGGAATGGGTCCCGTTACAATAAGGATCGAGGTCCTGTGGCGTCCAAAAAGGCGAAGAGAGCCTTGAGAACAGAGCAGGATAATGGCGTGTGTTGCAACTGTAGGATGGGGCAAGGCGTAATGCTTGCAAATATCGAGTTTCATGGTTCCACGCTTTAGGTTGGTAAAAGGCCCAATTAAGAGTTCGTGGATGGTGCTATGCCGAGCGCGTTGCTTTAAGCAATAATGGGTAAAGTATCTATAGTTGTACTGCACAGTAAAGTGCCAAGTACATCACATCATTTTTAGTTGAAGTACAGTAAAACTACTTGAGTAGAAATGTACTCAAAGTAAAGTACTGTGGAGGAGATGGGGTTCCCTCCCTCACACGAGTCCTGACCGGCGATGATGGAATGTCCCAGTGGGCCGGTGGTCGTGGCCTCACGCTAGGACGGTACCGGTAGAATTGGTTAGCATGCGCAATGGCGCGCGCCAGCAAAGGCACGTCAAAGGCCAGGCGGGTTCCAAGGACAGGCCGACGCGGAGTGCAGGCAGGTAGCCCGAAGTAATCAAGAGAGTGGGGCGACAGAACCACGACCGGTTCGTGAGCACTGAGCTCGTAGTGTTTTCGCTAAGGAGAGTGCCGGGGAGGACCATCGTGAAGCAGGGGGAGACCGAGAGTAGAACTCAGTGGCTTCCGTGCGGGTCCTCGGTGGAACGTTGGTCCCGGAGCCTGTTGATCGCAATTGGATGAGCTGCCAGCAACCTAGCAACCTGTATCGAAGCGTGGTGGGAAGGCAAGGCGGGCAGGGTTCTTGCAATGCGGATGGGGCAGTGCGGTCACCCGGTGTACCGCGACCGGTACGGGAGCATGGTGCTCGTGAAGGTGACGCTGGTGGAAGCCCGAGGAGTGCCATCTCGAAGCGAGTGCCGACGTAACGCAGAGTGCGAGGCCATGGCGACGTGAGCTAGGTTGATAAGCGAACCATGGTGTTGGGCGGCTGGGCGTTGCGATGAAGTACGTTGAGTGAGCCGCGGTGAATTGACGTCGTCGGTTAGCTGTTCCTCGGTAGAACGGTGCACCTCACCTTCAGATATGGCTTCGAATGCGGTCTTGCGGAAACTTGGGATGGTACTGGACCGAATTTCATCGAACGTGGTGTGCTTTGTTTATGTCACCAAATGTGAGGGGGATGGAGTTCCTCCACACGAGTCCTGACCGGCGATGATGGAATGTCCCAGTGGGCAGATGATCGTGGCCTCACGGTAGAACGGTTCCGGTAGAACTGGTTGACAGGCGCAGTGGCGCGCGCCAGCATAGGCACGTCTTCATCGTCATCCACAGTACCTAGCAGGGCACGGAACCGTTATTTTGGGGGGTTCGGTTCAAGTTCCGGTTCAAGGTTATCGGTACGGTTCGGGGTCTGGTTCAGCGCAGCCAAAATAACGCTCTGAACAGATATTAATCGGTTCGAACCGGTTTACGTGTGTTGTGCTAGTCAGTGTACCGCACGTGAGAGAGGTAATATCAGGTTTCGGCGATGACTTACTCCTCCTTCCTCCCACTTACTCCCTCGCCTCTACACTTCATAGGGACAAACAACCATGCAGTTCACAGCAGATCATCCTTTCTGTACCGAAAAGTGCTGGGAAATGGTGTACATCATACCATTGAACTTCATTGCAAAGGGCAATCGCCACTTTCTAAACAAAAAGAGAAGAGAACGGCCACGTGGTAGATAGGAGTATCCCAGAGTCCCATGCGCAGGCCGGCACGCTGCTCCCCGTTGAAAAGAGGGCGGGAGGGCGCTCCCGTGTTTCCTTCCTCCATGCTCCAACTTCTTTCCCATGGTCGCTAGTGGTTCGCGTTACTTGTGGATGTCACTGTGAACTATCAAAATTTACGTCGCCTTCACACTGCGACGCTGAACGGAAGGAAGCCGCCGAGCCAACAATGGAAAGTGTGGCTGTCGTGTAGCACATCTTGTTTTTTACACCTCGAGTCACGAAAATGTGCAGGGATGTCGTGAAATTTTTGGAGGTGAGGCAGCAGGAGGTGCATGGATTCACAACTTCTTGATTAATCATTTTGTCCGCTCTATGAATTCGGCAAGATTCGTAGCGATGCAGGCAGCTGGTGCCCGGCAGTCAAGTGGGAAGGTATAGGCGTTTTTACCGTCTGGCGAACCGGTTACCGTATCATATTTTTTGTTCAGTTCCGGTTCGCTCAAGGGGAGAGAAAAAATCTTTACGGTTCGGTTCGGCAAAAAATAACGTTTTTTTTTTTGCGGTTTTCGGTTCCGGTTCAGTTCCGGTTTCGACCAACCACTCGTACCAAGTACTCGGAAACGTATTTCAAAGTACCGATAAAGTAAATAATACGCGCTATATTTACTGTATTGCGTATCAATCGTTCCTCTAGGTGAGGTATGGCTTCATATGCAGTCGTTTCAGAACATTACACCACCTGCCAAAAGCAGAAGCTCCATTTTTCGTAAACGTACATATTTCTTGCTCCCCCCAATGGAGTTTGAAACTGACGCTGATTTTACTGTGTCCTGCCTCCTGAGGGCAGTGTGGCGCAATTATTGACACCCTAAGGTATAGGCACGTAGGCTGCACTTGATGCACAAGAAACGAAATGAACTATAATTGAACCTATTTTATTGCACGTAAGTGGTTACACGCATTGTCGTGCTTATCGACGATACTGTCCGTTATCAGCAACTGACAGCTATCTGAAGTTTTGATGCAGTCATTAAAGACATTTCAAGGTAACATAGCACAACAATATACGGTGTAATGCTACGTCCACACTACATCATCGAAAGCCGCGAACGCGTGGAACACCTTCACCGTTTTTACGGCTTTTAATGCCGGGAATGCCGACACCGCTGGCACTACCGTCCTCTGCTTCAAAAACTGATCCCTTTCATTCTTCGAACTGTACTCAAGCTCCGCATGTGTAATACGTATAATATCGTTGTGATCACAATCAAGATCACAATTGCCAGACACGTAGTTATTGGGCTTTATACAGCAACCTGAAAAGCGACGCCGCTGCGAGCAGCAGACTGCAGTCGTCTACACATGTATCCACACAGTCGACACACTTATTTCCTCGTCCTTTCTCAGCTGTTCCTATGATGCGTTCTTCATAACCTCGTTTCTGCTCCTCTTGCGTTTGCTGTCGTACAACATTTAGCGCTGCATTCGAACCATGATCATCATTTCGTAGACCAGGCTGTGCATCCGCCACGTTTGTTGTCTTCTTCTTCTTTGTAGGGGGCAAGAGTTGTCAGCCTCAGTCAAGTGGCTTGCTACTCTTAGTAGCAAGCCTCTTGCTCTTGTCCTCGCCGCTGCTCTTCCTTCCCAACGTTCTCGCTCGCGGGGCGCGCTATGTGGCCCACACTCGCAACTTTCCCGGCGCTCACGACAAAAGTAGAAGCAGTTTCAACTCTCGCGTCGCATTCTTCGGCGCCCTTAGCGGTTTTACCGGCTATCGCGGATTGCTGTATGGACGAGCCAAGTTGTCTGGCATTCCCGTCGTTCGCGGCGTTCAGTGGCGTAGTGTTGACGGAGCACAAAGGGGAAATGCGCGTAAAGCCGACATTTTCTGTTATGAAGGCTCCACAAGGGAGACGTACGATTACGAATACAAATATTAATTGAGGGCTTTCTCCACTTCAGTTGCACCTACCAGGCTGAGCACACAGCAACGAACAAACATGCATAACGGGCAAGAACAACTCGGAACGATCGATAACTCACAATAATGTACCGCTGACTAGAACTGACAAAATATTTAAAGCACTCCCAAGGTCACCTAATGCCGCAGAGAGCGTAACCCCTAAAGATTGTCACAGAAACGCAATAAGTTATATAAAGACCACCGTATGTAAATGTGGGCCACGTTACTTGCGCATGCCGCACAAGAACCCAGCGTATGCTTTTGCAGCAAGATCATTTCGAAAGTCTTGTCCTTCAGGCAATCCGTCGTGGCGTCTGCACTAACGTTGCGTTGGAGAAGAGATGCTCGACTGGAACTCTCGAAGGCAGTATGCAGATGATGTTCCGAAAAAAGCCGTTTAATCTCACTAAAGACGTTCAACTGCGTGAGATCTCCTGATGGCTCCTGTAGGTATTGCATGCAAGCGAGAGACACATAGTTGCTTTGGGTCAGGAGACAACCGTTGGTGTGTCAACTCAAAAAGAAAAAAAAGGAAAGAAAGAAAGAAAACGTCTGTTCTGCTTTGCCGTTTGAGAAGATATGGTCCTCAAGGCAACAGCATCCGATGTGTCAGGATTCCCAGTGTGGTGGTCAGTGTTAATTAAGCTGCTGAACCTCTTTGCTAGGCCTGCGATAATACGTATCAAGGTAGGTCAGCCTTTCGTGCAGTCCCTCAGTTTTTCCCTTTCCCTCATACACGTAGAACGGTCTCATTGGATCGTTCTCAAATCAGGTACCACAACGACTGCACGTGAGGTCCACGTTGCTTCATCTTTTTCACCATAGTGCTGTGGCCCGTCATGGGAATACCCCTTATTGCTGCCTTCTGAGTGGATATACGCTTTGTCACGTGCTTCCTGCAACATTCTTCTCTCATGCGCAGAGACGTACTGTCGTAGCGTATAACGTTCGCGATATTCTTGGGGTGTTTCAGTTGCGGCACCAATGCTTTTGTTGTCATGCGGACTTGCCGAACAGCTGTCATGAGATTTGCTAAGTAGCATTCGACCTCTCATTGCAGTACATCAATGATAGCAGCAAGAGGTAGAGATACTTATGCGAATTCCTCAGGGACTTCCATCTCAAACATTGTGAAATTTTGTATTTTCAGACGGCTCATTATCTCAGACAGTTGAGAGCGCACTCTGGGATCCAACAGCCTTGAGATAGCATCGAAAGTAGAGTTCCATCTTGTCTCGACAGGTGGTTTTAGTGACAGGTTCACGAGTTCCTCGATGTTGTCCGATGCAAGGGCGCTGTGGTTATATAGCGACCAAAGCCTGGAACATTTACCCATCGCGGATCGATCAAGTTTCCTACATGCACTTTTGTCGGTCTGAAGGAATTTCTTGGTGTCAGTGGTTGCTACCAGGTTCAGTGTGCACCGCACAACGAATATGCTGCGGGAGCACCACGACGCGTCCTGTCCCAGAAAAGAGAGAACAGAGTCTATCCGTGAATACCATGTACGTCTTCAATCGTAGTCACCTTCAGAACTTTCATCCTGCAGTCCTTAACATTGCGTTTCCCTTCTCCTTCGTATGAGCATCTCTAAAATACTTCACAAAATTCGATGCGTTGTCTGTGGACTGTGTAAACTACCTTCATGTTGTGCTAATCGCCGAAAAAGTCGTGGTTTATCTGGGCCAGCATATCGGATATCCTATCGGTGTGCGAGCCATTTAGTGTCGACATGCAATTGCGCACGACCTTCCTTTCCATTTCCTCAGGTAGCCAGTGTACCGTGGCACCCAGGAAGCTTTTACTGGCTTGCAGACAATATATCCGCTATAGTACAGACCGTAGGTGTCTCCTCAATGCTCAATTTCATGCCCAGTATCATCCTTTCGTGTTGTTTTCTATTCTCGAGGACAGTGTCCTCCCGTCATGACATTCGCGGAAGTGCAGCGACCGATCACGAGCTATTTGAAGTATAGTCCTGGTCTACTATGGACAACGGAAGTATCCCCTTGTGATTACACAAACAATGTGATTAGCTCATTTACGTCATCCTTGCTGCACTTCTTCGAGGACAGCATACAATCTTGTAACTTGGGTTGCGATCCGTCTATATGATGCCCCTTTTCAGAAGCGTTGTGTATGTGCGCGAACGGGTGAAGCCTCTGCAAAAATGCAGTTACGTGAATGTATGTACCTGCAGGCAGCCCGACGCCGGAATTGGAGCCGAAGAAGACGCAAGGTCTATAAAATATGTGTACCACATGCTACAGCGCATGCCAAACATCACAATGCCCTCCGTCAGATTCCACGCCACGAATTATGTATACAAGTACCAAAGTAACATGGCGCGAGACTCGCTGCTTCAGGTGGTAGAACCGCATTGAGGCAGTTCCTAGGTGCACAGCGAGTGCCATGTTTACACAGAAGTGTAACTTTGCTTATTTCCAGAATGAACAGTCTACGTGATCAAGAAAACACGGATCACTTGCCTTTAGGTGTTATCTAAGGTTAGAAGTGTCTCCGAACTGCCCTGCATAGAGGACATTTGGCTGGCGCACACTGCTTGAACCTGACAGTAAACTTCGTCTCACCAGGATCCTGGCTAACAAGTTCCAAAAACCTGCCATCGAGAATTTTGGGCAACTTTGGCGGCGAATCTGCCAGCCTGAAGTTTATGCAAGCAGCGTCTCTTGCACGCCGCGATTAGATGTAGCAAACCAAGCGCCTTCGATGCGGCCTTTCGGCCGCCTGGCTGGCTTCCGAGCTTTCACTCAATGTTCTCTGACGTATATGTCACCGCTGTGTACATCAATGACATTGATTTCGTTCGGTTTCCTCTCGGAATGAGAAGAGAGCGATACGATACTGAGAATTCGTGGTCCTAAGCAAACGAAACTGTGGAATTTTTCTTCTCCTTCTTTCCTTATTATGGCGTGAAAAGTACGCAAGTATTTTTGGGTAAAGTATCCGCAAAAGTAATTAAATTCAGAGATGTGCTGTAACTTCTAACACCTGCGTCAAATTGTAGTCAAACTGCTAGTGTAACTATGTCACAGCTGTACTAGTTAGAACTACTTTGCAACTACTAGGATGTAGTTGACTACATTTGTAACTACTTGGATACCTTGTGCGGGTCGCGTTATCTATGATCCCTTATGCGTAGAAATAGAACGTGGGTGCATGGGGAGCGAGAAGACAGTGAGCTCCCGCACTCGATAGAATCATAGCACAGCACGGGCCCCTCCATACAATACAGATGCTCAGGTATGACATGCAATGATGCTGTCATGGCTTCGATCCAATCGACCAGGAGGTGGCGTACACTCTCAGAAAAAAGGGATCATGGAACTCGCTTGGGAATTGTCCCGCGCGTCACACATATGGCCGATTTAGACCACTCCCTTGTAAGGGTGTCCCTCGACTCCCATCCCTGAAGATGTTCCCCTGACACCCTTCCTGCAGGTATTCCCTTGACTGACCTACCCAAGCACATTGCAGAGAACACTAAGCACTTTGTGCATGCAGATGCTGACCTGCGTTGCCCCGCGTTACAAAAACAATTCCCTTGCCTCTCCACCTTGCTCAAGAGTCAGGCAGCCCAATAGAACTACAAAAGCGGGACATTAAACTTGGATCCTGGATTCCAAACTATAAGCGGAATTGTGTGACCCATAACACAGTTGTGGGGCCCGAGGAGGATGACAGGGGGCGCTAAGGGTTTGGGGTTCCGTTTTAGAGCTAGGAAATACAGAGGATGATGACTGACTGACTGTCTGAGTCTGTCTCCCTTGTTGCATGGAGATACTTTACAATTGGCGTAGCCGACAGGATCAATATGTGGGTGGAACTCGAAGTAACACCACAGGATACACAGGTCCTACATGATCAGGAAATGGTGGATCTACCGACGTCCGTAAGCACAACAGAAATCGTTAACTGCATATCGAATAGTGTAACGCCACTGTTGAGAACCTCCGGAAGAAGGCTTCCATAAAGGTCAATATGACGATATGCGACTACAACATGTCTGTCAATTACCCCTCGAAATTATGCACGAGCAGCACTACAGCCACATCGGACATTGGGAATACCTTACTTCAATTCTTAGATGTCCAGCGAAAAGTTTTTTAGTGGGATCGTAGGAGCAGCTGGTACCAGTAAACCACGGTTCGAACTAGTGAAGCGGATCCGTTCGGCGGGACTACATCTACCCTGTAGCGTGGATAACGTTCTACGAATGCGCATGCGAAAAGAACCACTGGGTGAAAGATGATGACAAAACTAAAGAACATGGTTTTTTTCTCGTCGGAGTTGTAGAAAAGTGTGTAGAAAGCTACGCTCAATCTCAAGAATCCTGGCACATCTCGAGGACGAACTTTCTCTCCGATCATTTCGTGAAAACCCTGTTCAAATTAGGACAAAGCTATCTTCTTCAAGTACAAGGAGGTCCACTCATGGAGATTCTTATGAAAAGGGGATGCTTCTGCATATTCCTAAACCCTTGATGCCAGGGTCGTCGCGTCATTTCTGATTGTGCACGGCCTTTCGAAGGAGGTTCAAAAACAAGTGCAAGATAAGGGCCAACAACTGTTCAACGTATCCTTGACGTATTTCAGAACGTGTCAGTTGATCAGCGAAAGCAGAAGTCGACATCGGGCATTGCCAACTCGGACGGAACAAAGACAGTAAGATGGAAGAACGGACGTCACGACGAGGACCTGCTGCCACTGCAGTACAGCTTTCCCTTCCGAAACGTAACAAAGTGAACGTTGTAACCAGCTGCTCTCGTACCTGCGATGAGGAGTCAATAGCAGACGGCAACACTTCAAACTAATAAACGAGGGTCACCAGTCTGCCCCATGAGTAGAACATCCATTATACAGTTATTAATCAAACTGTGGTTGATAGCTCACGTATTGCAAGAGGAAACCAGTCCAAGTGCAGGATATGACTGACGGAAAACGTCTTACTACTCATGGATTGAAACTGTCATACAGTATCAAAATCAACAGATTAGAATAGAACCTCTGGTGATACCAAACATTCACTACGACAACATTCACTACGACATGCTCCTCGCTCGTCCCTGAATATGATAAATGGTTGCGTTTAAATATATATTGGAACGATAATACAGGACGACAGATACGACACTCAATAACGTTGAGCCAGCGACATCGCGATTGACTACGAAGCCTGAGGAAATCAGGCCAAATACCCAAGCTCTTCTGCGCTGGTATGTTCCCATGTATGTTTAATGTGGTTTCGGGACGACATTTCCGATATTAATTTGGCATTCTAACCCATCATTGAACGTTAACTTTGTCCATTGCAAGCGCATTTTCTGCGTGAAGTTTACGGTGTTTTTGTGGCGATTTTCCGGTTTTCTTGACAAAATTGGCCTCGTCAGAATGTCCACGATCACTCAGAGGTATGACGACGACTCTTGACCAATGCGTAAATAACGCAGGCAATCCTGTGACTGTTCACAGAGCCACGTTCACTCTTTCAAACTTCGAAATGTTCCAAAACGATATTGAACACGGCTCACGTTGGGACAACATACACCATATGCTATTGACGTAAAGCAAACGTGTACTACACATGGGACAAAATTGGTGTAAAACTATCGTTGCGCAATCCACATTCCTTGTGGTGTAATTTTGTACAAATAATCAGCGGATCGCTCACGTTCCCTCTTTGCTGTTCCTCTGTCAGCAAGGAATATGCGTTTGTATGCATACGAATATCTGTTGACTCACCTTTAAGAAATCAACGTGGTTTTCATGGGTACACTTGCCACGCGAAATTCCGATGTAAAGGTATGTTGTGCAATCCACATTCCTTGTGGTGTATTCTTGTGCAGTGAATCAGAGTAGCGCTAACGTTCCCTTTTTGATGTGCTCGGTCAGCAAGGAATATGCCTTGTAGAACGCATATGCCGTTGACTCACCTATAAGAAATCAACGTTGTATTGATGGGTACATTGCCACGCGAAATTCATTCATTCTTGTGTCAAACTATATTGTTCAATCCACATCCTTATGATGTAAATTTTGGTACAAAGAATCAGCGTAGAGCTATCGTTTGACTCTTTCTGTTGCTCTGTCAGCAAGGAATATGCGATATAGAAACGCATGCGAAATAAGCTGTTGACTCACCTATAAGAAATCAACTTTGTTTTGATGAATACTTTTGATGAGTACATTTGCCGCGCGAAATTCGGATATAAAACTAGCGCTGTGGAATCCACATTCCTTGTGGTCCTTTTGCTTTGTCAGCAAGGAATATGCATTCTAGAAACGCATACAAATATGCTGTTGACTTACCTATAAGAAATCAACGTTGTTTTCATGGATACTTTGCCACGCGAAATTCGGACATAAAACTATCGTTGTGCAATCCGCATGCCTTCTGGTGTAATTTACGTACAAAGGATCAGAGTATACCTATCGTTCCACTCTTTGCTGTTAGTCTGTCAGCAAGAATATGCGTTGTAGAACTCATACAAAAATGCTGTTGACTCACTATAAGAAATCAACGTTGTTTTGATGGGTACATTTGCCACGCGAAAATTCGGATGTAAAACTACCGTTGTGCAATCCACATTCCTTGTGGTGTAATTTTTTTTACAAACAATCAGCGTAACGCAAACTTTCCCCCTCTGCTGTTGCTCTGTCAGGAACGAATATGGTGGTGTAATTTGTGTACAGAGAATCAGCTACAGGTGACGTTCCACTTTTTGCTGTGGCTCTGCTAGCAAGGAATATGCATTGTATAAACGCATACATATATGCTCTTGACTCACCTATAAGAAGTCAGCGTTGTTTTGACGGATAGATTTTCCACGCAAAATTCGGATGTCAAACTGTCGTTGTGCAATTCATATTCCTTGTGGTGCAATTTTTGTACAGAGGATTAGCGCAGAGCTAACTTTCCACTCTTTGCTGTTGCTCTGTCAGCAGAGAATATGCCTTGTAGAAACGAATAGGCTGTTGACTCACCTACAAGAAATGAACGTTGTTTTGATGAGTACATTTCCCACACGAAATTCGGATGTAAAACTATCGTTGTGCGATCCACATTCCTTGTGGTGTAATTTTTGTACAGATAATCAGCGGAGCGGTAACGTTCCCGCTTTGAACACGTTGAAATTTAACGTGTAACCTACGTAAATCTGAGGTTTGAACATTTCCTTCCACAATCTACAAACATACTCAACGTTAAATTTGTATTCCATGCACCATGTGTGTCGACTGGGAATGTATTTAAAGCAGGGTGTCGAACCGAACCCGAACCCGAACCGAAAACCGTACCCGAACCGTTATTTTTGCCGGAACCGAACCCGAACCGGAACCGAAATTTTCATGACACTGTTGAACCCGAACCGGAGCAGAACCGTAAAAAATAATAGCGGTAACCGGTTCGCAACAAAACGGTTCGGACATAAAAGAAGTCAGCATGAGAGTTCCTCTCTATCCCCGAACGAAGACACATTGGTATCATCATCACGCGCCTATATCATAAATTTCAGAAATGTTCACCTAGCAGTCAGACGACGACGTATAGTAAGTATACTTTCAGCGTCTTTTTAACATGTTGAAGCGTAGTTGTCCTTGTGAGTGCCGCGGCTAGCGCCCCACGCACGCGGTGCGGCTTCTACTCTTCAGAGACCAGGTGCCACGCGGACGAATGAAACACGAATGGAGTAGGCCAGTTATATAGCTCTACAGGACGAATATGTCATCAAATAAGCGCCCAAGATTTCCCTTTACACGTGAGCAGCACAAATTAAACAAGTCAGAAACATGAGAACTGGAGAAGGAGCGTACGCAGAACGGTGCCTGTTTGATTGGTCGTGCTTTGAAAAGTAAATGTGGTTCTGCTTATTGGTAGCACAGTTGTGTCGTCGTGACACATTGCCGTTGTGTTGTGGATTAACAAGTACACTGCTGTGAGCTCGGACAGAGTAAGGCTTGCAGGCTTATTTTCGACATGCTTCAGTACGGTTTCAGATCGATTCACGCTGCGAAGGCAGTGTGCCGGCAAGTACTGTCGTCTATGTTACGCTGTCCATCTTATTAGGCTTCCTTTAAGTGTATCTTGCTGGCACTGTGCGTGTGAAAAAAGATATTTTGGGAACAAAGTAGCAGGACTACACCGCTTCAACAGCGTGAACTCTAGTTGCAATAAGTGTTCATCCATTTCTCATTTCTCTCACTAAAGGGCTGCCTCACCGCTAGAGACGCCAATGCAGACAACAGCAGTATGCTATTAGCCACGCATTTCCTGATAAAAGCAGTTTTATGGAACATATATAACGGAAGCGTTGAACCGGTTCGGGGCTGCGAACCGGTTTGCGAACCGGTTCGATTTCTGGCCTGGCCGAACCGGAACTGAACCGGAACGAAATCAAAACAACGCGAACCCGAACCCGAACCGAACCCGTATTTTTTGCGGTTCGACACCCTGATTTAAAGTAGTACTTAAGTACTCGGTACTTTGAGTACTAGGATCACCGCTTTTAAGTATTGCTGCCACGATGCTTATATGTATGCGGAGGTGAGGGGGAGATGATGCGACGGTGTGTCTCATACGACCTCCATTGTGAATTTTAAACTCTCATCAGGACTACAAAGTACGGGAGTTCACAGTACAACATGTTCTTCCCATAAGTAAAATGATTGCGGCTTTGAAGCATCCTCAACTGACGGGATGCAGCGTCCGTAAGCAAAAGGAATCAACAAAGACACACAGCCCAATTAGAAACGTCAGACTCTTGAGAGACGACGCGGTGTCCATGGTCCCCACACTTCCCCCCCTCCACAAATGAAACAGTTCACAGGAAGTCCGTTTACAGAAGGTCCAGCATGTCGATCACTACGTCGTCTGCCGGAGCAGCAGGTCCGCCAGCTTGCCTGTGTTCGCGCAAAAGTTCTGGTCGGTGGCGTCATTAGACTGCGAGGGCTACATCGACGTCAGAGTTCGCTGCTTTTGAAGCTCGTGCAGCTTCCGTTTTCTCCCCATCAAGAGCATCGCGTCGATGGGCGCTGCGGTTAACTTCGGGGACCAAGCAAGTCGGGCACCAACAGTCTCTTCTCTTCTTCGGAAAGAGGCAACGGAGGATCGGTTGCGTGTCGAGACTCCAAGGTCAGTCCGCGAAAGGGCGGGGGCACCTGCTCTGGGTTTGCTCCACGTAGAGGCCTTGGCTGCGAAGTCCACTTGGACCGGGACGCCCATGAAACTGGCCTGCCCTCAGAGACAACTGTCCAGGTTGCTACGGAGTGGCGACGTCGGTTCCGGTCCGGACCCACTTCTGATTACGTTGCTGTTGCTGGCAGCTTGGGCCGAAGGGCCGCTCCAACCCGTGATCTTTTCGGCCTTTGTGACATTTCTAAAAAAAAAGCTGAAAAGGGAAAAAGGGCCAGGAGGCAACTCCTATCCATGACAGCCTGAAAGGCCCTTCACAAAACTATCGTGGGAGACCGTGGAAACGAGAATCACACGAAAAAGAACCACACTAAATTGCAAGCTCTATATTCTAGACACGCAGATAGAGGGGCTACGTGCGCCGTATGGGGGGCGCAAGTTGTAGCCACTGGAAGGTCCGGAATGCTGGTCCAGGTTTTGAGGAAGAAGCTGATCGTCTGCTTCTTCGCCCTCGGGGTCTCGGAGGTGGTAAGTCAGGTCCGAGATATGTACTGGCCCAGTTTCTTCGCCCGTGTCACAGCGACGAAGCCTGTAAGTCAGGCCGGAGGAGCACGCTCTTACCTCGAAGGGGCCATCCCACCTATCTGCGAGTGAAGCTGCAAAGCCGCGTGGGTGAGTCCGTCGAAGGACGAGGTCACCGACGCTGTAGGTGAGGTTCCGACGTCCACGGTTGTACTGGCGAACCTGGTCCAACCGTGCGACGTACAGATTCTTCGGAGCCGTCCGAGCTGCAACGTCCAGTCGACTCCGGAGGTCCTCAGCAAAACTTGAATAAGGAGGCTGGGTACTGCCATCCCGGAGGCATAGAGCATTCTCCACTGGAAAGGGTGCCTCTCGTCCTAAGTTCAGGAAGGCCGGGGTGAAGCCTGTAGATCTGTTTACTGTTGTCCGTGCAGCGAACGCCAGTTTAGCGGGGCAAAGATCCAATCACGGTGGTGCTGGCTAGTGAGAGCAACCAACATCATTTTCAGGTTTCCATTAACACGTTCGGTAACGTTAGCCTGAGGGAAGTCTTCTTGTGCTGAATGCCTAAGACAGCGCAAGAATCTGAGAACACCTTACTTGTAAAGTAGGTTGCGTTGTCGGTGATCAGCTGTGCGGGAAACCCGAACAGGCAAAAGGTGTCGAGTAGTTTTTCCCACACTCTCTGAGAAGTCAGTGTCCTGAGAGGAAACAGCTCAACCCATTTCGTGAAGTGATCAGTAACCACAAACAAATGCTGGTTACCTCTAGGACTACGGGGAAATGGCCCCATCACATCACAAGCAACTATCTGTCAGGGTCTATTGCTCTGAACAGGCTGTAAGCGCCCAGGGGGTAAACCACCACGACGTTTTGCTCTCTGGCATACGGGACAAGTGCGAACGTACTTAGTTACATCCTGCCTCATTCCTGGCCATGTCGCAACACGACACAACTTTTCATAAGTTTTCCTGCCACTGCTGTGACCTGCCAAGGCCGAATCATGAAAGTAACGTATAAAACACTTTCGCAACTTCGTGGCACCACGACTCTGAATGGGGTTGAGCCGTCATCGTCATCCGCCTGGGGTATGTATCTGAACTGGATGCCATCCTCGCCCAGCAGATAGGAGTCGTGCCGTCCGTCAGTCGTTCCGGTGCCTGCCGAGTCCTGCTCAGCTAACCATTGAGACACCCGTTGACAAAGGCCGTCCGCTCTCTGCTCACGACCATGCCCCAAGACGAAGACACGTCTCGTGCCACTTGTGCTGCTGCCAGGAGTTGAGAAGGCGCCTCAGTGCCTTCCTCTCCCCCCTTCGGTAGAGGTGCACGGGAAAGTGCGTCTGCTGCCACGTTCGTAGAGCCCCGCCTGTACTACACGTTGAAGGAGTAGCCTCGTCAGGGCCTACCGGGCAAGTCGTCCAGACGGGCTATGGAGCCGCTGCAGCCAAGAAAGTGCCTGGAGGTCAGTCGGGACGGTGAAAGTGGTGCCGTCCAGGTAAAGATCAAACTTCCTGAGAGCGAAGATGATCGCCAAGCATTCGTTTTCCGTGACGGAGTAGTTCCGTTCTGCCGGATTCAACGTGCGACTTTCAAAAGCCACTGGACAGATAGCGCCATGCTCTTGCAAGAGAACTGCGCCAACACGATAATCGCTAGCATCTGTTTGCACAACAAATGGTTTGTTCAGGTCAAGCAAATGCAGCCTGGCCGTATTAGCGATTGCGTGCGAAAGAGCTCGAAATGATCGTTCCTGCTCCTCTCCCCACTGCCAGGGTGTATCATTGCGCAACAACTGGTTAAGCGGCTGGGCTAACTCAGTTCAATTAGGAATGAATTGTCTGTAGAAGCCAACCATACCGAAGAAATGCTGCAAGGCCCTTACGTTACCGGGAACCGGGTACTCCATGATCGCTTTTAGCTTGACATCGCTAGGACTGATATTTCCTCCGTCCACCATGAAGCCGAGAAGGCTGATCCTAGGCGATGCGAGCTGCACCTTGCGGGGGTTCATGGTTAGCCCCGCCTACTTCATCCCTGCAAGGACGATTGACAGGTGTTCCAAGTGTTCCTGAAAGTTTCTGGAAAACACTACGACATCATCCATGTACGCCATCGCGAAGTTATACTTCGCATCTCCCAATACGGTATCCATTAGCCGTTGGAAACTGGCGGGAGAGTGAGAGAGACCGAAAGGCATCCGTACAAACTCAAACAAGCCCCTATGACAGGTAAGGGCTGTTTTCGTGACATCCTCCGGGGCAACTTGAATTTGCAAAAACCCTCTACTACAATCAAGCGTGAAAACACTAGCGTTGCCCAGGGAATACATAATAGACTCGATGGACGGAAAGGGGTAAGAGTCCCTTACAGTTACTGCGTTAAGTCGACGGTAGTCGACAGATAACCTAGCCGTACCATCACGTTTCGGAGCCAGGTCAACAGGAAATGCCCAAAGGCTCTGGGACCTTTGAACTGCACCGGTTTGGAGCATTTCATCAAGATCAGCGTCTAACAAAGCACGCTTATGCACACTCAATGGTCTCGGATTACAACGCCAGGGTCTAGCGTTACCCGTGTCTATGCTATGCTGTAACACAGACGACTTACCGGGTTTCTCCGTGAAGACACCGTTAAACTGCCGCAGTACTTGTTCAAGCTGAAGGCACTCCTCCTCAGGACCATGGAATGACCCCAAGACAGTCGGGAGCGGGGACGGTTCGGCGGACGTCTCTGCAGCTTGCTTAGCTGAACTGCTGTCCTGTGCCACGGCGAAAGGGAAAAATCCTGACGATCCGTGGTAAGCGTATCCTCTATTGGGAGGTCCAGCACCAATTTCTGTCGGATGATGAAGTGTCTGCACAGAATAACAGGAACCGCCAGGCCAGGAAGGTGCACGAAGCGCTGCTTTCGTCGTCTTCCATCAAAACATATCCAGAGCACAACTGCAGCCTGTGCTGCAGGTACAGCTCTCGCCCATGCCCAAGGCCACATTCCCGACTTCCCGCAGCTTTCGTCCTTTTCTATGTTTCTGTATCAGATACGCCCTCTTTTCCATAACGTAACTTCTGTTACACCGGTTGCCACACCAGCGCCATCTATCGGTAAGCAATGTTACTACCATGGTCCCCACAGGTTGTAGTATATCCGTAACCTTTGTGATGTCAGGAACATGTGTACAAAATATCTCGTTCCGAAACTGCGCAGATTTTATTGAAACTAATTTATTAGGAAGCGAGCGCTTCGCCTTTGTGAAGCCAGAGGGCACTGAAAGCAACATACTGATAACTCTGCTAACATCATCTGGTATCCGGCAAGGGGAATTCAGGTTGCGAAGCAGGCGACAATGCAGGGTGACGTCACGATATCCTCCTCCGGATGAACCGCCGTAGTATGGAGTTTTCTGCTCTTCACATTTCGGTGTCAGTTTGCTATTGTCATCATTAACGAACTAATTGCTCGCGCAAAATGAATGCAAATGTTGTATTCGGTACCGGGGGGTGGTTCGTGTTCGGCATGATGCTCGCCTAATTTTTGTTCGAATCCTTGCGAAGTATATCCCTTTAAATATATCGTGAATGTATTGTTGTTTAAGTGCTTTTTGGAGTGTTTGGTCCTTTATTTTAAATAATTTTGTTTTCAAGTATATTTAGCTGTATTTTAATTACAATCGGCTCTCAGTATTTGGTATCTTATTTTAAATACTTTGGTGTGATATTTTGTACATGTCTGCCTCGAGCTATGCAGCTATCTAATGACTGGTGCAGGGAAGGCGAACCGCGCAAGCGCAGCCTGCTGAGCTGTCGCCGTAGCTTTTCCAACGTGGCTACCTTCGTTGAAAGCACGTTGCCGAAACAAGTAACTCCAATTAAGGAGAGAAGTTGCGGTGTGAACCAGGCATAACGCGGCACAATCAGTAGCGTTACTAATCAAGTATTTTTCGAGTTATTTATGATTACTTCATTGCATTTTCGAACCATAAACTTTTCGAGTAGTCTGAATACAATTTTGTGTAGTCAGTTACCGTTGTTAAAACAGTAACGTGATACTTTTGTTGGATATGAAAATGATACAACATGGAAATCTCGCTTACGCAAATAGGAAATTGGGGGAAGATAGCTTTGTAGTAGAAAGACAGCACATTTATTATGTAGATCGGACACTTTACTTGACTTTGATCAATAGCCGGTTCCTAAAGTCTTCTTCTGCAATCCTAGCAGACCGTAGTCTCTCCGGCAGCTGACAAATGCCAACATGACAATTACATGAGTGTCAGGACCATACATACCGTGGGGTCGAATGAGCAAAGAAACCTATGCGAAGTTAAAAATACCAATGTATATGTGAACGTGACTCAGTTCGAGAGTCACGTGGAACGTGATATCCGTCAGGGTGAAAGACCCGCCACTGAAAGCCCAGTGCAAAGCCAGTTAAGTACACATGCATGGGGGAAAATAGACGAAGCAGTGAAGACGAAGCAGTAGACGAAAACATGTGCTTACAAATCCCAAACGTTGCCACACCAGAACTGACAGCTGTTTCGACCTTCTTGGGCCTCTTCAGCAGTGCGCCAATGGGCAACGTTTGAGTGGGTGAGATGGGGTGATGTAGAAGGAAGGTGTTGTCAGCCTGCTCTGAAGTGGCGGCTCGTCGCATCAGATGTTCACGGGGAACGTAATATCCTCCCGTCAGGGTGACTCGCTACTGAAAGCCCAGTGCAAAGCGCCAGTAAAGGGCATATACAGGGAAAGTAGCCGAACCTCTTTGGCTGCACGTAGAACATGTGTTTACATGTCTTAAACGTTCCCACACCAGAACGTTTGAGTGGGTGTCGTCAGAAGGTCACCTGGAACGTGATATCCTCCCGTCATGGTGAGGGACGCACCACTGAAAGTCCAGTGCAAAGCCAGTGAAGTACATATAAAGGAGGAAGTATCCGAAGCTCTTTGGCTGCACGTAGAACATGTGTTTGCACGTTCCACGTTCGGTCGCCATACCGGCACTGGACAGCTGTTTCGGCGTTTTTGGGCCTCTTCAGCAGTGCGCAGGTGGGTAACGTTTGACGGGGTGGCTAAGAAGATCACGTCGAACGTGATGTCCTCCCGTCAGGGTGACAGACTCATCACTGAAGCCCCAGTGCAAAGCGAGTAAAGTACATACACAGGGGTGAACGTAGCCCAAGCTGTTTTGCTGCACGTAGAACATGTGTTTGAAAGTGCCAAACGTCACCATACGGCCACTGGGCAGCTTGTTCGGCCTTCTTGAGCCTCTTCAGCAGTGCGCAGGAGAGCAACGTTTTGAGTGGGTGGCGTGGGAAGGTCACGTAGAAAGTGATGCCCTCCCGTCAGGGTGAGAGACTCACCAGTGAAAGCCCAGTGCAAAGCCAGTAAATTTTACTTACAAGCTATATAGGCTCTTTCACCCATTCGCTGGTTACATAATTGTTATCCCCTAATGGCTTGTATGACTTGAGCTGTTCTCGAGTCACAAAACTTGTTCTCAAAACGAGAAAGTCGTAGATGTCACACATGTCAACACGTGGTCAAAGATCGACATTCTCATCACATTCGTGTACGTCAAGTACAACGGATTGACGCCACACAACCCCTTATCCGCGTCACATAGGCCAGCTAAATACGCTGATGAACCGCTATATGACAATTCTGCAGCCATATGTGGCGAGGGTAACTGCGGCGTGCACACGAAAACAAGCGCATGCAGGGCTGGTGGCAATTGGGTCTACGCCATGGTCTACGCTGAGCTGGACGTCAACATGGCGCAGGAGCAGGCACTGCCGTCACGTCTGCGTCACGTGATACCCCTTTATTATACTAGGGAGATGGGGTTAGGTTGATTCTAAGGACTTCACAGAAGCACATTTGCTGATGCTGACAAGTGGGTTAATCTAATCTAGCTGTTGGACCAGAGGGCGCACAGCATAGCTCATGCTGTATTATATGGTGTAGGGGACCTACATAGATATTGAGGCAATGGGGAGTTGAAAGTGTTGAGGCAAGTGAAACTTTGCTATAAAGAAACGTTTTCAGCTCTAGCGTTTCAAGTCATTTGTAAAACCAGACTCTAAAATGATTATATTTAGGTCTGTGTTAAAATCATGTTCAACGAAATTAAAATGCGTAGAAACAGGAGTTGGCCGCTTGTGTATTATATCTTCCTTGTAGCTGTAAAATATCTCACATATGGAACTGGAGGATTCCCCTACACATTGCACATGACATTTTTTGCAAAATGTGATTTAACATATGTTGTATGTGTCACAATTTAAAGAGTGTCTAATTTTAAATGTGAAATTACTAGCATTACTGTGAACTACGGAGCAGGGAAATATGAATTTACAAGTTGGCAACGTGTTTTGCCGCAAGAAGTACATCCTGGGAGGAGCTCGTGTGCGTGCGGAGAAACAAGTAAATTGCGGACGTTGCTTTGACGACGAAATACCACAGTAGGTACTTGCGGGAAGACGTCTTAATTTATTATCCGCATGAAGGGTGTTGATATGATGGTTGAAGATTCACCTGCAGTTATTAAGGGACTTGCAGTAACGTGTGGAAAAGATTAACGTGGAGCATTTAGTTTTGAGGGTTGAGTGTAGGAGCGACCCTCTGTCGGTGTTGCTTTCTGAAGAGGGTTTGAAATTAATGGGCGTGGGTAACCTCGTAAATCAAGGGATGCACTCCAAAAGACTCCAAGTGCTGTTTCTCAAATACCAATAAATAAATTTGCATAATTTGGAGATGCCCGTGAGCCCATTCCAAAGAAAATTCCTCCCCCTTTGTCTGCGGGTCTGACTATGATACCAGTTCAGAATGTTCCCCTCACTCTCTCCCCCTGTTCCCCCTCTCTTAGTCGTGTCCACGATACATTTCTGCACAATTTAAATGTGCTGTACCAGATGAAGCGCAGACCGCGCGCGAAAGCTAGCCAGTAAAACCTTTTGAGGTGTGCACAATTTGCTAGTGCTTTCAGTTGGTGAACTTTTTACTTGTTTCAGGTGCGTAGTAGCTGTCCCGCAACGATTTAAATTCAACGGTTTGTATGTGCCTGTATGGATTTGAAAGCAGGGAAGGGTAACTGACCAATTTTATTTTCGTTACCGTTTCCAATTTTGTTACTGCTGCAGTTCGGTTTCGGCTATCCGTTCCCCATTCCAGCCTTTCAATGTCGTTTCCGGTAAAGGAACCGCTGTTACGGAGCTGCGGGATGACAGCCCGTCCGACTCGCCCAACACCCTGTTTTGCTAAAGTGCTGCTTCGGTGTCACGTATACACACTACAAAGGTAATTTTACTTCTTTGGGATGCGCGCATCATGCAATATTAAAAAAAACATCGTAGGAACATGTCTTCCTTCTTCAGTCAGTCTTCTTTCTTCAGTCACTTTGAGTCCAGCAGCTCAAGATGGGCGTGACCTTCATCCAATGCCATATTCATAGGCGGACGCTCTCACTAGTAAACAGTACTGCCATAGCCGCGGTGAAATAAAAACAAAAATAAAAAAAATAAAAATCGCAGACTTTCGTCCTCGTGCTATGGTGGAGTAGAGTGCGTGGAGTCTACATTGTATAAATCTCATGTTCATGTCTTGCTGGGACGTGTAGGTAAGTAAGCGAAACACCCTCGAGATCCACTATGCGCTTTGTTTCCATGCTCTCGTGTAGTATTTAGAGCATTGCAGGGATGGAGTCATCAAAAAATACCAAAATAAAATGAAAAGTCACTCAAATGTCATGGCACGACAGGAATAACCATTACCTGAATCCAACACCGAAACACAATTTTTGTTCCCTTTCTGTTTCCGGTAATGGAGGACTGTGGTATGAGTTTCCCCTTCCATTATCGCCACCATCTCCAATTTCGGTAATACACCTTTTCTGTTTCGGTTATCATTACCGTTCCCTGTTGAAAGTCCATTGTATAGAAAACGCTAAGTGGCCGAGAATAAATGCATCTCTGTGTCTGTGTAAAGGGGTTAAGAAGAGCGCAGGCGGAGAGTAATACAGAAAGGAAGTGGTTCTGCTCTTCTTGCCCTGAACCAAGTAGCCCAAAAAAGGTCTTAGTATGTCGACATCATGTCGGCGCATATGACCGGCAGTCATAGAGGCGTGGGCTTCATATAACGACAAGCGATGGCAGTGCGGCTATAGCCCTCCCGACATCCGTGCTGGCGCGCTAGGGGCATTGTGAAACCCTCCTTGAGCGCGGAGGTTAACTTTGCAGTACCTCACGTTGTACTTCTCAGCACCTTTACAATACCAGGTAACTGACAGGAATATAAATATGGCATACTTTGGTAGCTCTTTTGTAAATGCGTAGTATTTACATACACGAAGAAGTAAAATTTCACTCTCAGCAGCTCCCGACACGGCATGCAACTCACACGCAACTTAAACTGAAAGAGCAACAATGTTATTGTATTCGGAACCCTGGAGTTGCCTTACAGTTAAAATTGACAGTTTATATCATTGGAAATTGGCACCTGTGCTTGAGAACATGTCTACGTACAGTGAAGAATCCAGGAACAACTCCAGTGGTATAATAAGCGAGACCCGATAGGGGAATTCCTCTGCGCTATGTCAGCTTGCTGGTTCTCGTCTAGTGTGTCACGCCACCGCGCTGGTTAGTCCTGAGTGTCTCTTAACGTGCGATGGCACCCAGGCGTACGGGGCAGACCGCGAAGATGTCGCATCGACGGCAACGTGGCCAGTTATTGCATCAGTCATTCAAGAACGTAATGAATGCCAAAATGTTGAAACATACTAGACTTTTCTTGGCTCTATACCTCAATAACTCTAAATTCGTTCCAGGAGCGCGCACCACCGATGTCGTAATCCTAATGACTCTGCGGTCCTCAAAGCGTGACAGTATCGGTCGACGTCAATTCGCACTTCTCGCACCTCTTACCTTACTCACGTAATGCCAATTAATTGGGGCCACTGTGTGTCCTGTGTTACATTTTGCTTCTTCCCCTTGACCCCGTGGATAACGTCCTCGGAAGCGGCTTTGCGGTAACAAAATGCTGCTCCTCCAAGCCTCCTGTTCAGTACGCCTGCCTTCACTCTTCACAGATCTGTTTTGCGGCTTACGTTTTCGCGTCAAGCAAGGACAAACCATGCTGAATGAAGACGTACAATCAGTCGTCCCACTGAAGCTCCCATGACTGTACGCGTAAAAATAAAAAGACTATGCAGTCATGTCATGCGGGCGTCTGACGCAATGACAAATTCGCTTTCTCTTCCTGATCCATTCCAATGTACAGATCTCCGGAAGCTGCATGTCCAGTAAGCCATGTTGAGTGCACTGTTGTTTCCATCGCAGCAACAGCACCAACGCAAGCCCCTCTGCCAGACACGCCCATCCTGTGCACATTGAGCAAGGCAGTGGCCAGCTACGAATATCCACCGCCAAACACCTGTAATTTAATCTTCTTCACACATGTCTACTGCCAGAATTTTAAAGACGCCTCGCAACGAGTTCAGGGCATCTTGACAACTCCGTTCAACTTCTTCAAGAAGATGGCCCTCGACCCGAAATATGGCCAGACCAGATTTGGAATTTCCGTTCATGAAAGGTAACAACTTTATTGTAAGATGATCAATGAGGAGTTTCGTCACCATTCACGAAAGGTGCACCACCATATCGTGCTATACAGGGTGTTTCTTTTTATCTGTAACAAATTTTCATAAGAACGTTTTTCATTTCACGCTTTTACTTTTGTCGTTGGATTACTCGACCTGGCTGCCGGTAGGCAACCGTACTTTTATCTCACTTAGGGAACTAATTAACAGAGATGTTTTAATCAACCTTCTAATTATTGACTTTAGGGACCACATATGAATTGCGATATTAAAGCCTAATCTCCACATGATACGCTCGAACCACTGATGAAGCACAAAAGTAATCACAGCTCGCGCCACAGACATAACTATTTTAGCTCTGTCGTCTGCTGCAAAGCGGAAGTGATCGGCAAACGAGCGACAGTGACGTCGATATCTCCGCCCTCACTTAACGTCACAGAAAAATGTCATACGCGATTGGCTTTGTTTTTCGTTTTTGCTTGCCAAGGAGCTTTGTGCATCACCACTAGATATCAGGGATTATTGTACCGTTGAAGGGGGATCATCGTACCGTGTGCAGCAGAATGAAAGGAGTGATACGGCAAGCGACTGCGACCACATGAACCAACAAAAGAAAGCAAAAAGAAAAACACAGCAAAGATCGTGAAACATACCGCGATAAGAGAGTGCCTGAATCGCATATGACGTTTTTCTGTGACGTCAATTCAGGACTGAGATATCGACGTCACTGTCGCTCTTTTGCCGATCACTTGCGCTTTGTAGCACAGGGCAGAGCTAAAATAGTTAGGTCTGTGCGCGAGCTGTGATTACTTCTGTGCTTCATCAGTGGTTTTAGAGGATCATGTGGGGATTAGGCTGTAATATCGCAATTGCAATGTGCTTCCTAGAGTCAATAATTACAATGTTGATTGAAATTTCTATATTAATTAGTCACCCATTTGAGATAAAAATACGGTTGACTAGTAGCAGCCCGTCGAGCAATCCAATGACACAAGTAAATGCGTCCTAAGCCAATTCCCATTTTCCTGAAAGTTTTTGCAGATAAAAAGAAACACCCTGTGTATCTTGCTCCTCGAGAAAACCAAAACAATTTATTACCACCTGTTCACCTTGTCGAGTCATACGTCCTCCCGTGAACTTCTTCCAGGCACCATGAAACATGAACACTGTGCCATCTGTGCTATGCTCGCACAAAACGATTTCGGTATCACCATAATATTTATCTTTTCTCAACAAGCATTCTTGATAACGGTATAGAACCTCTCCTTAATATTCTTCCTATCTCGCTTCTTCGGCAAGCGCCACGAAACTCCTCAGGTAAAATGACATTAACTAATGAAGACGCTCGATAGTTTCCAACACAAGAGAAGCTATCTATTTATCGTCCCTCTTTTTGTCATCAGGCTCATGCTCACACAATGCTTTGCAGAGTAATCACGAGAACTCCTCTGTGTGGCACTTTTTCCATAACCATGATGTCGGCTAACGCGTGGGGATTACCTGCCTGATGAGCATGAGCTAGGATATGAAAGAGTTGTGTGTACCGCTCTTATATTTGCTGACCACGGGATTGTCCTCCAGTGGGTGTGAGGCGGTACCACGATAAAACACCGTGTTCATAATCAATCGAGTGAAATGTACTTTCGATGCTAGCGCGAAATTTTGAACCTTTCTTCCTCGCTTGTGAATGTGGGGTTCGGGGCAACTGGGTACCCTACGCTGCGTCGCAGAAGCCTGCTTCCTTCCGGTCTACCCAATCAACGTTCTCACCAGATGACCACCACCCCGCTACCCGAGCTGAAAATCATTTCTGAGCATGTTTTAATGTAGCAGGTTAGACATTTTGAGCACATGTTTCTTTTCTTTTTTTAACGCGTGTTATGAGCTTACTATCTTGAACTGTCACGCACAATATTTCATTTTGGAAGCGTGCATGACCTGAGAAAATTGGATCTCCAAATATAAGCGCTGCCGCGGCTCTCTCGCCCAACTACTACTCGTGGGTGATGACGTCATGTCAGTAGAGGACTCATTGTTGGCTGCCGAGAGTCGTCCGCTACCGAGAACGACCAGTGGAAACGCGGGTCGGGCGTCGCAACACACAACAGCAGAAAGATACGACGAATAAGGAGGCGCGACGCCTCACTATTAGATAAAATATGGTGACACAGCGCGGCGGACGAGGGAAGCAGCTTTCCTGACTCGCGAGAGTGACAGTCATCTTGTGGACCGCACTGCGTGTTGCACACGTACTATTTGTGTGAATGTATATCCAGGGGTTTGTAATGTCAATTTCTACCACACCTGTAATGACATCACCATGGGGACACCCAACGACTGAGTTTCAAGTATAACAGTACATTTTTGTCACCCACTAATGCTGATAATACGATGATGTTGATAACCTAACCTAACGCTAACCATGATGCGCCGCGATCGAGCATCTCTTTCTATTGGCTGCATATCATTTTCATTTAGCATACAACTCGCATGGTGCCAGTAGAGGGCTCTGACAGTATCACGACGTTCCCAAATAATTCTGCCAAGTTGAAGAGTAGCGTTCACTCAAGGAATGTAGAGCCCGAGAGTGGTGTCGTGGGTGTCGCCGAGGAACAAATCGACGTGGAGTGATACGTGGTAAAGATCACTTTTGTCACGCATACCGCGACCATGTTCTCGTAAGCTATGCTCTCCCTCTAGAGGAGGGCCCCCGAACCGATCCCAAAGAAAGACAACCCATTGCAATGCCATTCGTGTGGACTGCGTGCACTTTTTTCGTGTGAAAATCATGCCCCAGTATCTTTCTTGTGAACATGCAGATATGCCACCGATGTGGAACAACTTTCAACACCGACGCTGAGCTCTCGGCACTCTACGACGCCAATATCAAGCACTATGGTCTTCTCAGTGTCACCCTCCAACCTGACCAATCGGTGATCAACCTATTGCAGGTACTTGAATTGATACTGAATCCTAGTTTGCTCTGGGCTATGGTATGGAACGCTGAAAATTGAAAAAAAAAAAACAAAAAACACGAAAACCGAGGTTCATGTCAGTTTACAGGATTCCTTCTATTTTCCTGTCGCTCTTCCTTTGGTTCCGCGGCAAACTGTTTGCTGCTTTGCTGATTGAGCCAAAATCGCTCCTGATCAATTATTTGCAGTCGACTTCGAGTCGGGGAACATACTTGTAGACGTCACATCCGCTCGAATTAATACGGTAGTTAAAGTAACGTGAGCTTGTTTGTGCATATTACCTCGCGGTACTTTATACACTCTTAGCTCGGTACCCTTTAGTAAAGGGTAAAAAATCGCAATATTTTACCCTCTATTTCAGAAGCTACCAGGTACCCTCTGAGCAGTACCTTTTATAAAAGTTACAAGGAAACCCACTAATTAGAGGTTACGGCCTTCAATCCAGCACCTGCCCGTAAAGGTTACGCCAACGTGCGGCTTTTTATACAGGATGTTCATTTTTATTCGCAACAAAGTAGCGCTCATTTGGCAGGTGGGTTATGTGAATTTTTGCTAATTAATCGATCCGTAGTTACAAACACATGCGTCAGGAAATGTCGGAAATGTTTGTAACTACGGATGGGTTAGTTTGCGAAAATTAACATAACCCACCTGTCAAATGAGCGCTGGTGTGATGCGAATAAAAATAAACACTCTGTGCGTGGGATATGGACAGACATTTACAGAACACACCAAGGTACCAAAATGAACCAGCAGAAAAGGAGATCTTGAACATATGTATATTACAAAAACAGAAGTCTGTCGAGAGGTGACACATTGCGCACAAGTGCGATTCTGATGTGAGGAGAAACCATGGTCGCTTTACCATGTATGTGGAAACAAGAACTATCTTCTAAGTGAGAAGCAATGCATAAAACTGCGAGGAAGCCAGCGAGTCAAATCAACTGACCTATGTTTGCTAAGCTGAACAGACCCAACGAAATGGAGAATTGCAGCAGAAAAAAATTTATTCCACATTCGTGTTGCAGAGGCGAGCGCAAATGGCAATACAGTATTGCATAAAACGCACACAACCTTGAGGAATATGAGTGTACAGTAACGCAGGAGACACTACATTACTGCGTTATCAGCGTTGGAGGCGCTCTGTTGGGACGAGTTTGTGAGGTACTGCATTGCGCTGTGACGGTATGTGAACCTGCATGTGGGATCCTGGGAACAAAAGTTTGGGCAATGAGAGTAACATTTGCGGAACCATTCAAATCCGTACAAAGCACAAGGTACAGCTCCCCGCAACCTTAACTTGAACGCCGCTTCGCGTGGCGGAGAACGAGGAGAAACACCCTAGTGGGATTCAGTTGAACTATTGGGAGAGCGCGTTTCTGACTGTTCCACTCGCGTGTAGGGGTGTCCGTTAGTGCTCAAACGCCTCGAAGGCAGGCGGGCGTTGCTTTCCGAAGACGCTGTTATCGGGATTGCGATTGTTTGTGTTGCTTATGTGAGATATATGCTCGATCATGTCGGTAATCTCGGCGATATTCGAGGCATGGCCGCGTTGACATCTAAGAATGATTGTGTGCATTCCGAATGGGTCAGCAATGATGCTGTATCAACTCGAGACGAAATAAACGAGGATAAAACAACTTTATTTTGTGATTGTGAAATTTCATCTCCTTGAGTGGCGATGCTCTACACCATTGCTGATGATAACAAGGTGGAACGAGGATAGAAGCACATCACACATTTATTTGAGTCAGAAAAGAATGAAATGAAGTCAGCCGTAGTAGGTGGCAGTTGAAACAGGACAACTTGTGCCTTTCCTTTTCATGTCGCAACATTTGCAAGTGTTCTTGACGGTCAATACATCCTTGCACATATTCGAACTGCCCCGGAACTAACCCATGCCTTGAGATGCTGCCCAGCAGTTTGGGGCATTCAGCCGTCGCCGGGTAAAGAGCTTCAAGTCCTTTGGAACTGAATGTGTTACTTTTCTCTCTGAAGTCGTATGTTAAACGTTATAGCAGTTTACGCAGACTACAGGTTATATCTATGCGGATCCTCTTTACGCAAGGATGTACTGTGTCAAGAACACTCGCAGGTGTAGCGACATGAAAATGCACAAGTTGTCCTGTTTCAATTGCCGTTTCGGTGCCCTATGTCATAATGCGGAGATGAATACTCGCACCTAATACGGCTGACATGATTTCTACTTTATTTATTTCGTCTCGAGTTGATACAGCATCATTGTTAGTCCATTCGGGTGCACATAATCATTCTTATCTGTCAACGGCGGCCATGCCTCGAATATCGCCGATATTACCAATATCACCCAGCGTACATCTCACACAAGCAACACAAACAATCGCCATCCCGATAACAGCGTCTTCAGAAAGCAACCCCCGCCTGCCTTCGAGGCGTTTGAGCAACAACCAAACACCCCTACACGCGAGTGGAACAGCCCGAAACGCGCTCTCCCAATAGTTCAGCTGAATCCCACTAGGATGTCTCTCCTCCTGCTCCGCCACGCGAAGCGGCGTTGAAGTTAAGGTTGCGGGGAGCTGTACAAAGCAGCATAAATGCAGGAAGGCGTTCACTCCGCGATTGAGTCTTAGAATATCGTAAGAATACAACAAGTAGGAAGCTGCGAATTATATATCTCGATGTATATATCCGCAGCTCGCAAAATGCACGCCGGTGTATTGACTTGGCGACCAAGTAAGAGCAGAAAAGTAGCAAGCGTAAGTGGCGTTCATATGCAGGACCGCAAAACGCTTGCCATAATCACAACAAACATGCGCTAAGAGCTCTTGCTATCAAAATAACGCACGTACCTAGCACAAAACGTACACTTACCCAGTGTATGAAGTGTGTGAATTAGGGCTGCGGTGGTGACGTTCGTTTTCGGTTATATATTCTTTGCAATCTTCGCACTCACTACACCTTCCCCTGAGAACACCGAAAATATCCTGGTTTGCTAGAGACATCTAGCTTTTCCGTTGTTCCTGACGATACTATGATAAACGCGAGGAAAACCACTGATTCAAACAGATGCTCGGCTACGCAGCGAAATCGGAAATCTTGGTGGTTGCGGCATCGACAATGGTTTTCCACCCTTTAGAAAGAAACATACTATCAGTATCCCAGACTGCGAACTTATAATCGGTGTTCATACAGCATTGATAACACGTAGTCGACGTATAGATGACGCTGAAACAGATAAAAAATAACAGCGTAGATTCCCAACTGTCGTCTCGAATGGGAGGCTGAAACGCGGCATTATGCTGCAAAACAGAAGGAAAACAAACGATAAGAAACTAACAAAGAAATTATCGTTGGAGATTTCGCTTAGAAGTTACAGTGCGGAGTACACTCTTAAACCCGTACCTTTTATTGTAACCTTTAGAAACATGTAACTTCATTATAGACGTAGATTTCGAGATTTCTTATAGGTTACACCACTGTAACGTATATTTAGAGGTTAAAAGCGACCAAAGTCATGTCTTTACAACACGAATAGAAGTTACATATCGGAAAAACAAAAACAGCTTTGTTGTAACCAAGCTTGTTGTAACCAAGTAGTTGTACCCTCTATAGAGGGTACATTTATAAGTTACAACAAGCTGTTTTTGTTTTTTCCGAGATGTAACTTCTATTCGTGTTGTAAAGACATGACTTTGGTCGCTTTTAACCTCTAAATATACGTTACAGTGATGTAATCTATAAGAAATCTCGAAATCTACGTCTATATAGAAGTTACATGTTTCTAAAAGTTACAATAAAAGGTACGGGTTTAAGAGTGTACGCGCTACTTATTCTTCATACTTTGAACACGTCCTCTGCATTTTCCAGGTGCCTCGTAGATTTGTGGCAGTAAAACGGGTGTAACAGAGTTTTCCCTGAAGTCTTCCCAGAACATTTCTGGCCAAAAAATGGCCGTGACACCTTTTGTATAGAGGAATCTGATAGGTCGGTATCCAACCAATGCGATCATGGTTTCCTCGCTCGGTTCCGCGGTCGGTCGGTCCGCCACTATTTTTCAACGTGAGCAAGTGGTCTACACCTGGAGCAAACGACCTTATGCGTACCACCGCGTTGGAGTCTGATTGGATGCTACAATTCTTGCAAATGACGTAACAATCGATAGAGGTACCTGGATGGCAGTACGTTTAGGTGCCAGTATCTGAAAAAGTGCGTTCTTGTATTAACATTGCACCGTTATGAAGGAGAAGAAGAGTTGAACGAGATCTTGTACATAGAATTACGAAGCGTAGCAGAACAATATTACACCTGTTACACCCGTAACTCAATACCTGCAGATAGGAGTACTCACCTCCTTTAAAGGAGCCAGAAAGTGGCCCGAAATTCTGCTTTATTCATCTACTAGTTTACCCCGAGACATTTTCATTCTGCTCTATATTGCCATTGCCAAATCAGTAAAAAAAAAAAAAAAAAAAAAAGAATCTTCGCAATCTTCTCGCTTGACGTCATCCGATCTAGGTCGTATGAGGCCTGCGAGGGGAGCAGTAGATGGCTCTGGCTGGCGTTCTGCCACTGCAACCGGTCACGACTCACGAGTAACCCGATTGGCCTCTCAGTCACATACAAACAGGTTGATTGTATGCAGTAGCAGACGCCAGATGATTGCACCAATGGCTGATTTCTGTTTTTGTAAACAGATTGCGCAATAGCAATACACCACGCGCTCTGCTACTGCAATACCGGCCACGAGTAACTCCATTGAGCCCGCGAAGATCACAAAGTGACAGTCCTCGTTCGCTTACATATAGGGTGTTTTATATGCAGTAGCAGACGGGAGAAGATACACCAATGGCTGCTTTGTGTTTTTGTAAACAGATTGCGCAATGGCAATACACCACGCGATCTGCTACTGCAATACCGGTTACGAATAACCCAATTGGGCCCCCGATCAGGCACTCCAAGATCACGAAGTGACAGTCCTTGTTCGCTTACATAGAGGATGTTTATATGCAGTAGCAGACGGAGAAGATTGCACCAATGGCTGCTTTCTGTTTTTGTAAACTGATTGCGCAATAGCAAAGCAACACGCGATCTGCTACGGCAATACCGGCCACGAGTAACTCCATTGGGGCCCGCGAAGGATCACAAAGTGGCAGTCCTCGTTCGCTTACATACAGGGTGCCGAGTTAGCAGACAGGAGAGGATTGCACGAATGGGCTGCTTTTCTTTGTTGTAACTGATTGCGCAATGGCAATACACCACGCGATCTGCTACTGCAATACCGGTTACGAATAACCCGATTGGGCCCCCGATCGGGCACGCCAAGATTACGAAGTACAGTCCTCGTTGACTTACATACAGGGTGTTTACATGCAGTAGCAGACGCGAGAAGATTGCACCAATGGCTGCTTTCTGTTTTTGTAAACTGATTGCGCAATAGCAATACACCGCGCGATCTGCTACTGCAATACCGGCCACGAGTAACTCAATTCGGCCCGCGGAGATCACAAAGTGACAGTCCTCGTTCGCTTACATACAGGGTGTTTATATGCAGTAGCAGATGGGAGAAGATTGCACCAGTGGCTGCTTTCTGTTTTGTAAACTGATTGCGCAATGGCAATACACCACGCGGTCTGCTACTGCAATACCGGCTACGAATAACCCGATTGGGCCCCCGATCAGGCACGCTAAGATTACGAAGTGACAGTCCTCGTTCACTTACATCAGGGTGTTTACATGCAGTAGCAGACGCGAGAAGATTGCGCAGATAGCTGCTTTGTGTTTTGTAAACTGATTGCACAATGGCAACACACCGCGCTATCTGCTACTGCAATACCGGTTACGAGTAACCCGATTGGCCTCCCGCTCGGGCACGCCGAGATCACGAAGTGACAGTCCTCGTTCACTTACATACAGGGTGTTTATATTCACTAGCAGAGGGTGTACCCTGTTAATAACAACTACTCTTAATAACACTACTCTTAATAACAAAACTTTTGAAATCCACGCTAAGAAATCAACCCTGCAAAATTCATCCCTTTGAAATTCACGCGGTCAAAATAAATAACATTGGGTCTATGCAGTCCAGTGTCAAGCATGGTTTCACGTGAAAAAATTGGTGTTTAAGAGGATCACACTCCAGAGTAACGAGTCTTTATGCAATTCTGTGTCGTATTCAACATGTATCTCTCAATTATTCAATAATTTAATTAAGTTATAGGCGTAAATAACTACGCGTATAAATACTATAGGAAAACAACGCTTCAGCGGTTAGGCCGTTCGGCTACCATTGGGAACGAGGCTATCTGAGAAAATGGAGCAGTATGGTTCGTATGGTGTTGCGGATGTGCTGCATAGAAAGGATAATCACTGCAAGCTCTAATAAAGTATGTTTCTTCTGCCGGTTTCGTCAAGTATTTTTCAGAAGTGTAAGGACTTGGTGTGCTAACACGCGTGCAACTCATGAAGGAATTCATGGGTGAAGTGACATTAATGCAGTCGTAGCTGTTTTGGACAGGAAATCGGGTTCTGAAAAATGTTCAGGATGAGCAACATATAAAACGTACCGCAAAGCTGCTGTGTCAACCATTCGTCACGACGGTAATCACGTAAACATCATGTTAACGTCTCTTGCTTTCCTCGGCCTCAGCCTACAAACAACCGCTAATGTTAGTTTGATAAGAGCCGCGAAAAGTGGTTGAGCAGGGCAAAACTGTGCCGGGAATACCGTCATAGGAGGGAGGTGTTTAATTAGATCACAGTGAAAGATAGCAAAGGACTGTTACTGGTCATGTAGAAAGTAGATCTCGTTGACCACAGATCAATGGATTGTACAAATTGTCTTCCTGTCAATGGACAACTGACATTTTCCTCCCGTCTATATGAGAAATGTTGACCCAGAGCTTAGTTTCTGGATGCCACAAAACACTTCTCGCCAAGATGGTACACTGTGACTCATGGACTGTGACTCAATGGGGCATTTACAGCTCAGTGGCATTACCACCTGAGGAACTTGATTGTTGACTGCCTCAGATGCTGTCACTGTAGTGCTGTAGAAGACCCAGAGCATATTCTTCGTCATTGCCCACACTACCGAGCTTTCCAAACTGCCATTTTCAGATCTCTTAATAATCTGGACTCCTGCCCCTCTCTAAAATTGTTTGGCCTATGGCTAATCCGAGCCCACGAATGCCTGCCCTCCAAGCTTTTTGAGAATTTTGGACCACATGGGACATTATACTTCCTCACACCACCAGCAGCTACGGGGTAGAGTATCGCCCCTGGCGACGAAACTCCCTCTCCATCTCAAAATAAAGTTGATGTTGGAACGATTAACTCCATTTCCTATAACGTTACTGAACAGCATCTGCAACTTCTGCTAGGTGGTTTAAACCACTCTTATAACTACATGTTCTGTGTAACCTAGAAATGCTGGTATGTCGGTGAAGTGGCTAGTTTGCAACAGTACCACAAATAGGAACACAAATGGCTAATAAATCTGTTACAAAATCTGGGCCAAACAATGAGCACTTGGAATTATCACAGTTTTTAGTACCATGCAGAGGAAGATAGAGTAGAGTACCTTCAAACTTTGTAGTACTTTTTCTGAATTAGTTGTAATTATGGCGCAGCTACATAGGCAGCAGTTAAAATGCTACTCACAATTGCCAAAATTTCATGCTAGCACTCAATTCTTTTTACAAACTTTGGTTGGTGATGTGATGAATGTTTCGGTGACTTCCGCAGGCCCGGTTTCACGAACTCTGGTTGACTGAACCAAGATCAAGGGTTGCTAATTCTTGAACTGAACACACACTTCTCTTTTTCCATCGGTGATGTGGTGAATGTTTCAGTAATAATAACTCCTTCAGTGAAGCAGAGAGTTTAACGACCGTTCATCTTAGTTCAGATACTGAAAAGGTTGGTGAAACTGGGTCATAATGTAGCCTTTGTGTTCTGGTGCTGTGCAATGTTTTTTCAAAGGATTCAAACTACAAAAAGGTTAATAATAAAAAAAAAAAATCTTTGCATGTCTATGTATACCTACCCACATACATGTCCCGGACAACACGTAAGAAGCTCAACAGAATATAAATGTCATGATGACGTTGGTAGACAGACTGAAACTAAAACAAATTAGAAGGTCTGATGTTTTTCTGATGTTTTTTTATTTACTCATGCAAAAAATACATGAATACTGAGGGCCTGGCAAAAAGCAGCAAAGCTGCTTGACAGAGGCCAAGGACCCCAGTGACAATGCGGCAGTTGCAATGGAGAGTTGCGGATGCACAGAAACAAGGAAAGCATAGAGGAGCACTACGTACAGAGAAAAGAAAGAAAGGAAAAAAAAGAAGAAATACAATGCAATAAAACAATACGATGCGCACAGCACAAAATACCTAACAGATATTCGACTAGAATGCACTATGAAAAAAGAAAAATACATTGCAGGGACAACGATGCCATACCCAGATATAAGGATCATAACATTTGCGACATTATACATAAGTTAATATGTTCAATCTATTGTTTGGCCAGGAAGTAAGTTTTTAATTGATTCAGTGACACGGGGTTAGCCTCCAGGACCATGTTGACTTGTTGTAGTTCATTGAGGATAGTAGGAAGTGTTACAGTTAATGATTGTGTGCCGTAGGACGTGCGATAAGAGGGTATTATCCATTTGTTGGCTTCACGAGTGGGATAAATATGGGCGCATTTCATTAGGTTCGCCAGGGAAAGAAAATATTCATTGTTATATTTTAATGCTCTTTGGTAAAATTTACAGACCATGAACGGGTAAAGTTGTGACATTTTTAGTATGTTGAATTTGGAAAAGAGGTTGTCTGTGTGGGCACATACGGAACATTTGCAACTGCGCGAATAGCTCTTTTGCAGCAGAAGTAGCATCTGTGTATTTGTCCACGTTGTGTTACCCCAAACTAGGTGACAATAATTAAGATGTGACATAACTAGAAACTATATATCAATAGCTTCACTGATGTAGGGAGGTAGGAGCGATTCTTCGTCAAGACACCGATCGCCTTTGATATTTTAATTCTCACTTCCATTACGTGATCATTCCATGTTAATGTGTCGGAAAACGTTACACCAAGAATTTTTACAGACCTGGATAAATTGATAACATTGTTATTCATACTGATTGTTAAGGTGGCATGGCAAGTTTTGTTTTTGGGCCTGAATAACACTGCTTTGGTTTTACTGGGGTTGATGATCATACTGTTATTTCTTGACCATGTACAAAGTGCAGTTATGGACTCGTTAGCAAGTATATTTAACTCAGAAATGTTACGATGCGAAATAAAAAGACTTGTGTCGTCTGCATATATTACATATTGAGTATTAGTGCCAGTGGTCACAATGTCATTTATGTATATATTAAATAGCATTGGCCCGAAATGCTGCCTTGTGGGACTCCTGTACTTAGCTTACGTGTTGTGGACCGGTTTTCCTTTATTTGAACGAACAGACGGAGCTGGCCCACGAATACCGTAGTGCGGCATCTTGTACAGGAGCAAGGAGTGGTCTACCAAGTCGAAGGCTATAGAAAAGTCCACAAGGATGCCTAATGTGTATAATTTGGATTCAAAATTTCTTAAGAGGTTTTCCTTTATTGTTAATAGAGCTGTTTCAGTGGATCGGTGTTTACGAAATCCGTGTTGTGAACTTGTAATACATGCGTGTTTATCCATGAACGACGTCACCCTAGTGAAAATTATGCGTTCTAATGGGCTTAGACAAGACGGGTAGTATCGAGATAGGTCTATATTTGGACAAAACATTCATGTCACCTTTTTTATGAATAACGGTAACCTTGGCAATTTGCATATTTTCGGAACGTTCCAGTGCTTAAAGCCAAGTTATATATATGTGCGTCAAGGCGTGAGTAATGATATCAATGACAAATTTATAGGTTTAAGCTGCACGTTGTCAAATCGCGTGCGTTACTATTTTTCAAATTCAAAACATGTTGACAATACTTCGCTTTCGCACGTTGGTGGAGACAAATAAAGACTCGGTAACGTTATTTTCTAATGGATATTGAGAACGTAGTGGCGTCAAATTCATAGATTGTGTCAAGTTGCAAAAAAAAATGTTGAATTCTCTGGAATTTTTTCTTCACAGAACCCATTAATAAGCAATATCACTCATCCTATCTCCAGGATTCATAACGTACGCAGTTCTTTCCAGACCATAGCTGAGTTCGCATTAGAGAATCGATGATGGTAATATTCTGCCTGGCCTGTTAAACAGCACGGCTGACGCTTTACGATATATTTGTAGGACGAAACAATTCAAGATCTCTTGTTTTTACAAACTTTTTGCATAACCTGTTCTGCCTACGTATCATTGTGGAGCAGTGCTGGCGTAATCCAAGGTTTCCGCGCGCGCGAGGAAAGCTTTATGCGCTGTGTAGGAAAGTTACTATGATAAATCGGCAAAAGTATTGACATAAAGTTGTCGTATGCTTCGTCAGCAGAAGTGGAAGGCAAACACAGAGTTCCAGCCAACGCTTAGCAGTTGTGCTCGAAAACTACACAGTTCAATATCGCCGATCTTTTGTGTGATGTAGTAATGCGTTATCTTTTGTTTTTGATTTATCCGTTTGGCAAGCATGAAAGTTGGCATGTGATCACTTATGTCACTACATATGACTCCAGCGGTGATGTCATCAGGAATTTGGTTGTGATGAGGAGGTCAAGGAGACTGGAAGAGTTGGCTGTTACCCGTGTTGGGTGTGTGACTAGATTGCAACAATTGTAGGATTGTAGTAATGTAACAAAGTCACAAGTTTGTTTGTTTTTATCCATGATATCAATATTGAAGTCACCACCCATATATAGATTATACATATTATCAGTACACATTTGAAGTAGGGTCTCTGTTACACCAAGGAAAGTTGGGTAATCTCCCGAGGGCGGACGATAAACTACGGTGAAAATATCGCGATTACATTTGATAACCAGTATTTCAATATCATTATTACAGGTAAAGTCATTCATTATTTCGCATTCGAACAATCTTTAATTAAAACTGCTACTCCACCACCTCGCCGTGTTAGGCGATTAACAAAGAAATGTTTATATCCAATAGGTGTGAACATTTCAGCACTGTCTGTATGCCACGTTTCGGTTAACATTATGACATCGAAGATACATGCCAGGCTGTCAAAAAGGGTATGTAGCTTGTCATTTTTTGACCTGGCGCTTTGCGTGTTCAGTTGAAAAATCGATAACTTATCATGTTTGTTAATCGTGCGACTGAACTCGTCTGGAGTTAAAAACATAGAAGGTAAAAGAAAAAGAAGTACATATATGTGCCACATACATCGCACTTATGCGACAGAGCTCAGATCACTTTCAGAGGCAATATGTAACACTGGGTGGCCATCTCCTTTACGGATTGGGATTTTACCATTGTTCACCCATGCATATTTGTAGCCTCTTTCCTCGCTAATCCTCTTGCTCTCCAGAACATATGTCTATTTACTCCGGTCAAGTTCTCGTTCAGGAACACGGTATGGGGGATTTTACCATATTTCTTGGCCTCATTTAGGGATGTTTTGTTACGTAGCCAGTTTTCCTTCATCCTTCTATTCACAAAGCGGACAATTATGATAGGTATTTTGTTTCCACGACCAGGCAAACGATGTATGGCCTGTACATGATTTTCTGTTGGAGGACTTATTTTTAGTGTTGCAGCCAGGTCGCATAGAACGGTCATCAGATCTTCATTTTGTTTTGGTGGAACCCCGTGAATTTCAAGATTCAGCAGTCTGTTATACTGTTCTTCGCTGTTCAAGAGGCCCTTTAGTTGTTCTATCTCTTTCGTTTGGTTAGACACCTTTTCTTCAATGGTTTTCGAGTCCTTCTCTATTCTGGTAAGTTTTCTTTCATTGTTTTTAACATCCAGAAGGACCTTATCGTATTGTGTAGACAGAAAATCAACAGCGTTCTGAATCTCATGCTCAGTGTCCTTAATGCTTAGGAGATCATCTACCTTCTTTTTTATTTCCAACAGCTCAGTGACACTATGCTCGACGTCAGATAGCTGCCGTTTTATAGGTAGCAAATCCGTTAGCTTACGGTTTATATCTTCAAGTACACTTGTGGAAACAGTAATCATGGTTTCATTGGGTTCTGCAACTTTACCACTACGTTCTAAGCTCAGTCTGCACGTGCGACACTTCCAGTTCTCTTTGAATTGTTTACTGCGAAGTACAGACTCACGGGTTCCCGAGCATTGTGTTCCAACATGGTAGCTCATTTCGCATGAAATGCAAGTAATAAAGCTATCATTTTCAGAAAACGCTTCACGACATTGCATGCAAATATCAGGCAGTTTGGTGTCCATTTTGGCAGCCAGCAGCGTAACAAGATGTAATTAGCAATACTGACTATATATCGTACCTGTAGTGACAGAAGACAAAGTTTAGCACAGTAGGAGAGCAGCTGCCGACTGCCGCAGTCTTCCAGACGGTGGGCGCTTCTAACACCATGCTGGGCAAACCGGTCCGAGGCTTGTGCAGAAAAAACGTGAATCTGTGCCGTTATCAGTGGTCCTTGCGGGGAAGTTGCTAGCTGCCTGCCTTTCCAATATACGTATTGCCAATGCGTTCTGTAGTGACAGAAGACAAAGTTTAGCACAGTAGGAGAGCAGCTGCCGACTGCCGGTACGGGTGGGTTCCACGAATGGGCACTTATTCGCTGCTTCCCCTTGAAAGAAATGTAGGACCGGAAGTCGTGTGCTCTTTCAGAGACCACCGTAATACCCTCAAGGTGCCTTTTAGGCGCGCCCTCGTCCGCCCCTAGCTTTGAGCGTAGCTCAGCTGTACCAAATTGGTGGCGCTGTTGAATAGTATGATGTCATTTCGTTACCAACCGGAAAAGATCTACTGATGCAGCAGGATATGAAGCCCACATACTTCTGTGCAGTTCTGTCCATTTTCTTAAGCTCCCTGTGTTTCCTGTGCAACTTCTGCAGCTGTCCTGGGGTATGATTCAACCCGCAATTTGTGAAACAGTACTTATTTCGTGCCCATTCGCCATACCCAGACCACAACATGACAATATGTGTTGCCTGTTCGTTCAGCCTTTTACACACTTATTTATACATACTGTAGCCATTATTATGGCTATGGCAGGAGCGAGCAATCCGCGAAGATTTGTTCAAAGTATGTTCCCTGTTTCCATCACCAATAGCATTCTGTGTGGCAATTGTGGAAGGCAAAAAGTTGTACTTAAAAACGTTGATACCTGAGCAGAACAATATTCAGATGTGCACAGCATAGTGAAGAGGATCCTGGGAGGACAAAGTATGGATCCTCTAAGCTGATCCTCAGCATACTGTTTAGTGATAAACCTAACAGCCTTCAACTGAACCATTTCCATACCGTTCCAAAGTGACTTTGTACAAGGGTTTATATGCCAGCAGCGTAGTGTCTGCCAAAGGTAGTTTTCATGTGCACTTCAAGAAGACAATCTTTTTAAGAGCCTTAGAAGACACGTAACTAATGTGTGATTTCCACTAAAGATCGGAAGAGAGGTGCGCACCTAAATACCTGAAACCCTCAACTCAATTATTAGTAGCATCAAACTTACAAGGGAATATATTGAGGTCTGTCTTGTTTGCAAAAGACATCATTGCATACTCTGCAAAATTCATCTGTAGTTGCCTTGGCTTACATCAATCATAAATACTGCAAACGACTCATTGAGCATAGTCGGTCTGCGGTACTGAAAGTGAAACGCGTCATTGCCCATAGCCCGCCATATTGCCCATTGTGAACATGGCCATGACCAGCTTCTTCTGGCTTCTTCCCCTGAACTCTGCAAAGTGCCATCATCTTCCTCTTTCTCGCTCTAAAAAACCCTTAACGTTCCAATACCACATTGCACACACTCCCGTTCCCTCTTCTTACTGTTACAAATATCTGGGTCTTCATTTTTCAACTAACCTCTCCTGTGCTGACCACATACACAATGTCGTGAATGATGCTAACCGCAAGCTCGGTTATCTTCGACGCAATCTAAAACATGCACCGACCGATGTCAGATTACTTGCTTACAAAACATTAGTCAGGTCCAAACTAGAATATGCCTCGGCCATCTGGAACCCCCACCAAACTAGCCTTATGAATCTCCTTGAATCTGTCCAAAACCCTGCCACTCGTTTTATTACATCGACGTAGTTAAGTAGTCGTCAATTCATTTGCCTCTGCTCTCGCTTCGTAGAACTTTCTTTTGTCTCTGTCTTTTTCATAAATTATATTACAACTCTTCTATCCGTCCCTCCTTTGTTGCCCCTGTTCATTATATCTCAGCCAGGTGTGATCATTCATGTAAAGTAATGCCCATAACGTGTCACACTTCTTATTTTTTGTATTCTTATTTTCCCCATACTATTGCAGCTTGGAATGACCTCACCCAGTCTCAGTCTCTGACGCTGTTCTATTTCATAGCAGGTTGTCTACATACTTTGGTTTTTGATCTGGTTGTTGTGTTTGGTTTTTGATCTTGCCGCCACTACCGCAAGTCCTTGCTCTTATCTACATTTAGCATGTTCTTTTATGTTCATGTGTGAGTTTGTTCCCCCTCATGTAACGCCCGGCTAGGGCACTTGAGGTGCAATCATAAATAAATAAATAAACAGTGCTTGCGGCTTTCATTTCTCACTAGTTTCTTTCATCACTTTGTTATGAGATGACTAATGCTTTGCAAATTCAACCTGAACATAATTATACTTTGGAACAACTTGTCTGCGAAGAATATGTACTCGTATGCACTTCCTTTAATCGCTACATGAGTCTTTCTCTCCCGTAACGTATCTCAGCAGATGCAGCATGTCATATAGGTAACACAATTTTGGCACAATATTTGCTTGATATATCCAACAAGCAGAGACATCAAATCTTGTGCCAAAATGGTGTGCTAAGTGTCTGTGTAAAGACGAGTCGCTTAGATGGAATAGGTATAGCACATTGATGTTGAATGCAAGGAGTTACAATGTTTGACAACATACATGTCATGGGTTAAATACAGCAGTACATCATACACATCAGAAGAATGCCAACACTTGAGTGCTTTACATTTACCTATTATTCCAAAGTTTAATCTCCTTTCTATTGGAATTATGTATTTCAGCCTCATTTTTATATTATTAAATTTTAATTTAGCAATCCTGTCACATGCCTTGTTACAGACAGGTTAGCAATGTAAGCAGTGTTTATGTGCCTCTCACAACCTGCATTTTTAGGTCTGAAGCTCTTTTTGTGACAAGAGGGGCAAGGGTGCCGGCAACATGGCACACGTTCACGAAAATGCAGAACCCGAGACACACACAAAACAAATTTACAGCATAACACAGTCCCAATCATGTTGTCTTATCGGTTCTTCTGCCGTCGTCTGTTCTACTTTTTCTTTCTTTCTTTTTTCGTGTGTAGTGTCTGGATTTTTAGCCCAACAGCGGTTGCTGTAGAGGATGCTGAGAACATGTGAAGCATACATTTTCTCATTCTCACATTCAGTGTGAAATACAACTCAAAAGGAATTTAATGAGACAGAACTTTTCACCAAGATTAGTGTGGGAACGTCGTAAAGGAAAAATAATTCTAAACCATAATGGATTCCTATCCTATTTAATGGAACAGTATCAGATAAAAGCTATTCAAACAATATTAAAGTAACCGTGCAAATTATCAGTCAAACAGTGAAGCTGGCTGCAGTACACTAAAATGTGACACGTATGAAACAATATTAGTATACCTCAGTGTTTCCAAAACGGACACATGAACCTTTAGGGAGGCCGCAATAGTCCAAGCGGGGGTTACACCAATTGGGGAAAAGAGAAAGCAGATGAAGTGAACGCAATATGCGACAAAACCAATGAAACTGTCTCCCTAAAACTTTTTTTTACAAAAATGCAAGTTCAGTTCAGCGCACAAACACTTGGGAACCGAGCTAACGTGCAGCAATGCTTTCCATCTTGGACGAGTCATTGCTAGTGGATCCTATTTTTGTACATGCCGCCCTTCTCAATCTCCAACTCCATATCCCGCAGTGCTCTCCTCCAGGGTGCTTAATCACTTCCATCGCTCGCGAGCCAACGAGGGGCGGAGCTCTCGTTAACACGAACACGTGACATGTTTCACGTGACGCGCTTTTTTCGTTAACGGGACAAGGGCGTAATCTCTTGCACGCGTAACGACCGACGGCGTCGTCTGCCTAACGAATGTGTTCACGTGCTCACAGACTTCATCGCCTACATGGCTCATGATCTAAGTGCGAGGCAATCGGGAGCTCGAGCACGTGGTGTATGACGCGCTCTATTCGTTAAAATGACAGGGGCGTAATCTCTCGGTCCAGTTCCGATCGAATGAGATCGTTTGCCTAACGAGTGGGTCTAGCCACTCGTTAGAGTGTGAAACATCTTTATTTGGAGATTTGCAGAAGCGGAATTTCTGCAGAAACGAACATGTATTGTTCCACGACCGTGTACAAAATGACATGCTCTGCCATCATCATCGTATTTACATCATCCTTTCATCGTATTTCCATCAGTGGCTACCTGAGGGGTGTGAGATATTCTCGAGAAGATGCAGATGAAGACGAGAAAGAAGACGCGAAGAAGTGGCAACGACAAGCCATAGACAAACCATGCGAGCTATCCAAACAAAATTAAACAACCTCATTGGTCGAAAACATTGCGGCCTCGCCGGCAGCTGTAGTTCGTTCGGGGCGGTGATATCACAACACGCAAGGCCTCGTAACGGGCACGATAGCCTTAACGAAGAGGCTGAACGAGGAGCAGAGATTGTGCCACAGCAGAGCGTCGATAAGTTTCTTCGTTTCGTTATTTCTAAACGACTCGCTGACGTTGAAGCTGCCAAACAAAGATTGCGTAAGGATTCTTCGCTTGGGCGATCACACAAGCGGCTAACTGTGCCCCATGGACGTGATGGTGTCAGGGTGCCTTTCAACTGGACGAGACAGATTTTGTAAAGTTCTTCCGTCCGCCAAGCAACGCTCTCCGAACGGTTTGTGAGGACTTGCGACCGTGTACTTCACTCTTGGTAGCTATGGGTGTTGTGATGAACAACAAAGGCGAAATGGATGCCTATAGCAGTTTTCGAATTGTTCTCTTTAATAGTACATTGCGGACATAGTGTTGATGTTGTAATGAACGTGAAGAGCAAAGGATTCTGTACATTTCCTGAGGTCGATTGTCTTAAATAGTTCCATAACATTCTCTTGCTTCGCGTTGCTAACACGAAATTAATACAGTTCACTAACGTTCTGTTCAAGCTCACTACAAAAACGTTGCACTGTGAATGTATTTAAAGTCTACTGTTTATGAAGCCTGACAGTAAGGCTGCGCGTTGTACTTCCATGCTTGACGGAAAAAAATACATAAAGTTAATGAAATAAGTGTATACGTTGAGGAGAACGCGCAGCCTCCTACTCTTTCTTCTTTTGATACTTCTGATACCACTACGTCTTCCCTTTCTCGTCTCAAGACTCCCATGTGCCCTGGTACTAAGCACACACTACTTCTCGTATCATACTTAAGACCATTCTCTCCCGACATCATCGTCAGGGCAGGAAAACGATTTACAAGTTTTTTGCGTATTGCCCGACGATTATCCTTACAGTGACGTACTTGTTTATTATTTTCATACGACTAGCGAGCCATATATTGAGACGGAAAGAAAAAGAAGACGATGAAAGCGCATGCGAAACGAACATTGGAACGCAACGAGCATGTATGAGAGCACGAGAATACGAGCTATCGGAACAAATGAAACAGTCCTATTGGTCGGAGAAAATGCAGCCTCGCTGCCAGCTTGCTCTTCGCTCAAGGCGATGACATCACAACGCGTGAGCGCCCGCAACGTGCACAATAACCGCAAAGAAGCTTCACGAGGAGCACAGATTGTGACCACAGCAAAGCATCGATAAAGTTGCTCGTTTCGTTAGCCTGAACGACTCGTTCAGCTGTCTCGTGCCGTTAAGCTGAACGTGTGAAACGATTAAGCCCCCAGGTTAGGTTAGGTTAGGATGGGTTGGGTTAGGTTAGTGCTCGCTCCCCCTTGCCGTGAAAGACTTCTGGCACCCCTACGGATAATAAGGAAAGTAGAATAGTGTGAGCGAGGTGTCTCCGTAATCGAAAACCTGAAGCGGCGCACTGCAAAAAGAGGTACGTTTGCTTGTGCTTGTTTGTTTCTCAAACTCAAGCAAATGTCACCTCTGTGGATAATAATTTGAAGCATGCAGATATGAATGATTCATCTCATATCTAAAATGAACATGAAGAAAGATTGACAGCAATTCTGCTCTTTCTTTTTCTCGCAACAAACAAAAACGGCTTCATTACAAAAAATTATATCTTAGTGAATTATGGAAATTAGGATGTAGAGGTAGATGTAGGTAGAGGTAATGTAGAGGGTACAATCGTCTAAGGGATACAGCCGTCTAAGAGGTACGCCCGTCTAAGAGGTACGCCCGTCTAAGAGGTACGCCCGTCTAAGAGGTACGCCCGTCTAAGAGGTACGCCCGTCTAAGAGGTACGCCCGTCTAAGAGGTACGCCCGTCTAAGAGGTACGCCCGTCTAAGAGGTACGCCCGTCTAAGAGGTACGCCCGTCTAAGCGGTACGCCCGTCTAAGCGGTACGCCCGTCTAAGCGGTACGCCCGTCTAAGCGGTACGCCCGTCTAAGCGGTACGCCCGTCTAAGCGGTACGCCCGTCTAAGCGGTACGCCCGTCTAAGCGGTACGCCCGTCTAAGGAATACAGTTGCCTAAGAACGGTACAGTTGTCCAAGAAGTATACAGTCCACACACAACGGAGAGGAACATGTTTATGGTGACATAATCAATACGTGACTTATCGCACGCACAGCAAAATTCACGACGCGCATCATGTATTGTGCGTTTACACTTTGGTATCAGTAGTGGTAATATACACTCGCCGAAGTGTGAATCTGTAACATACGCGGAGGTGACCAACGTGTTGCAAGCACATGCGGGACAAAGACAAAAGGCAATCTAAATACTGAACCGCTCTTTATTTGACCTTCAGCGATTTCAGCAGCTGCGAAAGCCGTGGCTTTCTGTACGGCTTCGGGAATTCGTTGTCGGCCACAACATATATATGCAGCAGGCCTAACAAGTGGGCAAAAGCAGCTGGGTATGTCACGTTTTTTACGTAGTAAACTGTGAAGCAGCAGAGCAGCGCAAACTCAAGCATTCCCGACGGTTCCAGCTGCACAGCCTCTCCGTCACTACACCACACAAGACTCTCCTGCCCGAAAAAGAGTTTCGGTCCCGGAGACACTACCTCTTCGGGGACGGTCTGGAGAGGAACGCCGCAATTAGTTCGTGTTTGTGCCTTCCAAAAGGATTGTGTCAAACAACGGAAGCAGTACACATACAGTTGATGTCAGGTCATACTGATTTTCTTTCTTTTTTTTACGTAAGAACACGTCCACATCGACGAACGTCTTCCTTTTCCTTCGTGGCTGAAAAAGCCGCCAGGATGTTGGTCATCTCCACCATTGCATGATCAAAGCTTTTGCGGAATCTGACGTCGAATTCCAGTATCAGCTGAGAAATGAAGTTTACATATTAGAAATAAAACTACACTGTCGGCTTGAGCAGTAACAGCACAGCAGAGCCGATCACTGCGCTTGATTTATTTCGATCGCATGAATAATTAGTGTTGACAAACTACATTACTAACATGACAAACTACATCGCTACGCCGTTAAGTGAAAACATCATTCCGACCCATGGGTGTTTTGCCGACTGGCTACTCTTGGTGCCTGATTTTCCAGCAAAGCAATGTATCAAGGCGATCAGATTTCGCTCCAGTATAGAATTATAATTTTATTTCTTACCCGGAGAGCTGGATTCGAAATATGTTTTTTTATTGCGTCTTAGCGCCGCGAAGCAACTGTGGCTATGAGCGGCGTACAGATGTGGACAGACGGACAGCAGGAAGGAGTGGGGGACAGGGGGATTAGTATGAGTCCTGGGCCGACTTCAGGGGTAGCTGTGCCGACATTCGTCTGGAAAGCATTCGGAAAACCCAGGGGAAACCCCAGACAGCACAGCCGGAGGTAGGATTCGAACCCACTACCTCCCAGTCTTCAGCACGACCTTGGTTACCACCAACGAGCGGACGCCTTAGCCGCTGGATTCAAAAGAATCCATTGGAGGTGGCCACGCCATGGGGAAGTAGTGTTCGTTAATTGACTGACGGGAGGTACAGTGGCGCGCAGACTTGTCTTAACCAGCGGAGCGCTGATAGGCAGCTGGAAGCGAGGTTGGGATGATCCACGGAGATGTCGAAATGCGAACTCATCCGCTGTGCGTACCGACCCTCCCTTCAAGGGGATAGTGGATCATCCCAACCTCGCTTCTAGCTCCCTATCAGCGCCCGATGACACGCGCTCCGCTGGTTAAGGCAAGTGTACGCGCCACTGTATCTACATCGAAATATATTTCAGCGCTACAACTGGGACGATAACCTTCAGCACTAGACAAGCCTGAAATAATACACTGACGTGGAATGCTTCTAGGTTGTTACAACCCTCAACACAATCGCACACGTACTCTGGCAAGCTACCGTTCACTACGCTTACCCTACACATGCACGCTTTGGGAAACGACATACACGTAGTTGTAGCGGAAATGAACAACGTTAAAGAGCAACTTACCATGAGCAGGTACACCTTCCCGGCCTTTCCATGTCCCTTAACCGGCCAACTTAACCGTGCGAAGACGGCGGCTTCCTGATCACAAATAACCTTCACACGGGGACGCGGCTGCACTTATATATAACCTTCCGTGGGTATCAAAGGTTCGATTCGCTAGATATGAGGCAAGATAAACAAAAAATAAGAAGCTGATCCGCCTGACCCCATGAAACCACTGCAAGGTGTGGCTCGTCGGTTCGTCGACAGCTTATCTGTTCCGGAATGTTCTTTTTCTTTTACTTTTCATGTCGGCCAAAATAAAACCTGCCTCCTTCACGAACACACGGAGAGACTTCAGTCTCTTTCTATTTTATCAATGTAAATACCCAATAAGCAATAAACATCACATATACAGAACGGCATTTCCCTTGCTCATTGTCTAGCTTGTGTTCGTAATATACTTGAAAGTGAAATAAACGCAGACAATTTAAACAAAATTACCACGGTTGAGGCTCTTTAGCTGACGACATTGACAGGAAACGTTTTATCATCTGCCGTGAATGAAACAATCATAGTTGTAAATCAACAGCTAATCTTTATCTCCGAGTCCACGCGATGTACATGGATTTTCTGACTGCATCGAACCCTTTGGGGCGTTACTTGAACGCAAGAAGTACTGAAAGCAGCGAAAAGCACAATAAGATTTTGCGCAAGAGGTACTGCTTTATACGGTACAAGTCACGGTACCTCATAAACTGACCGTGTACCCCATAGATATGCTTGTACCTCATACATTCGAAGCGAGATCCTTTGTCTAGCCCAGTACCTCTTAAAGCAACTACGGAAAAGCACTGATGTACCTGATATTCACCAGGTACAGCTCGATATAAGGTACGTTATAAGGTACCGATTTTAGAGTGTACTGTTCTGCCCAGTTCTACAGATTAGTTGCAGTCGCTGCTTCATAACAGCTTTGTCAACATTTATGATTGTTTTCACATACGTCAAGTTATATGGAAAGTGAACAAATCTCATCATTTGAAGGACAGACCCTCTCCTATAGCATGTTTAAAATCTGCTGGCATGTGTTTTCTGTAGATCTTATTGCATCAGCTGACCATATTGGCTCAGATCATGTCAGAATGCGACGCAACAGCTTTTGGGAACCATTTATTATGATCTCGTGTGCCCTTCTCCCACAACAGGAAAAAAGCCCACAGCCTTTCTTTCAGTGGAAATAGGTGTTTTTGCTGCATTAACAGAAGGTGGCTCAAAGTATTATTTTATTTTATTTATTATTCCAAAACCCAAGGGACCACAAAGGGTCATTACATGGGTAGACGATAAAGAAAAAAACTAACAACAGCCTTTGCACACTATTTGTTTAAAAGGAGAAGAAACAAGAATTATAACAATAATAACAATAGTAATTCAATGCAATAACGATGGTACACTGGACGCAGTAGACCTAGGGAAGGAGGTCTATGTGACAACAGAGTTATTAATGAAACAAATGGGAAAGTAAATGCCTGCGGAAGGTTAGGGGATCTGCGATGTCAACAATGTTCTGTGGGAGTGTGTTCCACTCGGTTTCGGCGAGCGGTATGAAAGAGTGTCTGAGGGACTCGGTGCGAGAGATAGTACGTGATACTTTCAGACTGTGATCGGTGCGATGAGAAATATACCGGGCCCGAATGATGTATAGCTGACTCAGGGATGTAGTGTAGAAGAATTTGTGGAATAAGCAGATCCGAAGGTACTTCCTCCTTAATGTCAAAGAGGGAAGACCTAGATTAAGTTTCATTAAGGACACACTTGATTGAATGGAATAGTCCGATAGGATGAAGCGGACGCACCGGTTCTGGACTGACTCAACAAGTGTTTCCAAATATGACTGATGGGGATCCCATATCGAGGCTGCATACTCCAACTGAGGTCGAACCAGAGTGTTATATGCAATTATTTTAACATTTGAGGGCGCTTGTCTTATGTTGCGTCGAAGGAAAGCAAGTGAGCAATTGGCCCTCTTACAGATGGCTAAGATATGGTCCTTCCATGAAAGGTTAGATGAAAAGGTAAGGCCCAGGTACTTGCATGATGTGGAAGGGAAAAGAGAATGATTGGATATAGAGTAGGTAACAGTTACAGGTTGTGCGGAACGGGTGAAACGAACAAATACGCACTTCGGCAAGCTGAGTTCCATTTGCCAGACTTTGCACCATTCACCAATTAAGTTAAGATCGCGTTGTAATATGACCTGGTCTGATATACTCGATATTGCTCGGTACACCACACAGTCGTCTGCGAAAAGCCGAATTTTTGAAGTGATGTTGGTGGGGAGGTCGTTAATGTATATGAGGAATAATAACGGACCGAGAACGGTGCCCTGAGGGACACCCGACGTGACAGAACAGAAGGATGATAAGGTACCGTTAACTATCGTGGCTTGTTTACGGCAGGATAGGAACTGTTCGATCCAGGTTAAGAGAGATGGGGGAAGGTTTAAACGAGATAACTTATAAAGAAGACCCGTGTGAGATACCTTGTCGAACGCCTTTTTGAGGTCGAGGAAGATAGCGTCTGTCTCCACCCTATTATCCAGGCCTGTTTGTAGGTCATGAACGAAGCTGGCAAGTTGGGTTTCACAAGAGTATTTCTTACGGAATCCGTGTTGGTGTTGATAAAAGAAAGAATGGGCTTCCAAGAAGGAAGAAAGATTTGAATAGATTATGTGTTCAAGAATTTTGGAAGGAACACTTGTCAGAGAAATGGGTCTGTAATTCAATGGTTCACTACGGTCCCCTCCTTTAAAAATTGGCACAACTCTCCCCAAGCGCCAGTCTAGAGGGACAATGCTGGACAAGAGCGATTGCGAAAAAATGACTGCCAGAAACTCGCTAGATATCCTTTTTGTACTTTTCAGTACTTTGGCGTTTATACCGTCAAATCCACAAGCCGAAGATATTTTGAGACCGTCAATTATCTTAGCGATCCCGTTTGCTGAGATTGAGATTTCGTTCATTGGCGGTAGGATGATTTCTTGGACAGGACGATTTTCACGGATATTACTCGAGATAAACACAGTTGCGAAGCTTTCATTAAATATTTCACTGATGGTATTCTCGGGAAGGCTGTTGCCTTCATCGTCACTTAACTGAATTGTTTGAGTGGTAGCCGGATTTAACACGTTCCAAAACTTCCGTGGATTTTGTGTCATCATTCTGGGTAAGGTGTCCGCGTAAAAGTCCTTTTTCGCTTTCTTAATCGCGAAGGAGCATAGCTTTGCACATGCGCGGTAAGCGGCCAGGCGATCAGGGTTCGGGTCGTGACGAATTCTGCGGAAAAGACGCTTCTTCTTGTTAATTAACCGCCTAGTTGATAGGTTGAACCACGGTGCTGATGGATTGTGTGATATAGTGATCGATGGTACATGAGCAGTCACCAGGCCATTCAATAGCTCCTTGAAGACTGACCAGCTCTCCTCCGCTGTTCGGTGCATAGATCGTTCAGTGAATTCCGTTAAACACGAGGCCAATGTAGCGTTAATGACGTCAAAGTTTGCTTTGTTGTACAACTTAATTACTTTACATTTTTTCTTAGGTGGAGGGTGTTCGAACTGCATATCTGCACAAACAGTAAGATGGTCACTAAGAGGACACGGTGATGTAAATACGGAATCGAAAAGTTCTGGGTCAGTCGTCAGAATGAGATCCAGAGTATTGTTAGTTGTTGTGGTTATTCTCGTTGGAGAATGCACAACCTGGCTTAAACAAAAAGTGGAGCATAAGTCAAGAAAGTCACGCTCTTCGCGACAAGAAGAGCTCATGGATGACCAGTCGATACCCGGGTAGTTAAAGTCGCCAACCAGCACAATCTTGTCGTTGGGGTATCGCTGGGTGACCATGTCTAGAGCACTGTGCAAGAAGGAACTAAAATTTACGAAGTTTGGTGGCCGATAGCAGACACCAATTAATAAACGTGAAAAGCAGCCCTGAACGCACACCCACAACAGTTCAAGATCAAGTGAAATGTTCACGATATGAGAGTGCAAACAGTCTCTAACTGCGAGAAGGACACCCCCTCCTCGCCGGGAAATGCGATCGTTTCTGTAGAATACAAAGCCGGGAACATTCGGAAGGAGTTCATTATCTGTTACATCCGGGGTTAACCACGTTTCGCACAAAGCAATGATATTGCATTGAGATGACATGATTTCATCACACAAGCTATCTCGCTTTGGGATAAGGCTCCTGACGTTAGAAACTAGAAATGATAATTTTGTGCGTTCCCTGGAGCTTGTCGGGTAGAGTTATCTTTGCACTTCCTTGACTTGGGATAATGTCGGGTCGTACTTGTAGCATTTTTCATTGACAATCAATTTATCATACCGTAGTTTGAAGGGGGCGTTTTGGGACCTAGCGAAGGCAAGTAGATGTTTCCTCGACGAGCGAACAGCTGCAGAGAAATCTTCAGAAACAGACACGTTTGTTTCTCTGAAGCCGGAGCAATGTTTGAGGATTTCTTGCTTCGTTTTGTAGGAGGAGAACTTCACGATAATGGGACGCTTTTTTGATGGGTTAAATTTCCCAATGCGATGCGCACGCTCAATGTTGTTCGGCTCCAGCTGTATTGACAGGTGGGTGGAGCAGGCATCTATAACCAGTTGTTCAGAATCACGCCAGGATTCACCCGCGTTATCGTCGAATCCGTAGTATATCAGGTTATCCCGACGAGACCTGTCCTCGAGATCGTTTGCGCGAGATACGAGTGTTTCAAGTCTTGAATTTATACTAGAAGTTGTTCTTTGGAGGCTGTGAACCTCGTTAACAATTGGCTTCAGGGAAGTTAATTCTGATTCTATAGTGGTGACCTTTTCGGTCAGTGTTTTAATGGCGGTGTCAGTTACTTTCTGTGAACTTTGAAGGTTTTTCAGTTCATTGAGCAGCATAGTCTGTCCTTCTTGAAGATTGCGAAGTGCCAGTAATATCTCGTTATCACTGTCGACCCTCTTAGGAGGGCCAGGATTCGACTCAACGTCACCGGAACACATTAGCATTTGTTCTATCAAGTTAACACACTCGACAGAAGATAGACCAGTGATACACCTTATGTAAGCCACGCACTGTATAAGCGACAGAAGGCAATGTGGGCACTGCAGCTCCAGAAAGCATCTGTCACTTGTTTTACGGGAGGATTCTAAAAGTGGCCTTCTCACCTGCGTGAACAGTAGGGAAGCATTAGTCGAGACCCACATTTCGGAACCGCAGAGCCCACTATGCGCTGTGTGGTGGCTGAGTCCTTTATGAAATCTGTTGGCATTCAGTGCTGCCGTTCCGCGGCGAAGATCGACGACAGTAATCGGTGTACTGTGTGGGGTGGCACGTGGATCATCGTTGAAATCACCGAACTTGTTTCCGGGACTGATGATGTCCTGTAGAACCTGACTGGAAATTGGGTCGGGTGCCGGCTGTTGCGATAGCAGCAATGTACTGAGCATCTGCGTGAACAGTAGGGAAGCATTAGTCGAGACCCACATTTCGGAACCGCAGAGCCCACTATGCGCTGTGTGGTGGCTGAGTCCTTTATGAAATCTGTTGGCATTCAGTGCTGCCGTTCCGCGGCGAAGATCGACGACAGTAATCGGTGTACTGTGTGGGGTGGCACGTGGATCATCGTTGAAATCACCGAACTTGTTTCCGGGACTGATGATGTCCTGTAGAACCTGACTGGAAATTGGGTCGGGTGCCGGCTGTTGCGATAGCAGCAATGTACTCAGCATCTGCGTGAACAGTAGGGAAGCATTAGTCGAGACCCACATTTCGGAACCGCAGAGCCCACTCTTACTATTATTATTAGTACTATTATTAGTATAGTATTAGTACCTCCTTATGGCCTGGGTGGAGCATGCTTCACTGTGCTTTATGTCCAGTAATTTCTTCCCCAACCGTATGGCTTTGGCAGTGAGCCACAACATATGCAGTCTTCAAGCTTTCTTTCACCCGGAACAACAGCTTACAGCTCTGCAGGCGTCAGAACATCTGCACGCAATAGGAGACTGCAATATAGCCCTATAGGTGCCAACTTCTTAAATTTAATTGAATTGAATGTTTATTTCTTCAAATCATATTTGATGGGGAAAACTGAAAAAAAAGCTACAGCTAGCTGCTAAATGGTACTGCGATCCTTTACCTTTATCACGGCACAAAGCATTTATGCCAAACAGGTAAAGTCATGCTTGTGGAGGCTTTTATTACGCCCTGTTGCTCAATGTATGGCTTCTGCTTTTAGCTGGAGCAAGTCAATGAAAAAAAATGTCAGGAAAGAAATATGCCACCTTCAGTCGCCATCGACGAAGCAAGATAAGTCAATAAAGGTGGTTGTTATTCACTCTGCTATTTGATTGTGTTCATGTTAAGTCACCTGTTTGGATCTGGTAGTACCAGCTAGCTTCCTTGTAATGTAACATGTATGTGACCGCATGGAGGACAAAGAGGCGGGATTAGCTAGTCTGGGGTAGGAGCTCTCGCACTGGCATACCTGGTCAAAAAGAAAATGTGGGCCATACATCACATAAAACACAAATAACTGTATATTTTCAGCAGCCACTGGTTAATTTGTAGGAGGCACGGTGCATATAGCGCGTCCATGGACTGATTTTTTTTTTATTCTTGGAGAAATCATATTTTTGCAGTTATAAAGGATGACAACATGTTCTACACCCAAGTGGATGTACTAATTAGGTCGCGTTTAATTATTGGAAATAGAAGGTCGGTGAAAAGGCAACGTCGGTTTCCCTATGTGCCGCTATAGTTTTCAAAAGTATGCTCGTGACCATTTAGCGCGAGGAGGGAGAAACAACGCTGCGGAACTGCAACCAGCACATTTAATGTAATGTCGCACTGGATACAAGTTTTATAGCGATTTCATATTTCAGCACAATATTTATAAGCTGTAAAAATAGGTGCAAGGGTACCATTGCATACAATGAAGTAGCTGTTACCATAAATTTTAGATCTCTTCTTGGCGTGGGTACTTAGCATAAAGAGTGATCTCTTAATAAACGTACTTGGGGATTTCTGAATGTGAAGATCATAAGAGAGAAAAGAAGGCAAACAAATACAACAGAGGGTGCCATTCATTTCTCACATTTCTGATTTCAGTTGCTTATTGATCTTGGTTTTCTTCAGTTCCGACATCTGATAACCAGAATTTCCACTGCATATCCACGCGAATAAAAAAGCTGCAAAAATATATGTGAGAAAATTTCACTCTTTTTAAGACCTGAAGATGGCATTCTTAGGTTCCAGGGTATTCAAAGACCTGTGAAAACAAAATGCTTGAAATATTATGTCTAGATACATCTCTTGCAGCTTTTGCATGGCAAACCGTTGTCTAGGAAGGCGCGCGAATCAATGTGGATGTTCCTCAAATTAGAATCTTATTTCGTTACACTTTGAGATTACCGTATGCTGGTTACAAAAAATGAAGGCACCATTGCTGACTTAAGTTATTCATCCGAGAGAGAATGGTTACAAACAAACAGTTTCACATTCATATGCCGCTTATTTGCAGAAAGGCATTTTGAGAGTTTGTCCAGTACCTGTTCCCTGCATTTATCAGAACGTAGGCTCCCAAGGAAAACCACACGCAGGAAAGTACACAATCAGGTTCTGATTTCACGATTCTACGGTTCTGAGGCTGGAACACACACAGACGAAGAAACACAACACATCCACGAGGTACTTGTTCGTCGATCGTAATTTTTCAACCCTCCGATTTCACGACCAAGGCAGCCCTGCAGGAGAATGGCGATGTCGGCGTTCATAATATAGCAGGTGTCCACCATAGCTGCCCAGGCAAAAATCTAGGATGGTCCCAGACTGGCACCACAGTTGTTCCAGTTGGGTTCAGGACGGTCCCAGCCAGTTCCAGAGTGGCATACTCAGGTCCCATTGTGGATCCTTGGGTAGCATGAGTGGTTCCAGTGGGCCGCCAGGCTGGGCCCCAGCTTGCCATCCCACTTGAAGTCAGGTCCCATTGTGGATGCTTGGGTAGCATGAGTGGTTCCAGTGTGCCTCCACGCTGGGCCCCGTCCAGCCATCCCACTTGAAGTCAGGTCCCATTGTGGTATTTAGAGTGGGATGCCTGGTCCACTGTGTGTCCATCCTGAGAGCACAACCTACCAACCCACTTGAAGCCAGGTAACTTTGGGGGGTCTGGCTCCAGTGTGGCACCGTCCCACTTCATATTGGAAACCACTTTGAAGCCTTGAAGCCAGTACCACTGAGTCACTGTAATTTTGACACCTACCCTAGAACTACGCGAATCTTCGCTGGGATGAATTGAAGACGATATATCCCTGTAACTCCAATTCGTGCACATATTCTCATCTGAAGGTGCATGAATATCATAACATATTAAGTAGCAGAGAAATGTCAAAAAATACATCTCAACAACAACAAAAATTAAACTAAATAACTAGAAGAAAGACAACGAAAAAAAGAAGAAAAGGTAATTTTAGAGGCTGATGCAATCAATGTGCAGAAGCCACGGCGGCTCGGCGAGAGCCGAGAGAGAGAGGAGAGGGCGAGAGGCGAGACTGGCAGGTGGCAGTTGGAAGAACTTGGACGCGTCGCGGCAAGTTGGTTTTGTCTTCCGTTGCCGTCGCAAGGATGGTGTACCTCCCTCCTGTGCAGTATTTGCGTGTGTTTTAGTGCGTTTTCTAAGACAATACGATGACAGTGGTTTCTGTGCAACACACTGTCGATTTCCTGGAAGAGTTTTGACTCCAAGAAGACGTAAACGGCGTAGGGGCAAGAACGCACTGTGAAACGCCAATCGGACTGCACGTTGCGAATGTTTGCAGGTATGAGTGATGACCGTGATGTTTTGATTACTATTAATTAGATGTTTCATTTAAGAAACTTAAGAGGAACTTGAAGAGAAACAGGATAAGAAGATTCCGAACGTACGGTGGGAAGGGGGTGTATGTCGCGACCTGTATGGAAAACAGGAGTGTGATGTGTCATCTTCTCTGAGAAAATACAAGATGTGAGATGGCCAACGAACGCAAGCTCCCTGTGGTCCGTGAGTGCATGGCACAGTCAGGCATATGCTTTGTCTAGACACAGTGAGTGATCAGGCTTATACTACGTAGTATGTACATGAAGAGATGTATTGATTATTTCTTTCTGCTCAGTGTATGCTTTCAGCAAAATAAACTGTATTTACTTGAGTAATATGTGCATTTCTACGCATTATTTTCGTTAATGTATTCAGTGGTCCCAGCTGCTAAGTGGCCGGATCCCGGACCACTTAGCAGAGGGGACCACTGGATCAATTCCGCTGGTTCCACTTCAAGTGGGACCATCGTGAAGCTGGTTCCACTTTCAACTGGTCCCAGTCACTAAGTGGTCCCACTCCAGGTTTTTGCCTGGGTTCAGATCGGGGCCAAGACGGGTCCCACTGAAATCCCATCCGTCAAGTGGTCCCACTTCCTGACTGGTTCCAGGTCCCAAGCAGTCCCCATCCCAGAGTGGTTCCCTACTGGGACCACCTGGGAGTGGGGACCAGCCTCAAAAACCACTTTGGGCTGGTCCCACTCTAGATTTTTGCCTGGGTGGAACCCGATAGGATAGCTCCTGAATATCCCTGTCAATTACCATTAATTTGACTAAATTTGACTAGCTCTTCACACTAGTGGGGTAAAAAAGTGACATTTACTTGGCAAATTTCTGACTTAAGCTCGCAAAAATTTACATAATTAAACTTACGTTACACGACATTCACATGAGGAGTTGGCAAAAACCCTCTAAGAGCAAATGCCATTGACCGCATGACTCTAGGTGGTGTAGTCTTTTTATTATAATTCAATGACACGTTTTCTGGGACACCCTGTAGACTGGGCTGCGGCTATGGCACCTTCGCCCGTAGCATGTCTTTTGGCGTGAATTCGTCTTTAAAGGGACTGTGAAATTTCCCGAACCCCCATACTTTTTTTCGATGGAAACTGTTCTTCCCGCAGAGAAACTAATATGCCACAAATTTTTCCGGACGAAATCGCTCCAGTCTGCGAGGAGCGCGCGCTGGAAATGTCTCTTCCGCGTTCCTCCTCTCCCGCGCATATTTCCCTGCCGATGGTGTAACTGTACGAACCGCTCTTCGGTTCCCCGTTACGTCACCGGTGTTGCACAATGGCAAGTAATGCCGCGAGCTCGCGCTGTGGCTGCCGCCACTGCCGAAATCTGCCGATCGCGCGAAAGCTGCTGTCATGGAGATTTCCACTCCCGATGAACGCATACGCGGGATCCTACGGCGCATCCTCCTGGCGGGATTCCTCGGCTCGGCAACACGTCACGATGACGTGTTGCTGAGCCGGCCGTGGTCACGTCAAGTTAAGCCTAGTTCTCACATACGACAACGGCGCACGGCAACGGCGAACGGCACGGCAAATTGTGTCGTTCCGACGCCGTAATGGCGCCGTTCTGGCCGCCGTCTCACGGCAAAAGGAAGTTGAGCCATGCTCAACTTCTGCCGTGCCGTGGTCCCGCCCACATCACATCCAACCAATGAACGGCCCGCACCAATGAAGATGGCGGCTTCTCAGCTTGATGCCGAGAAATTAATTGAACTTGTGAGAAGGTTTCCTTATTTGTATGATTTGTCGCATCCTGATTTTAAGGATACAGAGAGAACACGTACAAGGAGAACACGTGGAAATCCGTCTTTGCTCGCCGCGGCTCGTGATGTTCGACATCACGTGAACACGGCAGCACGGCGAGGCGGACCGACGGCGACACGCACGGCGGCGGCAACGGCACGTCACCGTTGCTGTTGCCGTGCGCCGTTGTCGTATGTGAGAACTGGACTTTACCCGTTGTGTCTCCGCTCGGCAGCTCGTCACGGCGCGGCGCCAGCTGTCCTCCCTTCGCAGGTCACCGGAGCTCATCCAAAACTGCCGTCAAACTACGGAAGCCGCCATTAGGCGTCCCCGTGTTGCCAGGCCAGAACTGGCGGAGCCCGCTAGTTTTGGCGGAGGAAATCTGAACAATGGTTTTGGTCCATGTTTGTCGTTTTGTCACTGTGTGTACCAAACAAAGACGTGTGAAACGTGATAAAAAGCGATTAAACCTAGAGTGGGGTCATACCTTGTGTGTTTTATTGTTCCGATGTATTGTTTTAGACTGGCCTCCACCTCTGAGCTTTCTAACTCGAGCCTACTTAGATTTCGGTTTCTATTCCGTGGTTGTCAAACCTGTCGAGTCATAAAACGCGTGAACGTGTCTTTAATTAGTGAGTTTATTGGCGATTTCAAAGATATCGTGGTTACCGATGCCTTTAAATGGAGCCGAAATCCGAGAGCTTCGACGCTCTGTTTCGGAAGTCAGCTACATAAACATGAAACTCCCCATTGGCCTCTGGGGATCGAACTCCCCATTCATAATCTTAAAATAAAGTTGTTATTGTTGTTGCCCAATAAATGCATAAAAGAGAACTGCACTCAGTGCAGAGAGGGTGGATCAGGAGCATCTTTCCTAAAGTAAGTAGCCTGCTTTTCCTACTTTCATGTGTGTGAAATTCTTCCACTATGTTTTTGAGTGAATTAAGTTTGTCTTTCCCTGGCCGTGCAGCTTTGTACATCAGAGTGACAATATGTACAAACATTGCTTTATATTTGTAACATTCACCCAAACCTATAAATTTCAACATCAGAAATATTATACTAACACAGCATTGACTAGAGGGCACATGCCGCAAGGTAGCATGCCGTTTAGCACCCACCTTATCCCAGTTACTTATACTTGTTTGATCCCATCTGCCATGTCTTTGTTTCACCATCTGAGAAAAGGTACCGAAAGAAGCAGTGCAAGTTACTAAGAAAATAATTGCATTTCAGATACAAGTACACACACGTATAGGAGCACCTTGTATTTTCCTCAAGATAATACAAGCACTCAGATATTTTCACTCTGGGAATACGGCAAGCAGATGCTGCACCATCCCATTAACAGCTCCACGAAGGCTCTGGGGATGCATGCACCTGCAGCTGGAGATCCCATAGCTTTTTCCGACACATTTGAAGGTGTATTATGCTACATAAACATAAAGAGGGCACTACTTCTCTCGTTTCTGTAACATTGTTAATGAAAATTTGTCACCTTCACAGGCTCCCACAACAACATACGGAACGATATATTCGAAATGGGTTCAGCGACTTGAGGAAGTGAATGTGAAATCCTACACTGACTGCAAACACGACCTCATGTGCTCCACTCATTTTCAGCAATGCTCCTTTTATGGTGGACACAGTCGATCTGTACTTTAGCCTGGTGCATGCCCTAGCGTTTCGGCACCAGGTCAACAAAGTATACATGTTCAGGTGATGGAGCTTACACTGTTTCATTCCTTTTAGTGTCAGTGTGCCTCTGTACTTCTCTGTGAATTTTCTTAATTTTATCCTGCTTGTGCTTGTGTGCAGGTCATGCAAGAGTAAACCAACAGCAAAGTGTGTCTCAGATGCAAACCTCTTCAAGCATTTGCCATGAAGCCATGACACAGGAACGGCTTCACTTGGGCCATTCAGTTGAAAGTTTGCTTGCAGCGTACTTTTTGCTAATTAAAAGTACATGATTGTTGCATAAATGTAATTTTTAAAAGCAAAAAAAGGGTGACCAGATAGTTTGTGTGAGGCATATATTCATCTAGCACATGTTACATGACTAAAATTCATGTACTAACCACAAAACTATTGCTTAAATTTTGTGCAATTATACCAAAACCAAGGAAGAATCTCCAGCAAAGTGCGCGGGCACTACGACTGTCTACATCAAGAAGCTATGTGCTACAACATGTTCTACATCGTGTCTGCTCAGTCGATCATCTCTTTTATATGGGGAGTACCGACACTGACAGTGCAGCGTGGCGTGGTGAATGCCCCTGTGTAATACAGTCACAGCTTGTTACAGAGAAAGTCAATGCAATTGTATTTTCACTGAAACAAAATAGAATCATCTCTTGATTGATGAAATTCACGAATTCCTTTATTTTAATAACAGTGTTTAAAAGGGCCCTTTTAAACAAAACCCATTTCCTTATTTATTGTAAAATTATAAGACTCGCTTTATGAATCTCAATTAATTATAATATTTTGCAGGAATATTGACCATTCACAAACTGTGTGTTAAATGTATTCGACATAATAAAGTAGACCACTCATGATCACCATCCATTCTTTTAATATAGAGGTGTACCTGTGTCGAACAGCCTGTTTACCTACAACATTATATTTACGGTCTGAGATTTCCAAGTTAAACTCATCTCCTACTGATTATTACCCCTAATCAGTTGAGCTCCAATTTTGGTTGAACATGATCTCTGTCTGAACTCCAATCATGTATCATATCTACTAATTAGTGGCAATATGAATGCATATGTATGATGTAAAATTATTTTAGTGCAAAAATAAACTATGCAAGGCACGTTTGATATCACAACATTCAGCATTTGTGACCATTAATTGTGACAACTGTATATTTGACTTCCTTTACCTGAGGTCAAGTTGCACAGAGAAGAGAGAAAAATTACGAAGCTTATAATACCCAAATGCATCAGCAGCACCTGATGTCACAATGATTTACAGATGGGAAACTGAAAGACTGTACCTCCACATTTTTCTTCCCTTTTTTCGGGAGCATACTTAAAAAAAAAGACAGACGCAAGTACAGTTTGCTCAGACGTAGCGCTGTAGAACAGCATCTCATCCACAACTACGCTTTTACATGCTCCTTGGCAGCAGCAGCTACATGTCTGTTGACTACCCCGTGAAACAGCTTAATTTTACTGTACTGTTCTCTAATGAAATCGTGACTCGCATTAATAAACATATTTTCTTTGATGCAACAAAGTTGTGTGTTGTTCTCTCATTCACCTACACGTTTCCCTCTACTTCGTGCATTCGAATAGCTATTCTGCCTGAATCACGGCAGATTGTGATATCGCACATCGACCTACAGAGCTCTGTGCCAAGTATCGTCAACATGCGCAGTTCATTCGATGCAAAGAACTTGATGCATCTGTTAATAATTTAACTGCATGATGCAGCTAGCACGATGATCCATATGCTGCGTACTTCACTTCGCTAAACTTGAAACGAATTCACAAAAACGAACGCAGGTCATCGTTCATGGTAGAAGTGGTAAATGGCACGCAAATGTAAAGGCCACAGCACCGCCAACACTACTCGCGACGACGTAAACAAGGCTTGAAGCCCGGAAGCCACAAATCACCAATTTCACAAAACTGTGAAGCATATTGTAGATCAAGAACTTCGAAAAATACGTTTCCTCAATTCACAAACCGACGATTTCGCATTATCTTCGCCTTCGCAGTGCTTCCTGTTGACATTGGGATCATTTAGGCTTGGCTTGGACAAGTTGCCAGTTGGATGGCTTGGATTGAGTTTGTAATCCACTTGGATCCAAACAATCATCCAACTTTAGGCACAGTGTGCCCAGACACTTTATACTTTGCGCCAGGTATGGGGAGAGATATTTCTGTGCTAATAACTGTGGGACGTCTGATGGCTGCCACCGCCGTTTGACGCGCTGAATAGGGAGAAATGCATGGGAAGATGGCGACTTACTCCCACCTGTCCCTTCGCCGCTCCGTTTAAATTCACTCCCGAGAAATCCGCTCGCGCGACGAAAGTAAAATTTCGGTTCTAGACTCAGAAAAATGTCTTCTTTCAAACGAAACGAAGAAAAAAATCGTTTCATAGTCCCTTTAAAATCTGCGCCGAGGAAGAGTGGCTTCCTGGAAAGCCGACAGGCACGAAAACTGTCACTTTCGTTACACAAACTCTCAATGAGAAATTACATGACGAAGGGGGTGAGGACCCAACCCGGCTCCACCCCTCCGCCTCATGATCCCTGGTCTCTGAAAGACTGAAAGCAACAACAACAACAACAACAACAAAAAAAAAAAAGACTGCGTCGGCCTCCCCCTCAGCCCCAGCGTGTGCGGCACGTGTTTGAAGATCGCTGTCAGAAGTCTGATTCACTCTTGTCGTCTTGCTGACTGCATCTGTCTCGTTTGACTTTCCAGAAATGTGAAGTTAGAGTCGATTCGTCTATACAGCACTACGGCACAGCACTCCACGCCACAATTTGGGACAATCTGTAGACGGGTGCATGATGTATATTAGAGTACATCGCTCTTGGAGTATATGATCAGAGAGTTCGGTTTGAGTTACCGCCGACTACGTTTGGAAGTGCTCTAATAGATTTGACATTTGTGAGTAGCATGACTTACGTAACTTACTTCAGTTGCCCTCGCCCCGAGTTAAGTGAGTGTAGTGTGTCTCGATTGTAACTCTGATGTGCTAGCTGTTACGTGTTCTGTTCTTTGTGAGAGGTCATTGTAATATATCTGCGAAATAAATGCGCACTTGTCAACCGATGTCTGTCGTTTCAGTCTTCCGTGCGAGACGTACGGAAAAACCCTAGGGTGGTAGCCCAACTACTACCTAACGTCGTATTTTTACGCGCGTTTACGAGATACATTGTTCAATGACTGGTTCTTTTATAGCTCCATCATTTCAATTTGAATGTAGACAATTCATACATCAACCACATGTCACCATCTCCCATTCATTCAATACTATACTGCCACTGTACTTGCAGAGATTCAAAGCGGTACAGAAGAGCAAGAACCCGGACTATGGTTCCGTTGTCATTGGAATTCGAGGAAAATACGGCCTGGCACCGAGCTTCGGTTCCTGGATTCAAGCTGTTAAAGAGTAAGACGGTATATAGCAACAAGTAGTATGAGCAGTACCACTCTTAAGAACTGACAAGCTTAATGCTGTTTCGAGATTCGAGATGTTTCGAGTCCAGCGCCGTGCAATTCCCGGCGCTGGTTGAAGAATTCCAAGCGGTCCAGATTAGCCGCAGACATACCCATACAGACTGACTTGCCATGCACAAAAATCACTCGAGCGCTCGAGAATATCCGCGCTTATGTACACTCTCCATTGTTGTCGAGGTGAAGGCTTCAAATTATGCTGTCTCACCTCTTTCGCACATATAGCGTAACAAGCCATTGAATTGTAATAAAAAAACTACAGCACCTAGAAAAATGGGTCAACGGCATTTGTTCTTACTAGGATTTTGCCACCTCCTGATGTTTTAACCTCACAATCGTGGGGTAAAAAAGTACCACTTGCTTGGCAAATTTCCGAGTTCAGTTGGCAAAAATTTACATCCTGTATATCGAGGCAAAGGCGAGAGTAGCCGCCTGCCCCGTGTCTGAAATATTGGCGGTTACCTATGCAAGACTTCGATCTGTCACAGATCAACGGCGCACAGTTCTGATCAGTATATGTTCTACAGTAGTATTAAAATGAAGGCCTGATATTAAACGGTAGGAGTCACTTACTTATTTGCACTTGGTAAACAAGGAAATCAAAACATCGAACAATCACAAGGGCGAAAACCAGAAGGCTGAAAAATCAAAATACTGAACTCTCAGAAGGCCGAAAAGTCAGAGAACCAGATTATCGAAAGGCCGAAAAATAAGGAACCCAAGGTACGAAAACTGTTATTTCAACTGCGATAAAAAAATAATTAGCTCTACTAATTTAGCAGGATAGACTTGTTTGGAATTAATCACGAAATAAATCATTTCTCCGAAGTACTTTGACGTATAACGTACTTATATACTATAACGTACCGACGTATAATGTACTTTGGATCACTGACGGGAAAGGAAAAAGGAAAAGTAGACATATGAAACACTGTGTTATTGTATGTGTTTATTGCACTCGGGGGCAATCACGTTCGGGTCACCAAATGTAGAGAAGCACCATCTGCTCTGCAATTTATTACATGTTATTCACTGGCATTCACACAGGAGGCACTGTCCTTATGTAGTGAACATGTTATAGGTTATTGCTTTTGTTCTTTATTGTTGTTCTTTTCTCAGCCAGTCTATTTCCGAGCACCAAATGCTGTGCATTACAATTATTTGATTTCTAACACAAGAGCCACAAAACTTCAATCCCACAAGAGGATTGTTCCTTTTATAATCTTATCAAAGGAACAATCCCCTTCAGAGGTCATTCACTGGGGTGCTCGCCCTGGGTCTTATGTCTCTTTAGCGTTTTTATTTTGGGCCTTCTGATTGTTCGTGTTCTGATTTTCGGCCTTTTGACGTTCGCCTTTCTGATTGCTCGGCCTTGTGATTTTCCAGCGTCTCAGCTTTCGGCCTCGTGACAATTTGGCGTTATGATATTCGGCCTTTTGATGGTATTTCCATATATACAGTTGACGGGGAGTCTCTGTACGAAACGGTGACAGGGTGATGGAAAAGATATAAATACAGGTAAAAATCAAAACAACATCAATACAAAAAGCAGGGGCCTCAGAAGTGCAACATAACACGAGCCCAAGAGATTTACACAGCAAGCGAGAACGCATGTAGGTGATGTTCCAGTAATAAAGGATAAAAAGGGGTTATGGCGACGGAATGAGGACAGAGGTGCGGAGCACAAAGGTCACCAGTGGGCTGTGAGAACGTGAAGGAGAAAATAATGCAAGAATTTTTTTTAATTTTGTGCGTGTGTTTATCATTATTTTATTTTATTTTTTATGAGAAAAATATTTGTGAGAGTATCTACACAAATTACCACAAAAAAAGGCGTACTCCTCTCTCTTTGAATCAGAAGCAATAACCCTATCATTCGTGGCAATGGTTGGCGCACAACGTGCTATGCTGTGAAGTTCTGTTTTTATAGTGTACAGGTTAAATAATTGTAGTTGGCCTGCGTGGGTGTTCAAACGGTGCGGCTTCAGAGACTGGAATTTTGTGATCAACAAGGATCCGCGATATTGATGTTTTCATGTCGCTGTTATAACCGGATTCAAGGATGCAAGTTTGAGGCCAGTACTTAAAGCGTGTCCAGGAAGGTTAAAATGCGTAGAAACGGGTGTAGGATGGTTATTACCAATATCTGATTTATGGCCGTAAAGCTTTTCCCTCGGATCCTGGACAATTGCTCACCGTACAATTGTTCACCGAACAGTTGCTCACCGGACAAGTGCTCATCAAAAAACTGCTGAAGCTTGAAAATTGCTCACCCTCTCTCTCACCGCACTCATATGTGATTCTATTTTTTCTATTCGCGTTTTTATGTGATGTGATTTTATTTCTCGTTTATGGCGATCATATACTTGAGTTCTTTTATGTCAGCTAAACTTCTTTTTTAGCTCTCTAAGGTTGAACGCTTCCTGACAACACGCCTCCCGAGGGACACATAAACGACACGGGCACAACACGACGTCTTCTTTATGTGTCTCTGGTTTTTAATTATGGCGTCACCAGCTCTCCTGCTTCCTTGCCGTCTTGCGAGTTCTGCTTACCTGCTAAGAGTTCTAGACCTTCCTCGTGGACAAAGAAAGCTATGCTCCCAAAGACACGTGCTGTTTTTGAAAACACATGGTGTTTATTTTCGTCATCGTAATGGCTTCAGAAGCAGATGCATCTCCCCACGGCTTGTGTCTTGGAAGATACTGGTGACGCAGGCATGGGCGTAGCATGAGGAGGACAAGGTCCTTGTGGAAATTGTGCACTCTTTATTCATAGGCCATGATTTCTCTCAGATGTCGTAATATTATGAACCTGTGAACACCCGCACAGTCCGCAGCGTCCGTCTCCAGGAAAAGAGGTGAGTGGTTGTACCCTTTGCCCCCAAGCTGGAGCAACTTCCTTCCCCCCTTGGAAAAAATCCTATAGGAACGCCCGATGGACGCAGGTAGTCCCGACAAAGACGCTTCAGGCGTGCCTGCAAGTGGACGACCTCTCGCCTCACCCTCTTCACTGGTGGTTTTCCTAGATCTATTTCAAGCAGCTTAAAAAGCTAAAAAAGAAATTCAGCTAGCATAACAAAGTCACGTATATCAGCGCAATAAACGCGAAATAAAATCACAACATAACTGCGGTGAAAGAGGCGGTGAGCAATTGTCCGGCCTCAGCAGTTTTTGGTGAGCAATTGTCAGCACCCCTTTCTTCTCGGGGTTTTCGAGGTTTTCTCAATATATTGAATACAGCATTTACTACGCTTAATAAGGTAGCAAAGGGTGGCAGTGCAACAGCTGTCAGATTTTGAAAATAAACGAATTTGATGTGCTAAAGATAGATGTACATGGATTGATGAAATGTCATGTTTCGCAGCGTTTGTTACGTACCACGACGGGAACATCCAGGTCGCGATAGACGCGATGAAACTAGTAAGTTACGAATGTTACGTGATCGACGGAATGTGATATTGTGGGAAGCAGGAAAAATTATTTTAAATCTGTCGTCGCTCTGAAGTATGTTGAGATGGCGGGATAAGATGGATCCTGCGCTATACTCAGTGCTCTGTTATTGGTGGTAACAAAGGATAAAGCATTTTGTTGCTTCTGCGGTTCATGTGAAAGTAATTTATCCCGATCTAGAGATTGCACGTGGAGAGCATATACCGGGTGTTTCAGTTAAATCCCCGGGCTAAATTCGCGAACGGGTGCACCAATCCCTTACAAAAATGAAAATTGACTTCTAATTGACAATTAATTGATTTCATATTGACCGTATTGACTTTCTACCTTCGTTGACTTCTAAATGACATTGGCCGCTTAAAGTCAATTGACATGTTATTGATAATATTTTGACAGAATTCCTATTGACACCATGTTACTTGCTATATTTTGACAGAATTTCTATTGACAAAGGGCAATAAGCAGTCAATTGAGGTGTTCCTAAATATATCATTTTTAATTAAGTGATCCTATTTCATTTGAAACAGATTCTTTCGTATTTTTGTGTCTACCTGCTTAGTGGTGTACCAATGCAATAGTCATATGATTTTATTCGTTCGCATGCATCAAAGAATTAAACATGTGCAATGCATTGCACACATAAACAGGATGGATTTTGTTTCAGTTATCAGATCCACGTGCTCCCGACAACTGGGAGAGCTATAGCCACTTCCGGACGAAAAAACATTGCCGATTGAATTCGCTGGTGAGCTCCAGGAGTCGAGCACGTGTCGCATTTATCAGCACAATTTTGAGAGCGCTGTAGCATTGTACATCGGGAATTCCATTTAATGCGACCATTCGTCCTTCGTGGCATTTGAAGTGAAGAACAAAAACCGTTTGGTTTAGATTAGAGAACCACTGCTTGTGCGGTTTATGTTATGAGCGAGTACCAACAGCCTAACCTAGAATGACAACGCACGACTGCGACGCGTACGGGAGCCAATGAAACGCAAACATGTGAGCAATAATTTGGCACACTAACAACACACTGAATTAAAGAAATTTTCGCCTTGTGTATTCTGCCAGACATATATGCTTCATGCGACACCATATGTCTGAATGAATCATGAAGTGTGCACATGGCGACAACGAAACCGAAACCAGTTACGTTTTTGAACATTCGAAGGTTTCAAAGCGAGGAAAACGAGATTAAAATTAAGAACTATTTTCCTTTGACAGCGTACGGTCCCCTTGTACATGTAATTATATCGCACATGTAATTATATCATATTGTGAAGCGACAGTCAAAATAGCAATGTATGTATTTTTCTTTTTTTCAACAACTCGCATCGTATAGCAAATGAAGTCTGGCAACACTGTTGCCCAAAGCGAGCCGGTCGGGCGGCGGGAAGGTGGTCTTGTTTGGTCATGTTGCGTCGTCCATCTTTGGTTTGGTGTGTTTATCGTGGTTTTCGTCAAGGTCGACATATCGACGACGTTCCGTTTGCGTGGTTTTGTCGTGCGTACATGAGGCCGCGTACGCGATTAACACGTGAGAACTGAAAAGCAAGTGACGAAGAAGAGGAACAGTGCCAATGCACATGGATCGAGGTCGACCCCGTAAAGATCGTAAGTAATTCCTAAGTTGCTTTCTTAAGCGTACTTTGTTCTTTCGTAGCAGCTGAAGTAATTGTTGCGTAGATGTCGTTGTACGCTATACTTTTCCTCTCGCTGTTTGTTGCGTGATTGCTGTTCAACAACTCAGCAACTCCACGCACAGCTTACGGAGGCTTGTAATGTGCGGTATGTGTCTTATCTATGGGGTATATACCATGACACCGTCAAGTGTTGTGACATGTTCTTTTAACCGATTGACTCCACTGTTGCGCAGTGACAGCTTCTTTTCATTCATGAACTAACTTTACTGTTTTATATGTTAAGTGCGATTTCTTTTGTTTTTCTTTACTTTATGTGTGTGCTTTACGTTGACTGCAAAGATATCAACAGGTCACAGTTTTGTAAGTGTGGGCTGCTTTACCATGTGCTTGCTTGCATTTGTTTTTGAGTTCACTTCAGTTATTTTGGCTGACAAAAATGTGTCTTTCGCGTCTTATACCTTTTCATCTTCCTGTTAATGTTACAGATGCTACGTGGGTGGTGCTGCGGCTGAGAAGATTATGTGTTGTGAACAAGATTGCATGTGCTGCAGCTCCATGCAGAGTTGTCCTGCAGTGGCACAGGTAGACAAGGTAATGCATGTGGTGTTCTCCAATTTTATACCATATCATGTGAGCGGTGATAGGTGCCGCCCCATTTATAAGGATAAGAGGTGGTTTTCCCGTGAGGGTGCTGTGGGAATTAATTTCCACTCTGTTGTGCAGAAACTGTATGTAGATAAAGTTCAATTTGTCACCCGGCTGGCTCAATCGAAGCAAACGTCCATCGAAAAAGTGGCGGAAGCATAGAAATTATGAGCCACAAATCCCTCATTTTCTACTGTTGCTTTTCGGTCAAACGTATTAAAAATGCAGCAGTGCTACAGATCACCAGTGGGATAAAACGGGGAAGTTGGTTATAGTTCATAGTTCAGTTCAGCACTCAGATGGGCAACATATAAAACCAGCAGCAGTAGACATCACGTCTCTACTTCACACCTGATTTCAACTTAGAACAATCTCCATGCAGTGCCAATTTTTCGACCCTGACCACTCGCAAAATTGGTTTTGTTTGTTTTTCTTTGCCTAACTTCTTCTTGGTAAGAATTGCATATAGTGATGTCTGTTATGTTTGTTTCAGGGTATATCTGTGCAATGTTCGCTGTGCCAGCTGAAAGCGCAGGTGCAAAGTCAGCGACACCCAAGGGTTCTCCAGCGTATGGGTCACGTCATGAATTCAACAACAAGCTCATTATGAAATCTAGTTTAACTGGGCTGCCAAATAAAAATGTGTACAACCAGATTTTGCTTTTGATGTGCTTCATTCAGCACCCTCGAGTGAGCATAATACCTGAAGGTGCGTTCAGTTAAAAAAAGTCAATAGAAATGCAATTAAAAAGCACTGGCCAAACATTTCAACAGGAGCACAGAAGAGTCAATAAGATGAGTGCTCAAAGTCAATTGATAAAAGTCAATTGACATGCAATTAAAAAACACTGGCCAATTATCAATAGGAAGTGAGTGAAAAGTCAATCACATTTCTATTGACAGTCAATTGACATTTGGAAGACCAAGGTTGACTTTGGTCAATTGACTCTCAATTGAAAGTAAATACGTATTTTTGTAAGGGATCGGAGAACTTTCTTTTTTACAAGTATCTATCCGATACCGCCTACAAGCTGCGCACCGTGTGAATGAGTGGCAGGCGCTCATTATTTAAATAAAAATTCAAATGAGTTTCGTAAAAAAACAAAACTTCTAAAGCAGGGCACTGTCCGCATTAAAATGGGTACTACCTCTTTGTTGCCTTTGTGCCATTAAACACATCAATCAATCAATCAATCAATCTTTTGGGACCTTCAGTGGACACCTATTAGAGAAAAATCTGCCACCGAAGCGGTCGTTTGTTGCAGTAATGAGTTGGTTTCGGTTTACATATTTTGTCGCGGTTGGTCGCGGTGAAGCGCAAAAGGACGCTTTTTCACTCCCTTATCCAAAAATGAATTACGTCGTTACACCAATGTATTACACCAACGAATTACGTCCTTTTGCGCTTCGCCGCGACCAGCCGCGACAAAAATACGTAAACCGAAACCAACTAATTACTGCAACAAATGACCCGCTTCGGTGGCAGATTTTTCTCTAAAAGGTGTCCACTGAAGGTCCCAAAAGGTGTAGTACCCATTTTAATGCTGATAGCGCCCTGCTTTAGAAGTTACGTTTTTTCACAAAACTCATTTGAATTTTTATTTAAATAATGAGCACCCCCACTCACTCACACGGTGCGCAGCTTGTAGGTGGTATCGGACAGATACTTGTGAAAAAAAGTTCTTCGATTGGTGCACCGGTTCACGAATTATTTAGCCCGGGGATTTAACTGAAGCACCCTGTATAAGTTTGTGAGGGTAATTTCGTTTTCTAGAATCGTCCGGCATTTCTTCAGCGCATGCCTCAAAATCTTTTGGGTTAGGGTGTATGCGTTTTAGACATGTGAGTTGACCATTTCTCCTTGGGATTCTCCTTTTCTGAGTTTTAGGATGGTAGCTGTTAAAATGAAGGTGCTGGCGTTTGTCAGTGGGTTTCTTGTATAGATTCGTGATCAGCTTACTAGAGTGTATAAAGACAGTCACGTACGTCTAGAAAGTTCATTGATGCGTGAGAAAGGTTACATGGCCTGATGGCCTGATGTACGGAGTTAAAATGCTCGTAAAACGCAATTAAGGATTGTTCATCGCGGGATCACACGATGAAAATGCGTTTGTTGTACCTTAAGAAGACAAATACCCGTATTCACCAACCGACTTAAACCATCGGTTTAGTGACGTCGGGTTTAGATCGTCACCCCACAACAGCAAAAACAACACCCAAATAAAGCTACCCCACAAAGGTGGGGTAGCTTTTATTTGGTGTAGTTGGAGGCGTTCTTTTTTTTTCTGATATTTTGGCTTTTGTTATGTGTAATATTACTCCGGAACATTGCGTCATTACCCTCTTTTTTTCCTCTTTCTCAAAGCATGAACTTTTTTTGTATTCGTATGCATTGTGAAAAATATGCACAGCTTAAAACGTTATCAGATGACACGAACAGATGTTAGAGTTGTTCCGCACTCTTGTCAGGATATATTATTACACAGAATAATAATATTACACTGTACATAAGGTGGCTGGCGTGCAATGTCCCTTGATCGCAATTTTTGCTACTTTAATGGTGTCATTCAGTGTTACAGATAGCACACACATACAATTATTGACTTAACCCAGCCGCCCTGATGCACGCAAGTACAACCCCGCAAGCCGCTAGCTTTTGGTAGCATTTACAACGAGTCATGCACAGAAATGACAATAACTGTTTCACCAGCTTTGGGAACGCATATGTACTGTCTCCACATTACGCACACAGAATGACTATTTTGCAGAGAACAAAGCATAAGTACATCTATCTATACACCATATAGGTAAATGAGTAAATGATAGAATCAGTAAAGTACAAGGTGAATGAGTGTGCGTGAAAGCGGCAGCATCCCCAATATGACAGCGTCCTCTCAAACAATGTGCCAGGAATAAGACCCTTTCCCATCACTTGCAAGAGGGTGCATTTGCAAGCTGGCATTGTGAACAATTTGGCTTCCATTGTCATTGCACAACTAAATGCTAAACCATCGTAATCATCATTACTTTCAACAGCTTGAATAGCCCTGCCTGCAAACAGCAGTGTTGCGGATTTGAATCCACGGATTTGATTTCAATCCGGATTTAAATCCACCGGAGGGCTGGCGGATTTGATTTGCGATTTGATTTGCGCAAAAAAATATGGACAGGATTTGGACTTGGATTGAATCGCATTTTCCACTAATGATTTGGATTTGGATTCAATCGCATTTTCCACTAATGATTTGGATTTGGATTCAATCGCATATTCCACGAATGATTTGGATTGAATCGCCCCTGTTTCAGCGGATTTGCGCGTGGATTTCGCTCCGTGGAGCTCCCTCACAAGATGCATGGATGTGAAATTGAGCGAAGCGCCGTTTCGCATTCTACGCGAATTGATGTGACCTTGTCTGAAATCTGCACACACACTAGCGGCGTCCTCTCCCCGACAGGAGTAGCCGTTTTGTTCCAATCACTTCCCCTCACCGCACCGAGGGAAGACCAGGTGCAGTTCTTTGAACGCAGTTAACGTTATTCTGCCGATTGGACGGCACCTTTCCCGTGGACCTCTAGCTGTGTCTTCAAGCACGACCCGTTTCAAGCTTGCCAAATCATGTCGCGAAACTCTTGGTCTTCGCCATAATATTGAACGCATATAGGTACATGCATTCACGTCAAAACAAAGTAAAAACGAATAATAAATATATCACATCATATTATTTCGTAATTTCGGGAAGGAAAGCCTTTCCTACTCCCACGGACAATCATGGCAAGATGTGCCCCTCTTCCTCGCATACCTTTTTTTTTTTTTTTTTTTCGTGATTACAACAGTCTGTACTACGCGAGGAAAATTTTTACAAAGCCCCGAAACGTCAGCATTAAAATAGACCCATGGGCTACATGTTTAGTATAGGTATTCGTAACATGTCCCACGATTTATTAACGATCCATTTAATTGTGACCCCCAGGTTAAGTAGCCAATGACCTGTGGTCTTTTGAGTACTGATGGTAGAAATCGACGCAGGCGTGTGTTTTGGGGCGTAGCTGAGCCTAGGCCCGCGATAGGAATTCCTTCACTCAGGCGTGTTCGCCTGGTGCTAAATGACGAGGAGGTTCCTGACCAAAAATCCGCTTTTGGGAAGGTGTACCATACCTACCAACTCCACACTGTTCATGCCCCGTGAAGCCCGAGTCAACACCAACACGATACGTGATGATGGAGATGGGAGTTGTGCACCGCCCCTCCCAGAGTGATCCAGTCATCTACGATTCAGTACACTTTTATCAGTATCACTTTTTTCTATTTTGGTGCAACACAAAAATTTAAGGGTACTTAACGAATTACGTGTTGGCAATGCAACAGAATGTGGGGCTGATTTTCGATAAAGTTTTACTATTTTCTTTCTGGATGCTTTCAACTCAACTGCCATCATTCATTCATTACATGTATTTTCGTTGGGCTTCCCTTTGCGCCCCTCTCCCACTGGCATTGCGCAATTCCGCGCGGCGGAGTGGCCAGCTGTCTGCTACGCGCCGGCGAGGAGAGCCGTCTGAGCAAACGGGGAATTAAATGACGGAGGACTAGTTTTTTTTTTTTTTTTTTCGTGAGGCGGAATCTAATGCGATCACACTGCAGGCCGACGCAGCTCTGGGCTCGGGCAATGCTCGGGACTGCATAGCTCTGAGGGAAGTACTCATGCCCTCCAAAACGCGGCCGGTGTTAGCTTCCAGCTAATCGTACGGCGGCTGGTCGCGCGTGAAATACAACATCCACATTCAATGATCCCAACGATCGGAAATGGCTACGCGTCTTCAACCTTTAAGAGGGAGCACGCTCGGCATGCCCGTTGCCCGCACGGGGCGTACGAACGCTAGAGGTGACACAGTGCGATCGCCTTCTGTCCACTCTTGGGTAGTTCCATTTTAAATCGACAAGGGTGGGAAATTGACAATTTTTAATTTCCATAAAAAAAATATATGTTAGATAGCATCTCGATTGATGACAAATGCAACAATTTCGACCTCCATCCGATGAACCGTTTCCGATATGGAGAGGCGGAAGGTTGCGGCGGCGAATGTTGGTTCGAATTTTTTCCCAACTTTGACCTCATAGCAACGCGCTTCTTTTTTTACCACATCCTTCAAATTCGGCTGATAAAAACTATGGGTGCAGCATGCGGAAAAAGTCCCGTGACTCCTACTTTAAAGGGGCGCTACGAAAAAATTCTCGAACACAGCACTTCCGGTAAAAAATGTACGATTTCGAACTTTTATTGTTCATGAGCGAGTACACGCATTCCATTGAAGGTAGATTCATTAGAACTGGTAGCTCATTCTCTATCGAATGGTATAGATATCATTTATATAGCTCCTGTGGTAGAGCGAGCAGACGCCTGTAAGTAGAAGCAACTCGCCAAATAGCTCCCCCCAATCGCCCCCCCAAAACGTCAGTGTATACATTGAATTTCCCTCTCCCCCCTCCCCCACTACGCGCTCCCACAAACAAACCGCCCCCCCTCCCAAACCGAGCGTCTGGATCCGCCCCTGACACAGGCTGATACGTGGTGACTGATAGTCTCGTACACGCCGAGCAGGCGTAACCGAAACTGTCTTTCTAAACTAAAAAATTTGTCCTAAAATATGAATAAAATTTCGGCCAGCGGATTGATAGGTTGGCCCTTTATATCGTCGTCAATCAGACGAAATTTATTGCTCTTTGTGCCACGTCACGCTGTTATTTAAGCGTTGTTTAGTGAACACGTGCAGTATTAGTAATTTGTAGACACGGTTATAGGTGTAGTAATGCTACTGCACGAATTTTGGCTCCCGGATTTGTCAAAAGATTCGATAAATCCGGATTTAAAAGTGGATTTGATTTAGGTCCGGAAAAACAAATCCCGATTTAAAAGGATTTGATTTAACGTGTCAAAATTAAATCCGGGCTTGATTTGGATTTGATTTCAATCCGGGCTTGATTTGGATTTGATTTACTACCTTCAGAAAAAATGCGGATTTTATTTAAATCCGATTTGAGCGGCCAAATCCGCAACATTGGCAAACAGCACATCATGCATTACAATTCTGTGAAATCACTTCGTCGGCATGGTGCTTCACCCATTGACATAATTAAGAACAGCAATGAAAGTACATGTCATTTAGTAAAGAGCATATGACAGAAATAGTGGAACATAGGCTTACAGAAAGTTTCCTTTGGATAGGAGTAGTACTTCTCTGTAAAAAATATTTCTAATGTAATCTTGCAAGCACTATTACCCATATCATGGTGGCACAAAAGTGGTACACAAGGTCACATTCTTATAGTCTTATTTTTGATGACTACCTAGTATAGTTAGCCAGGGGCATGGGTATACCGAGAAGGGGGGCAAAGGGGTCGTGGCCCTCCCAGAACTCCAAGGTCGCTTGTGCGAATAGTGCACTCTTTAGTCATAGGTCATGATGACTATTCTCAGGTGTCATGATAGGAACCTCTGAACATACCCGCACAGTGCACAATGTCTGGCTCCAAAAAAAGATGTGTTGGAGGTGGGTGTTTGCACACTAGGTATCAGTGTTTATATGTGGATATACACTATTTATTAGCAAATTGCACACATATAGCGGATGTAAAGATTAGTTGAGTACAACAATAAAGAATGTGGACTACAAATGTTAATACACTTTGTGTTCTAACTATTTCTGATTGTAAGTGTCTTACCATTGTACGCATGCTTCAGTATCAGATGCTTGCTCTACAGGCGAAAACAAAACTTTGTATGGCCATCACTGGCTGCTGTGGTTTACTTGAAGTTAAAATTGCAGCTTCAGAGGTAGTATGCGACAAAGCATACATACACTGATGTTTAATGTTAAAGCAGGACAGTAAATGATATTGACACTATCACCGTGATGCACTAATATATATAATGTCAACGTAACGTCTATATCCTCACTGAACACATGAGTGTAGAAATAGATTATGTGGCCATTTGGCAGCTGTCGATTATGTAAAAGACAGACAAGTAACGTTAACATGTGTATATCTCTGTCCTGCTATTGCAGCAGTCTACATCCACATAGAACACATGAGCGTAGAAATCAATTATGTGGCCATTTGGCAGCTGTCGATTATCTGCAAAAAAGAATAAAGCACTATGCTTATATGTATGCTGTTCATAATCGTACTGCTGCTGGCGTTCCAGTTTTCGCGTGTATGCAGTCCCTGGAGTTGTGGCAGACCCTGCATTGTCTCTGCCACGTCTTCTCCTTCTCCAAGCAATATGATCAGTGGTCAAATGAAATTTTGTGTAGTTGCCACACCATATACACTGTATTCACCATTCAATGTATGATATCCGCTGTGCTGCCTTCCTCATATAGATATAAATGTGCTCTTCTGGTTCATGTGTGATGTTAGCCAGAGTACCAGCATAACACTGTAATTGTACTTCATAATGGCAAACCTGAGAGGGACAAAATTGGGATGGAGTAATTAATCCATCAGTCTGCTGTGTCTATGCAATTTTATATGTGCACCCTGCAGTATTGCCTGTTGTTGATTTTTATTTCTACGCTCATGTGTGCAGTGTGGATGTAGACAGCTGCAATAGCAGGACAGAGATATACCCATGTTAACGTTACCTGTCTGTCTTTTACATAATTGACAGCTTCCAAATGGCCACGTAATTTATTTCTACGCTCATGTGTTTAGTGTGGATGTAGACTGCTGCAATAGCAGGACAGAGATATACCCATGTTAACGTTACCTGTCTGTCTTTTACATAATTGACAGCTGCCAAATGGCCACGTAATTTATTTCTACGCTCCCCCTGTCCCTCACTCTTTCCTGCTATCCTATCTCCGTCTGTCCACCTCTGTACACCGCTCATAGCCGCAGTTGCTTCGCGGCGCTAACACGCAATCAAAAAAAGAAACGATAAAAAGTCTTCTTTCTTTGCGTTTGAGCCGTTCTTCTTACGCGTGTTGTCAACAAGCCATACCATGACAGCACCCGACAACCTCCAAAGTGGTAATAGGCCGGTCCATTGTTGTTTCCCGATAGTCGAGTGCTTATCGGAGCGTGGTCACGAAAACAGGAGATTAGTTATCAGTGCCGAGCAGAGTATCTATCCAGTAGCTGAGATTTCGAACATGTGACGAACGTGGTTGAACTTGAAATAACCCAACCAGGACAATGTGCTGATAGTCGAGTGCAATGGGGGTGGACGGGTAGGTGGAAGGCCTTGAACTGACCCGACAAACTAAAGAACATTGATAAGACACATACCAGCCACCCCCATTGCACTCGAATTTCAGTACATTGTGCTGCTTGGGAACGTAAGCAACACATTCTTCTGCTTATCGTAGAGACCCGTGTCTTGAGAATACAGCGGTGTAGTATAGTTGTGTGAGTTGTCTTAGCTTTGGTGTGTACCTCCGCGTGACAGGCAAATTGTGCCACGGTGCTTCCAGTGTTTGCTCTGTAGCATGGTTTCGTGTTTATTTGCTACATTTTTTAACAAGGCGGAGCTTCAATTTTCGCAAGTTTGACGTAGGGCTCTGTCTCTACTTACCTTGCGGACAGTCGTAACATCGAGAAATTCGTCAACTTCGTCAAGGAGGAGGGATATTGAAAGGCCTATTTTTAGAATTGTGCATTCATTGTACCTGCTTATTATGAGGGTACGGCATGAAAAATTTCTTGCATCGTAATTATGAGCGGGTGTTAACACGAAAAGCTTTCCTTTTATTCTTTTCCTGAGATGCCTTCCAGCAGCTCGAGCCTAACAGGTTGTACAACAACCTTACACTCAAGAGAACGATAACAGAGGTAAAAACAAGAACCTGCATATACCAGCAACACATAATATCAACTGACAAGATGGCGTATATGCAGCAAGCTGGTGGAAGACCTCGAAGACGGAAGGCTTGTTCGACCCTCTGTGAGCCCAGACTCAGGCTTTTACATAATGGACATAATATCAAGCATACCATACGATGGACTAGGAGGTTAAAGACCACTAACCCTCACAGCAACACACGAGAACATTATACTGAGTTGTTGTTGCTTTCATACTCTACAAATTCTTTATACAAAACGCTACAAGAACAGCATAGATGTCGTTTTTCTAGTTGAGCCTGTCGGCCAGGTTGCCATCCCCCCGAAGAAAGTACGTAGCTACAAGATGAATAAATACCTAAACTTTATTAATCAACTCTTTAGTTAAGAGATTTCGAGCAAAAGCGAGATATACGTACGAGAGAATCCTCGCTGAAAGCCATTACATTTCTTAAAAATTCTGGAACGGGCACGTGCGTCGCAATTTCAGCCGTCGAAATGTGCTCTGCAGAATGAAACCGAATGCGGATGAAACCAAAACCGCGCGTATCAGAAGCGCAGGGAGGACTGCGCTCCTTCCACCTCAGGAGCCACGTGCTTTGAAGCGATGGAGGGCTTTGTGGCAGGTGCTGACCTGCTGGTCAGCTGCTTTGCGGCCCAGTCAGGCCTTGGTCGGCGAACGTCATGCGCGCTTGAGGCGCGCAGTTTCATCTCATTTGCATAGCTAAATTAGGAGATAATGTTCTTTAAAAATTATGACTGTGTTCCAAATAACAGGTACAAATGGACTGTGAAAGGGCATGCCCTGCCGAGGCGCGCGCTCGTTTTTGAGATTTTTAAAAGGTAGAATGGCTTTCAACCAGGATGATTTCTCATCCTGCTCACTCGCTTTTGCCCGAAATTCCTTAATGAAAGAGCAAATTAATCAATTTAAAGTAACTGGTCATCATCTGGTCATGTCCGCATGGCATATTAGAATCGGGTATTAGCCGATTCTTCCCTCAAGTTACCACCCGAATGGCAGAAGTAGTGATTCGGGTAAAACGGATTTCAACCCGAACCGGGGTCCTTTGTTACACGGTGCGGAACGACGGCGCACGACTGCGATAGTGGAAGAGAGGGAGGGATCACCGACGGAGGGAGTTGACACCGCAGCCGTGAGGGCGAAACGCATTGGTCGCACTTTCCCCAGTGTCAAAACGTTGCGTGTACGCCGTGGCCTTGTACGCGCGGCGAAGAAACGCCCGCGGAAAACCACCGGAAACGCATCGGACGCCGACTGAGCGAGTGACGCGCGCGCGCGAATAGCAGTAGTCGCCAGATATCAGCACAGAGTCTGCGCTCGTGTTAAAAAACTGGGTTTTCTGAGATCACACACACGCCGAGCGCGAGCGCGCATCGAAAAATCGTCCGAAAACCGCTGCGACATACGTGGTTTCTAACAGTTCCGTGTGTGTCGCGCCCGTTCAGGATGGCTCAGAGCCGTATGGATGGCAGTACCGCCCCGCGGCCGAAAGAACGCCCGGCGCCGAGCAATTAGTAGCAACTTAGGTAGTTCCGAAAAAAAAAAAAGGAACAAGGTGCCAAAATAAGCAGAACTGCCGCTGAATCGCCCAGCGTAACGGAAATACGACGCTCATTTGTCCCACTTTGATGCGGAAACGAAAGCGCTTCTCATGTAAGACTTGTAACAGGGTCACGCTAAGCGAACTTGTGCTTCAATCAATGTACAGGTTTTCGTCACCATGCAGACTTGAATTGCTATTCAACTCAATGCACGTTCGAATTGCCATAGACATTTTAAAACAGTCCTTGTTCTGTCGCAGACAGTGTTATTCCGTAGTTTAAAGGCTGTTTTCTTTTTACATTTGTGATATGTATAACAAGCCTCATGAACCCGATTTTTTCTGTATCATATCACATCAGAAATTTTATACCCAAACTCAACCGAATGGGATCTTCATGGGATCCTGAATTTAGCAAAAAATATTTTTCGAAAACCGGTTACCCTACATGTAACTCAACCGCAATAACGGACGGCATCTATGCTGCTCCCCTAGCTTTTTTTTAATAAAAAAATATAAATCATTCAACAGACACTCGATCTGTATAAGAAGTCCTTACGACTGGTGCAAACGTCAATACTAACGTGGAAGGCCGCGAAAGAGTTACAAACAGTCCGGACACGTGTGACGGACAACGTGTGGACGGACTAAGGACAGACGATTCGAGTAATGGGAACAGCGAAAAAGCAACGGACGAGAGAACACAAGGACTGACCATTCAGCGGGAGCCTGTTCAGAAATTTATGATGGAACATATAAAGTAGTATACACAGCTCATTTGGACTGCACTGTGTAGATTCAAAGATGGTCTACTATTCAAGAAGTTTGTAAATTTTAATGGTGTTTAATTTTGTTTGTGTGCGACTACTTTCAGCAAAGGGTACGACATCATTGTGCTTCATACTCACATAAGTAGTTGGAACGTCACTGCAATGACCGGAACATCAGGTGCCAGCATTTGGACAAGCACAACCTATGTATACGCTTCCATGGTAAGCATATGATGCGTAATGTCTGTAGCGTTTGCTATCCGCGCTGGATGTGCGAAACAAACCGATGATACGCGCACACCAGTGCTTGACCTGATTAGAAGAATCAACTGTGGTTTACTTATTGCGTGCCGAATGTGGATTGTGCGCTTAGTGCAGGAGACGTAGCGAAATAGTGATAACTTTGGGGTCTGTACGGAACGCGTACACAGACGTCTCCCTAAACCCAACACGAAGCATTCACGTCGCAAATATGCCACCTGCAGTTTCGGCAGCCAGCTTTTCCCTTCAACATTAAGCAGCGAGAGCCCTTCATTCCTTCTCTCTTGCCAGGTTTTGAGGCTTCGATGATTCAGTTTCGTGTGCCGAAGCCTGGTTTCGCCCACTATCCAACGAGGAGGAACGCGGGCGATAGTAATAGTTGAACTGCTAGGAAAATACGAGGATAATTTTAAATTGCGCTTAATGGTTTGCAGATATGACTCAAATGTAGGAGCACAACTGCAATGAGTTATGATGTAATGCTTGGGAGGATTTGAGGACTTGAGAATAAGGGGTGTGGCGTGAAGAAATAAGATCCACCGACCCGAATTACTCAAAGTCGATTATCGGGCCGGTGCGAGGCATATTGAGTGAATTATGCATAAATCACCCAAAATTGTTTGCATTATATTTTGACGACCATTGACTGATTGATCTGGAGCATTCACATGGAAACTGCGAGGATGATGACAGACCTAACAGAATTTGCTCCAAGGTGTAGACAACGGCCATAAGCATGGGAAAGTCCGAGAACGACCGTTTGTTCATATCGGCAGGTCCACGCCCCGACGAAGCAAGACGTCTCCTTCCCGTCTTGGTAGTTGCGCTTGCAAGATGTAATATAACGTAGCATTCCAATGCCAGCAGCTATCTCGTGGTAACCACCAATAGCGAACACGCCCGGTGCCCGAGGCACTCCTCGTCTCACAGTCGCGCAGTTGCACGATCTGAAATTCTATGGAGTGCCGCCAGCGGGTTATGCTGCCGCATTAATAAATCCCGCGGCGCAACACGTGACGACTGCGCAAAAAACTACTTTCTCCTTCTATTTGAGGACGTAAAAAAATTCCCCCCGAGTACTCGCCGTATGCCAAAACACAAGGGAAAGTACGAAGTTTCCACGAATGTTTTGATTGGAATGTAGAGACAGAGTTCTGAGGAGCCACGCACACACAAATAATACCCACAAGGGAAACGTTGGAGCTACTGTACAAATGTTGTGTAGGCGCGCTGTCTTTGTTTTATCTCAATCCCGATATCCCGGTATTGAAAAGAATTACCTGGGATTCTCAACATCAGAGCTTTACACAAGTTGTAAGTGGGGGCGCAGACTGCACCGCAGTAAGCTGGATGCGACCTCAGGGCCCATTTTGCAATCAATAGGATTTCGTAGATAATATGTACGAGTCAAATTCAGCTTGCATGAAGTTGATTAGCCGCTGCTGAGTGCCCTACGCGGAAAAAAATATTTCAGGAAGGGTTCTATGGGGACTGTACATAGGTGAGGATGACTTCCCTTCTCGTTTACCTCTCCCACATGTACTACGAAAGGTAGGACTTCGCGGGGTTTGAATCCCCAAAGCCCCCCCCCCCCCCCCACACACACACACACACACCCGAGAAACGTTTCATGGTAACGAAGACTACGATCCAGAGATTTTCTGTGGAATAGTAGCTTGATGAATGGGCGGACGCTCGGATCGTTTTCTTGGTCGTCCTTTCTTCTCGTCCTCCCTGTACCAGAAATCGGCAGTGAACTGTTCGATAATGTCCAGTTCTCACTCGGTGACGCTCGACGCGACGTGAATGCTGACGTCGAGGGACGTTGGAAGAGCACGCTTTTCTTGTTCTCACCACGGAAGGCTTGCCGCTATGTCTTGCGCTTGACGAGATTCTTCAGGATATTTCCTCGGTCCGCTCTCATTTTAATGTGCTCTGTGGATTCTCCACATACGCATCCCACCTCAGCTCGATGCTTCTGCATCTCATCACGTTGAACTCAAAAAGGGAATCAAAGTACGTAATGCGAAAAAGCTGTCGCGGCTACGGCGAAAATCAAACAGACGAAAAACGAGAACACGTGGTTTGGATATGTCACCTCATTGGCCAAGACAACATTGGTCTCGCGAACCCCGCAAAACGCCATGGACAAAGTTCGGCATATCGAACGTTTTAATGTGTTAGCATTAGAGTGGTCATGTGAACGTCAACCCGACGTCGTCCGTCGGTGTACAAAGGGTGGAAAGGGCGTTACGCGGAAGAGCAGGAGAGGTTGGCGTGTGTCAAAAATTCGCTCTCCAGTTTGCCTTTCCCTCCTGGGCACGTTCGGACATCTGTAGCTGCATGATTGTGTGCGTGCGAGATTTTTAAAATGGATGTGGTCCCTTCTACGAGCGGTGTAGATGACCGGTCACAAGAGCGTCGCCGAAAGAAAGCCGAGGCTATGCGACGACGTCATGACGCCGAAACAGAGGATTTTAATGCGTAAGGAATAGAACCCCGAAGTTCGAAAATCGTGACCGTCTGACATATGTGTGAAGCGTCGGAGAAAACCTCTCCCCTCCATTTCCCTTCTCATACCCGCGTGCCGCGCATGCGCACTGCTAGGAAGACCGCCCTCTCCAGCACCGCAGCGAATGAACTCGCCGAGAGGAAGGAGACTTGCGTCACTGTTGTGACTGTGTAGTGAGTGGTAGTGGTGGTAACAGTTAGTGATAGTTATATGGGTGGATAGAGGTGGATAGCGCTGGGTAGTACGTAATGGCCGGGTGGTGGGTCAGCTGTGAACGCAAAAAATATATACGTAAGAGAATACGCCTAATGCTAACGCATTTCCGCCTCATTAATTATGTTAATCGTCCTTCAGCTTTTTTTTTTTAGAGGGAGGGGGTATGCGCGTCTACTTGTGCCGCTTGCAAGCGACGTCGCGTCGGGCGTCATCAAGTGCGAACTGGGCATAAGGATCCTGGCGTACATTATGCGTTTCTCAAATTCTCACGATTCAGGGTGTACGCTAGTGAGCATGTACATCCATGTATTCAGATACCCTAAGAAGGGCGCATTCTGATGTAGTTAGTGACCCTATCTAATGCGGTGAGAGAAATAGGCATACTACCGGTTGTACTATCCTCACTGGCATAAACGCAACTACAGTATAGAATTACAAGGACTCAGCTGAGGAGGAACGACACTTACTACTTCTCACTCTGTTCATATGCTCACAAAGTTAATCAGTCACAGAGCAAGGTTTACTCCGTTATTTGCCTAGCACAATCACTTTGGGCTTTCGACGAGCGAGGAGCGATTGAGCATGGGTGAACGGGAGTCACAGAAGCACCTCTCCGTGGTGGGCGCCGTCCTGGGACACGTGTGCTCTCCTTGACGGGTGCTCCGCCCCTCGTCAGTTCAGACGTGAAACCGAGTTAGCCCTGTGGTGTCGTTTACCAGATGTCAGCCACCTATCGCGATGAAGTATTTTATGCGTGCCTCTTTGCGGCAACATACTTGCACTGCCTGACAAAGGCGCACAGTGCAATTATTTCCACGTGTTGGTACTAGGGCTACGCAGAAAGTTATGATCACAGCACTGATAGCTTGTGTGCCGCTTAAGAGGAGCAATGAAGTGGCATGCCTCAAATCCCTGCACCTTTAGTCAAGTCAACCTACCAGGAGGCACCACCCACAAAGTTTCCCCTGTGGGGAGAATTGACGTTGCGCAATCAAATTCACAGAAACGGTCGTAGAAAGCAGCCATAACCCCGGCCCGATGTCATCGCAGGTGTCAGCACTCAGCAAACCCACGAGCAGCCATAAGCTCTCACTGGCCACCAAAATTAAAATTCGTTTCCTACTCTTACTGCGCTTCGGCCGCGCCAGGTTACGTCACGAGTTACAGGACCGCCCCACACCACCACCACCACCACTACCACCACCACCACCATTGTGATCGCGGATGTCACCAAGTGACGTTCATTCACTTAAACCAATGTGCGGAGGGCGTCTAGTAGGGTGCAGCTTAGAGGCCTGTCGTGCGCACTTCAGTTCTGCTGCGTTCGAGGTACCATCGCATGGGTTCATATTATTTGTTGCAAACCAAAAATAAATTTATGAAGGCGCACTTCACTACTAGGCACCAAAAGCCACGAAAATAAGCCGGCAGTGAGGCTCCCCAAGCCAGCTAAATAGGCAATAAAATGGAAAAATAGGCGCGTAAATTTGGTGCGCTCTTTTACTTTGTTGGTGCTTCAGAATACACTATCCAGGGAAAAAGGCTACGGTACAGCAGAAGGTTTGACTTCTACACGAATGCTGAGGCGGCCTAGGCCCACGCAATAGCGAATACAACTTTTAGTTCTCTGCCCTCGAAGATCTCGCGAAAGTCCAAGAAAGGCCACGTGTGTGACAGCCTTTCCGCAAGCGTACCAGATTACACCGTTCAAGCAAACCACGGTGCTTGAGGAAAGCAAACGAAAAAAAAAAAGAAAAGGCACAAACACGCAGAAATGAAAAGCAAAATGCAGCACTCAGTCTGAAAGGCGCACTTGTACTTGCACCTCTAAAAAGGCTGTCATGGCATCTAAATTGTTCAAAAATGCTACAAATCAATAGACTCGATAAAAAGGCACGCAACCCCCAAAAATGTCGCATTTAGACGACTATTAGAATTTAACTATAGGCACGTGCCTAAAATTTCGGGCCCTAATAATCACACAAATCACAGAAAAGCTACGGGAACATTTATGAGGCAAGCGTTTTAAGGTTCTAGAGGAGGATGAATTCATGACGGTGCATATTTGCCTTATTTTCCACTTTTTCATTGCGTGGGTACGACAGTGGCGTATACCTTAATTTCCTTCCGCTTGCTTACAGATGAACGCCATTGGCGCTCTCAGTCCAACTGCTTTTTCTACCAACGCAACAGTCATGCTGAGTCTAACCATGGGCGTCCAGACTTTCCAGATGAAGAAAACTGATGGCGTCACTCAGCTGAACATAAAGCCATTGAGCGCTACTATGAGCACCTTTGCAGAGGTACAACTTTTTACTCGATAGTTGAGGTTGGCACAAAAGTTCACGGAACACGCGAGCGGCGTACTTTTTCTTCGGTGCGACACCCCAGCGGCCGCCGGAAGAGGGTATCGCTTTGGCGTGCCTGCGAAGTGGAAGCCACAGCTCTGCTCTGCCACAGCACTGTGTGTCGCTAAGAGCGCACCCTTCCACCCCTCCGAAACTGTGTACTCACCCGCTTCCGGCAGCCACCAGGGTATCGCACCGAAGAAAAACTACGTCGCTCGCGTGTTCCGTGAACTTTTGTCCCAACCTGTACTTGCTCGTGGGCGTAGGTAGTGTATCACGACATGCAGTTCTTTGCAGACATGTGCTTCAGGTTTGACGGCCAAAACTGAGGATCCGAACTCTCACTTCATGATCACTGGAAGTACTACGACACACGTCCAGTACATTTACGACAGCAGTGAAACCATAAAGACGAAGGTAAATCATCCTTACTTTTATCCCAGTCTGTATAGATAAAATTGCAGTGTGACGGGGATATCAGCGAGGTGTGTGGTCTTCATTATAGTTTAGAGCGCCTCCTGTCTGCCCCCATAGTTTGAACTGTGGTGATATTGACTGAGCCCCCCCCCCCCCCCCTCCCCAATGGCTGCATTTCGAATCTGCGCGAAGTTGCTTGAAGAGAAGCGTGCCACTGGTGGTCACATATGTCCAAGCCCAGGGTACCAAAATTGTTTTCGTTACCTGCTTGAAGGCGTTCGCTTTTACCTGTATTATGACAGTGATAAAGATTACAGTCACCTTCATTGGGGAAGTAATGCGCCATGATGTAGCTCTTCCTCCATTTGACATTTGCTGACTGTAATGTGCGTGCAGATCTTCTTCTCGAACTCCTCTTGCCCCACCTCAGACTGGAACGCTCCCTGAAATTAACGTTTATAAAAAGAAAATAAGGCTAACTTGAAGGTTTAGCAACCCTTGACTTCGGTTCCAAGTTAGCCAGCGTTGGTGAAACTGGGACATTACTTGAATTCAACACTCGTGTATATGTGTACAGGGTGTCCCAGAAAACGTGTCATTGAATTATAATAAAAAAACTACACCACCTAGAGTCATGTGGTCAACGGTATTTGTTCTTACTGGGTTTTCGCCACCTCCTCATGTGAATGTCGTGTGACGTAAGTTTAAGTATGTAAATTTTTGCGAGCTTAAGTCGGAAATTTGCCTAGTAAAGGTCACTTTTTTACCCCACCAATGTGAAGAGCGTGTCTAATTTACTCAAATTAATGATAATTGACAGGGATATTCAGGAGCTATCCCATCGGAAAAAATAGCCGAACATCATGCTCTACGGAGGTCGCACAGAATAGCGCACGATGAATTTTTCAGCGCAATCTGTGTCAGTCCGACGAAAGGAGGTTGGAAACCCAGCCCACACCGGCATCGCAGAAAGAGATAACGCAGGCATGGCTTATCACGTCCGACTTTCGCTGGGATAATACTTTCCCTCTCCCAATTTTAGGAACTGTTACTTTTTCTACTATCACTCTGTGGGCTGGCTTCAGAACCTCCTTTCGTCGGACTGCGAGCGATTGCGCTCAGAAAGACATCGCGCGTTATGGTCCGGTGCTCCGAAAAGCATGATATTCGGCTATTTTTCCGATGGGATAGCTCGTGAATATCACTGCCAATTATCATGAATTTGAGTGAATTCGGCACGCTCTTCATATTGGTGGGGTAAAAAAGTGACCTTCCCTTGGCAAATTTCTGAGTTCAGTTCCCAAATATTTGCATAATTAAACTTGGGGTACATGACACTAACTTTACAAGGTGGCAAAAACCTAATAAGAACAAGTGCCGTTGACCGCATGATTCTAGGTGGCGTAGTTTTTTTATTATAATTCAATGAAACGTTTTCTGGGACACCCTGTATAACTCGTTTAACAGATCTGGTACGCTGTTTTCTTTGTCATATTTGATTACGCAGCCGCCTTTTCTTTTCTAGCACTCGCTCGAAAGCAAATGCAAAAATTGCCGTCCATTGCGGCACCGACTAACAAGAAAAGCAGGCAGACGGCGGACTACTCGTGCAAATCTTTGCATATGAAGCTATAGTACAGGTCATGCCTCGGTGGCTCAGTTCTCGGCAAGCGGATTCTTGATCTGGGCGTTGTGCTGTTTCATCCTATAGTGGCTTTTTTTATTCCTGTTTCCCTATGTCGCATGCGTCACAATATTCACACTCTATCTTGTATGCAACACATGATTGGACCAGCTACCGTGGCATAGTGGTTAGGGTGATCGCTTTCCAGGCAGAGACTGAGAGGTGACACGGGTTCTAATCCTGTCACCGGCTGTGCTGTCTTAGGTTTTCCCTGGGTTTTCCGAAGACTTTCCAGACGCATGTCGGCACAGTTCCCCCTGAAGTCAGCCCAGAACGCATACTAACCCCCCCCCCCTGTCCCCCACTCCTTCCTGCTGTCCTCTCTCGATGTGTCCATGTCCGTAAGCTGCTCATAGCCACAGTTGCTTCGCGGCGCTAACACGGAATTAAAAGAAAACATGATTGGCAAGTGAGGGGCACAGGGTTTTTGGGATGGCAAAGCATGTTTCGTAATGTTTGGTTTGGTTGTAACGCTGTTGTGATGCCAAGTGGTTTTAACATCCTTCGTACAGACTCTCACAGTCCGCGGACGTACGAAATACATACGATCTTTTCAGGGGAGGCCTTTCCGCTGTGTTATCGAAGGACGTTCCAAAAACTGTTTCTAACGAAACTGTCAGGGTAATGGTTCTTCGTGAGGGTGTCACTTGTCAAGGTTCGCTTAGCCGCCTTAGCTTGGCACGTGCTTGGTATCGTGTACAAACGGTTAAACGGGCGGTTTTAACTGTATTCCAAAACCCCACGGTTAAGAATCCACAGGTTCAAAATCTCAGAAATGGCCTAACCAGAAAGTAACCGATGTCGCTCCCGTCTGTGTTGTTCCAGCGCTTCTACCCAGACAAACCGAATCTTCCCTAGAGTGTGCATATCAATGATACCCTGTTTTGAAACACTGTCATTCTCAGATCTCGCAGGTATAAGCGTGGACACTGCAATAGATTTCCCCGGGAAATGTATTCACTGTCATGTGATCTGCCCACTGGAGGCAAAACAAACACATGTGGTCGCATATACCCCAGAACACGAGGATAGTTCCAAGGGTGGCCGGTGCCCACCACTGTAAGGCTTCAGTCGCTGCAATGTTTACATAACAAGTGGAGCGGTATTCGGAATGCTGGCATTCTCGATTTTGAGATCTCGGATTGTGAACGCTCGGATATCGGGGCGCGACACATTGCAAGAAACAAAAGCATCAAGGTTCAACTAAATTGTCCTATCGCAACTATTCTCACTAATGCTTGTCATGTCACTGTCAAGGCGCAGGGTGGCATTGATGTTCCCGAATAATTCATAAGAACATTTTGCGAAGAAATTCACGGAGAGTGCGTTCACGAACGTGCAAAACATTCGGTGGCAGCGGAAGTTCCGAATGTCGAACGTGTCGCTCTAGGACTTCGTAAATCGATCTGCAGAGCTGACCGATGATGAGACCCATCGGTACTCCCGAAAAAAAAAAGAAAAGAAAGAAAGAAGAAGAAGAAGAACTGGCTGCGTTTTTGGGCACTCCGCCAATCGCGTTTAAAGGCGGTACCTCTTCAGGGCCGTGTTGCCATCCTGACCTGCGGGAGCCGGACCAACTGGGCTGGCGACGTCGTTTAGCCCCATCGTTTAAAGGAGTACAGAGGGCCATCAAAAATAAATTCAGATTAAAATGTCTGATGAAAGTGTGTGTGTCATTTTACCGAATAGCGCGAAAGGTTTTGATGTGTGCAATTTGTTTCCCAGAAAAAAAAAACTCACATAAACATGGCTCCGTGCGTTCACCCTTAGCTCGCCACTCCAGGTATAACGAGAATGAGAAGGTATGATGCCAGGTCACCGATGACATTATAAGGAGAACTCGTTCTGGTTCGCCGGTCAGTGGGGATCAGCGCGTTGTCCCTTTACCGCAATTAAACCAGTTTTGCCAGTTCTCCCGGAGAATTGGGAATAGGAGGGGCCGAATCATTACCGAGCCAGGAGAAAGGCTTTTTCAGAACCCCGAACAGCCGAGTAGCAGACATTTCTCTAGACCAATCAGCGAGCGTTCTCCTTATACCGTCAGCGCAAGGTTCCAGGCAGATCACAGGCTGGTACTGCTCTTCACCACCGTTGCGCACGGTCGCTTTTTGCGGCATATTTTAAATTCAATTTCTGCGATAATTATGACTCTGTGCACGGTGTGAATTACTTTGCCTGGTGCATCTTACTGGCGTACTTAACAGTTTTATAGGAAGAAACAGGGTGTTAAAAACGACTTCTGTGCTACTTTAAAACACCATGATGACCTACTACTATACAGGGTGTTTCATTTAACTCGAACCCCACCTTAAAAAAATAACGGCTCATTGCACCACAACGAAACCAACTGCATAGTATTACTAGTAGCCTAAAGTGTTTCAGAGTATTTTTGTACCGTAATTAATTAATTAGTGTAAATTAATTTTCTTTCTAACTTAATTCTTTCTTTCTTAATTTTCTTTCTTGATTAACTTTCTAGTTACGAGGAGTACAACGAATATGTCAATTGTGAAGTTGTAGGCGCAGCCATGAGAAAACGAATCCAGTGGCTTACAACACTCGAGCTCTAACGACTCGTTTTTTTCCCGAGTCTGTAGAAATGGGCCCGAACTTCCGACACTTGAACGGTGTATCTTTCCGTCGCGTCAAAAGAGCGCTCCATCAGAGAGCCCTTCCATGTCCACTTGACGAACAAGGAGATATGCGATTCATTCGACCCTTGCATGGTGCCGTCCCAAGCAGCGAAATGTACTGAAAGTCGAGTGCAATAGGGGTGGACGGTATGTGTCTTATCCATATTCTTTAGTTTCACGGGTCTGTTCACTGCCTTCCACCTACCCGTCCACCCCTATTGCACTCGACTTTCAGTACATTTTGCTGCTTGGGGTATCTGCTAGACTATCAGGAGGCACGCTGACCATGACAACGCGGCGCTTTGTCTTTTCATTGTTTGTTTGATTTCTTCCTCTTTTTTCATTCTTTCGCCGTGAAGTATGCGACAGGGAAGGTTATCTTTGCACGGAAGCACCTTGAACCTGTAGCAATGCGTTTACAAAAAGAAAAAAAAACAGCAAGAAAACCAGAAAACACCAGGAAGAGCTGTCGCGGGTGGCATTTGTTCAGCCGCTCTTTTAACGGTTACGCATTTACTCAGTTACAGTCACTCTCTGTAAAATGGTTTGTGGCACAAGCAATGCTTTATTCCAGCGAAGAGCCAGCGGGTATGATGCTTCCCCTAAGTGCTGCACAGGGAAAACAGAAAAGAGCAAGATAAAAGTAATTGCCTCTTTTTGGTGTAACTTATTTTAATGACAACTTATTTTAAGATAGAACAACGTGAGCCTGCATTTCGCACATGTATTCCAACATAACAGAAACAATGGGGACCTGGCAGGCCATGGCACTGGTCCGAACCTTCCCACTCACTGGTTAGGAAATGCGTGGTCGAGATAGGCGCGAGCTGGGCTGGAGCTGTGTGTGGGAGCGCCATCGTGCTGAAACCACAGCTGGCCATATCGCGCGATTGGGAGGTTGGAGTAGAACTCTTTCACGGGACCCTGAAGAACCTCGTTTAGGTATCTGTCCGCGGTCAATGTCCCATCAAGGAAGACGGGTTCAATGAGGGTCCCGTCGCAAATGCCGCACCAGACGTTGAGGGACCATTTGTATTGATGATGGGACTTGCGAAGCCAATGGGGATTGGTGGTACTCCAATAATGAGCGTTGTGCAGGTTCACCTGCGCGTCCCGGGAGAAGTTTACCTCGTCCGTCCAGATGACGTTACTCAAAAATTGCGGGTTCTGACCGGCAGTGCGCAAAAGCCAGTTAGCATAGTGCAACCGGTTTTCGAAGTCTCCTTGCTGCAACTGTTGATGCAGTTGAGTGATGAATGATGCAACTGTTGATGCAGTTGAACGTGGTAAGGGCCAGTCCTCACTTGGCGACGCCCGACGCGGCGTCGTGAGCGGGCGGCGGAAATGGACGCGCATTTCCGGAGTCGGGAGAGGAGAGACGTCGAGCCAAAAAAACTGCCATGCCGAACTTCTTTCACAACGTCGGCGAGAGCTGCCGAGAACGACAGCTGGCGACCAATTAGGTGACAAAGAAAGGCCACGCCTCCTGATTTTTCGTCTGCTTTAGACGACGGAATGCCACTGGGGTGGGAACATGAAAATCGTGCGCGCTGACAGGGCGGCGGAAATGCGCCTCTACTTCCGCCGCCCGCTCACGACGCCGCGCAGACCCGGGAAAAAACTAGTTGTTAGAGCTCGAGCGTTGCAAGCCACTGGATTCGTTTTCTGATGGCAGCGCCTACAACTTCACAACTGACACCTTCGTTGTAATCCTCGTAACTAGAAAGTTATAAAATTAATTTCCACTAATTAATTAATTGCGGTACAAAAATACTCATAAATACACAATAGACAATAAACAAAATAGACAATAAACAATAAACAAAAATAGTAATACTATGCAGTTGCTTTCGTTGTGATGCAATGAGCCGTGATCGTTTTAAGGTGGGGTTCGAGTTAAACGAAACACCCTGTAATAGGGAAGACAAAAAGACTATAGGCCTACTCTGTAACAGTAGGTCATGGTAAATACATTCCTTACTCCTGGAGCTCCTCTTCGTGTACTCTTTGTTGTGCATTCCGGCATTACTTGGGAGATCAGACGTAGTCTTACATAAAGGAATGAGTCTAGCGAATGACGCACACATAGGTACTACAACTGTGCGTACTAATTTCAGCATAAGTAAGTAAATAAGTAAAGTAAAATAAGAAATTCATTTAAGTAGCTGTTTAATTAGGGACCTTCATGAAAAAGCGAGATAGCAGAATGGAAGATAGTCCTCATTAAAAGCCATTTTATCTTTTCAAAATCCAGAATCGAGCGCGTGCCGTGAAACATCCATCGCGGAATTTCGCTATGCAAATGAGCCGAAACGAAAATCGCGCGCCTCAGCAGCCCATCACCTTCACCGTATCTGGATCGTAGAGTGGTTGATCTGGCGGCCAGATCAGCACTTTCTTCAATCATCTCCATCGCTCCACAACACGTGACCTTCGAACGTGGAATGAGCGCTGTGCTCCAAGTGGTCACCGCGGTTTCGGTTTCGGCTCATTTGCGTAGCGAAATTCGGCAATGGATTTGAAAGAACATGGGCATCTCAGAGTTTTTTTGTTTTTGTTTTTTTAACACGGAGTGGCTTTCGAGGAGTATTGTCTCCTATCCCGCAATCTTGCTTTGGTAAGGAAATAGGGTTAATTAGTGAATTTTAAGTAATTAGTGATATTGCAGTTACATACTTTCGACAGGGTGTCCGCCTGGTCGTACAACTCAGCTGCAAAAACGACGTTTATGCTGCTCTGGTGGCTCTTTTATAAACAAATCTGTAAATGATAAAAAGCGCCCTGTATAACTGTTTTCGCCGCATCATACGAATATACCACGTTCAGGAACTGTCACATAAAGTATTTCTGTTGGGAAGTGAAAATTTGCTGAGAACATTAGTTTACAAGAATGAGCCCAGTGGCGACGATCCCCTGATACCGGTTACTGTTCGTGACGTCAGGCCAGCGGGGCACATTTTATTGGCGGCCAACAATGGTCTGCCAGCGAAGACGAGCGGTCGAGACGCGAGACGGCCGGCGCAGAATCCAATTGCAAAGAAGAAAGAAAAGAGGGTGCGCGTCTCACTAGCCGCGATTACATGAACTCGACAAAAGAGTTTTCCGGTTTTCGGGTTCGACTCGCTCATGTAAATGCCTGTCGGGTCATGTTGACCCCGTGTCGCGTCGAGTCGAGTCAACCCGACAACTGGTGGTAGGTTGACACGACTCAATACGCTCGGACTACACTGGGCGCTCGACCCGCTAGGCGCCGCTGCGATTGCCTCCGATTGGAGCGAGTTCAAGTAAACAGAGTCCGATCGGGTTCGACTGTTCGACTGAACCTGCTAGTCAATTCGACCCGTTCCTGTCAAGTTCATGTAAACGAGGCTACTATCTAACTAGCTACTACTAAAGAGCCGTTTATACAGAGAGTGTGGTTATTCTCTAATATTTTGCCGCCTTGTGGGTGGAATATGTTTTGACGACAGAATCGCCGTTGCACCGCCCAAATATCCTGAATCCAAGCGGAATCCATCCGGATGGGCGACATTTTGATGCGGTCCGCCAGCTGGTCGATACGGGCTTTTGTCCTGCTCAATGTAATCTACCGGAATCGCCAGCTTGTGTCCCACAGGCGCCTGTGATATGAGGGGCTTCGTAGCCAAACTGAAAGAATTCAAGGACGAAGGAATTTCGATGGACGAACTACGCACGTATCTACACTCCTTCCATCGTCAACAACGCCCCGCATAATTTTGTGCGGAAATGACGTCAGTGTCCTCGCTTCTGAGTCAAGCTCCTCACAGGTTCCGATATAGGCAAGGTGCTTTGTGATCGCTGCGTGTTTAAAATTGGTTTCCCAGTCGCATCTGAATCCGCATGGATGGCTGTTGCGGTGCTGTGAAGGGCTGACTATTCCCTTCAGCACTACAATGCCAGGAATTGGCACGGTAATGCTGCGTACTTCTCCTAGATATGAATGTATGGAAGAATATGAAACCAACAATATCAAAAAGGAATTTTTGAGATGTTTCTATTTTCAGCTGCAGCTGAAAATCTCTCCTTACACACGTGACGCACGGTTGAAGTTTCCTTGTTGCAGTCGTTATACTCAATGCATTGCGTGCGTGCTTACTGTCGGTAAATTAGTTTATGTACACATACAGAAAAATACAGACTATTAGTCAGGTTCTGACAGTCGCGCTTCACCGCTTTCTAAAGATGTTTCTAGAGTAAGGCACATCCACCTCCAGCACCCATAGCGTGCGTCGCCTGCTAGCGTAAATACGAAAGTCAGAGCCAATTCTCACTTGGCGACGCCCGACGCGGTGTCGTGAGCAGGCGGCGGAAGTAGAGGCGCATTTCCGCCACCCTGTGAGCGCGCACGACTTTCATGTTCCCACCACAGTGGCATTCCGTCGTCTAAAGCAGACGAAAAATTAGGAGGCGTGGCCTTTCTGTGTCACCTTATTGGTCGCCAGCTGTCGTTCTCGGCAGCTCTTGCCGACGTCGTGAAAGAAGTTCGGCATGGCAGTTTTTTTTTTACTCGACGTCTCTCCTCTCCCGACTCCGGAAATGCGCGTCTATTTCCGCCGCCCGCTCACGACGCCGCTTCGGACGTCGCCAAGTGACAACTGGCCCTCAATCCTTTTCACTTGATACTGAGAAAGTGCCGGTCACCTATGGACGACCCTCTGTTTACAAATATGTGACGTCACGAGAGTACTGGTCCGAGGTTATATTTTGCTGTGGTGGGCAAGGAGCGGGAAAAACGCGTCGGCTGATAGTTCATAGCTCATAATGCCCATCAGCATGGTTTCCGCGGCTGCGTTACGTAGTCAATGTCGTAGGGGCGCAGGTCGTCTATAAAGCACGGCGAGAGAGTTCTTTCAGCCGTCACGCCGCATGACGCGTTTCAAGTTAGGCTCTTCCTAATGGCTAAACTCTTTCTATAAACCGCTCTGTAATGACCAGTAGGCGTGATGTTCTAGTCTTGTACCCGAAGGGAGCCTGACCCGCGAAAATGAAAGCTCTCTTGCGGCGCACCAGGATTGCGCATCTTGTGCGGCCGGATATGCGATTTGTAATCCCATATTCTAGTTTTCCTCCCTTATTTTGATCTCTTGAGGAGTCCTGTGAGAGGACGATCTGTATTGTCGCCCTTGTTGAAGACGAGAGAACAGGAACATCGGTAAACTGCATTCACACGTAAATCACTGACGTACTAAATGAATGAGTCGCCATGCCATCGTAATGCCATCTTCCATACGGGAGGGGGGCGGGCAGACATTTTTCCAGTTTAGTGCCCCACTAACAGTATTGTAGCTGAGAGCAAAGTTTCTGTCGGAGGAAAGAAAGTGTGACATAAGTGCTTTTCACGCTCAGCCGGTTCTGGGAGGATACTTGAAATACGGTAATGCGATTACGTGTTTATGGTACGATATCGCATGCTACACACACAGTGTGCATCAGTGTTGCGGATTTGAATCCACGGATTTGATTTAAATCCGGATTTAAATCCACCGGAGGGCTGGCGGATTTGATTTGCGATTTGATTTGCACAAAAAAATATGGGCAGGATTTGGACTTGGATTGAATCGCATTTTCCACTAATGATTTGGATTTGGATTCAATCGCATATTCCACGTATGATCTGGATTTGAATTCAATCGCATTTTCCACGAATGATTTGGACTGAATCGCCCCTGTTTCAGCGGATTTGCGCGTGGATTTCGCTCCGTGGAGCTCCCTCACAAGATGCATGGATATGAAATTGAGCGAGGCGCCGTTTCGCATTCTACGCGAATTGATGTGACCTTGTCTGAAATCTGCACACACACTAGCGGCGTCCTCTCCCCGACAGGAGTAGCCGTTTTGTTCCAATCACTTCCCCTCACCGCACCGAGGGAACACCAGGTGCAGTTCTTTCAACGCAGTTAACCTTATTCTGCCGATTGGACGGCACCTTTCCCGTGGACCTCTAGCTGAGTCTTCAAGCACGACCCGTTTCAAGCTTGCCAAATCATGTCGCGAAACTCTTAGTCTTCGCCATCATATTGAACGCATATAGGTACACGCATTCACGTCAAAACAAAGTAAAAACGAATAATAAATATATCACATCCTATTATTTCGTAATTTCGGGAAGGCAAGGCAATCATGGCAAGATGTGCCCCTCTTCCTCGCATACCTTTTGTTTTTTTCCGTGATTACAACAGTCTGTACTACGCGAGGAAAATTTTTACAAAGCCCCGAAACGTCAGCATTAAAATAGACCCATGGGCTACATGTTTAGTATAAGCATTCGTAACATTTCCCACGATTTATTAACGATCCATTTAATTGTGACCCCCAGGTTGAGTAGCCAATGACCTGTGGTCTTTTGAGTACTGATGGTAGAAATCGACGCAGGCGTGTGTTTTGGGGCGTAGCTGAGCCTAGGCCCGCGATAGGAATTCCTTCACTCAGGCGTGTTCGCCTGGTGCTAAATGACGAGGAGGTTCCTAACCCAAAATCCGCTTTTGGGAAGGTGTACCATACCTACCAATTCCACACTGTTCATGCCCCGTGAAGCCCGAGTCAACACCAACACGATACGTGATGATGGAGATGGGAGTTGTGCACCGCCCCTCCCAGAGTGAGCCAGTCATCTACGATTCAGTACACCTTTATCAGTATCACTATTTTGGTGCAACACAAAAATTTAAGGGTACTTAACGACTTACGTGTTGGCAATGCAACAGAAAGTGGGGCTGATTTTCGATAAAGTTTTACTATTTTCTTTCTGGATGCTTTCAACTCAACTGCCATCATTCATTCATTACATGTATTTTCGTTGGGCTTCCCTTTGCGCCCCTCTCCCACTGGCATTGCGCAATTCCGCGCGGCGGAGTGGCCAGCTGTCGGCTACGCGCCGGCGAGGAGAGCCGTCTGAGCAAACGGGGAATTAAATGACGGAGGACGAGTTTTTTTTTTTTTTTTTCGTGAGGAGGAATCTAATGCTATCACACTGCAGGCCGACGCAGCTCTGGGCTCGGGCAATGCTCGGGACTGCATAGCTCTGAGGGAAGTACTCATGCCCTCCAAAACGCGGCCGGCGTTAGCTTCCAGCTAATCGTACGGCGGCTGGTCGCGCGTGAAAAACAACATCCACATTCAATGATCCCAACGATCGGAAATGGCTACGCGTCTTCAACCTTTAAGAGGGAGCACGCTCGGCATGCCCGTTGCCCGCACGGGGCGTGCGAACGCTAGAGGTGACACAGTGCGATCGCCTTCTGTCCACTCTTGGGTAGTTCCATTTTAAATCGACAAGGGTGGGAAATTGTCAATTTTTAATTTCCATTAAAAAAATATGTTAGATAGCATCTCGATTGGTGACAAATGCAACAATTTCGACCTCCATCTGATGAATCGTTTCCGATATGGAGAGGCGGAAGGTTGCGGCGGCGAATGTTGGTTCGAATTTTTTCCCAAATTTGACCTCATAGCAACGCGCTTCTTTTTTTACCACATCCTTCAAATTTGGCTGATAAAAACTATGGGTTCAAGACAGCATGCGGAAAAAGTCCCGTGACTCCTACTTTAAAGGGGCGCTACGAAAAAATTCTCGAACACAGCACTTCCGGTAAAAAATGTACGATTTCGAACTTTTATTGTTCATGGGCGAGTACACGCATTCCATTGAAGGTAGATTCATTAGAACTGGTAACTCATTCTCTATCGAATGGTATAGATATCATTTATATAGCTCCTGTGGTAGAGCGAGCAGACGCCTGTAAGTAGAAGCAACTCGTCAAATAGCTCCCCCCAATGGCCCCCTCAAAACGTCAGTGTATACATTGAATTTCCCTCTCCCCCTCCCCCCCTACGCGCTCCCACAGAGAAACCGCCCCCCCTCCCAAACCGAGCGTCTGGATCCGCCCCTGACACAGGCTGATACGTGGTGACTGATAGTCTCGTACACGCCGAGCAGGCGTAACCGAAACTGTCTTTCTAAACTAAAAAAAATGTCCTAAAATATGAATAAAATTTCGGCCAGCGGATTGATAGGTTGGCCCTTTATATCCTCGTCAATCAGACGAAATTTATTGCTCTTTGTGCCACGTCACGCTGTTATTTAAGCGTTGTTTAGTGAATACGTGCAGTATTAGCAATTTGTAGACACGGTAATAGGTCTAGTAATGCTACTGCACGAATTTTGGCTCCCGGATTTGTCAAAAGATTCGATAAATCCGGATTTAAAAGTGGATTTGATTTAGGTCCGGAAAAACAAATACAGATTTAAAAGGATTTGATTTAACGTGTCAAAATTAAATCCCGACTTGATTTGAATTTGATTTACTACCTTCAGAAAAAATGCGGATTTGATTTAAATCCGATTTGAGCGGCCAAATCCGCAACACTGGTGTGCATGGGCCGATGTATGTTTCGAAAAAAAAAAATACGACTGATTACGCGCTTTGTAATCCTAGCCTATACAGTCGCCTTTCTTTTCCAGGGTAACCTCGCGAAAGCAGAGATAGGGAAGAAAGCGATAAAAGTAAAGCGAGGCTGGGCCATCTTCGACGTTGAACTTGACGACCCAGTAAACTTCTGCAAGAAGTCACGCTCCTTTGACAGGCTAATAGAAGTGGCGACCGCCTTGGGCAAGACGCGCTGATCGGCTCATTTCGGCGAGGCTTAATAAAGTTGGAATGGTTCAGTTTGTCTGTAGTAATATCTCCGATGTAGTTCCTCGTGCCATGTAAAATGCACAAAGGGCTGGAGCACGTTGGAACAATCAGTACGCGAGTTGCTCGCGCGGGTCATGCCGGCTTTAAGAGGTCATGCCAGCTCCCTCTTCCCACATGCGTTCCGTATGGCGCATATTTGAAGCTTTTTTCTCTGTAACCAGCGGTCAGACTTTAATGCGAGTGGTCTTACTGGAGAGGGGGCTACAAGATCTGTAACATGTGGGGCTCGGAATTTTGAAATTGTTCTCAGTTATTTTATGATTAAAGTTTGGAGGGTATACAAAAGAAGCCTAGGGCAAATTCTGAAATTCCGTGCCCTACAAGGGGTATAACCTATTTGAAACCGTTAAAAATAAACGCTGAAGAATGATCGCGTAGGTATCCACCGTTAAAAATAAAACGCCCAGAATATACGCTTAAGAATCCACCATTAAAAATAAACCGCGTAACTATCCATTTTTAACAATAAATTACGGTTAACAATATATCGTTAAAAATGAACTGTTCAGAATCCACCCGATTTGATTGGTCGCTGTAGTCAAGTGGTATAGCAGCAAACGGGGGTGCCGTTGTCCACTCTGAAAAATAGTTCTCAACTTCCATTCGTCGTGGCTTGGCCCAACCCGGATGATCCTTGTGACAGTGCCACACCCGCGGCAGAAAATAGTTCCAAATGTCTTGTGAGTTTTGTGTTGACTGATCAGACGTGCCACTTTAGGTGCATTTTTTTCTTCTGGTTTTCGGTCCAAAATATGCTGCGTACCATGAAACAACTGCACGTACACCGTGTTTTCTCTAGTGTGCTTGTCATCATGCAAGAAAGCCGATAAAGCCGTGGGCCACATTGCCAAATGTTTAGGTGTTTACTTGTTCTGAATGAATCTCATCATAAATTATCATTGAAGGAAGGAGCAAGGAAGGCATCGCTGTGCCCGATCGGATTCGGATATCGTGTGATATTGTGTACCTGTGCTGCTGCGTAAACCCGAAGTATGTAACAGCGCCTCGGAAAATGCCGATGTTACGTGGAGTTTCATGTTATGCTGCCTGCGCTGGTGACGGTTGAAGAGAGAATTGGATTACCACACCGCGATCTTTATTTTGAATCATTATTTTCAAGAAGAAAGAGACACATGCCGTTCACTTGTTTAGTCTCATGATCGGATTTGTGCACAGTTTGATGCAGTGTGTTGTGTGGTGTCAGTTGTGAGTACCGTAGTCACGGTGAATACGTAACGGGATAACTGAACTTTATTTGGTAGGTTACGTATTAGATATAGGATGAAACTCTCCGTGCGGCCACGCGTCCGCTTTCGTTCGTGTCTTGTGGTTCTCTCTCTCTCGTGCGTCGGCCGGTGCGCCTCCGTTGTCATCTGATACCTGTATTTAGAGAAGCAGCGATGCCTGCGATAGATTCTTACTTCGCTAACAGCTTGGTCTGCTTAGTTACACAAACTGTAGACATTCTGACACGCAAACACAATGGCATGGAATTAATGTAATAAGCCATTCCCTGCATGCTCAGAGTGCAGGTGGTCCCCAACATCTGTTTGTTTTCTTTTTGACCACTCCCAAGTCTAAGGCATTTTACACTTTGCAGAGGCTTTCAAAACGCATGGTTGTCGAGTGCCAAGACGTGGGCGCTTGCAACAAATTGCTATGTTAAAACATTAAACGTAGGTGGTCCATTTGTTGTTTGGAAAACGCAGATTCAATGCAGAGGACTGAGCACTCTGGTGCAGTTTTAATCGCAAGAATTTCTGCACTATGTCTGCATTACATCAGGTCACGCGATCGATTTGTTCTATGAAACATCTCTCTTGGTATTCAACAGAATACTTTGCCGGTAACACATGCTCCAGTGAGACCGACAACTGCAATCTGAAGAACACAATCTTTGTGGCTACTCAGAAACATTCATAGTGTTACAAAAGGGCATATACATCATCAGTTTTTTAACAAAGTGGTACTGGCGAATGTCGTTGTAAGCGATTACTTCGTCAGACTGACATATGTAGTCTATGCCGCCTTCTACATTCTCTTCATTCACAGGTGATGGCTTTGCTGATTTTGAGCAGGTGGTGGCAGTGGTTGCCACTTGATGTTTCATGAGCAGGGCATCATCATTTAATACGGTCAGGAGCAATTACTTCGCAAGATGAGGGTTACATGTTATAGTAATGCTAGCGCAAGTTTAAAGGGTTGAAGTTATGCTTGCTATTTGCTATGAAAGCAGGGTGCACGTCTTTCACTTACTGTTAAAATATATGCAAAGTGTCAGATAATGGTACAGTGCCTGTTCTCAACTTCTCAGTGGAAGTAATGATACCATACGTGGTAGGAGGAGAACGCCTGATTTACTTGTGCACATTCTTAGAACTACAGTGCCCACATAAACCATCCCAAAAATCTGTCATAAGCATTGCAATCCCCTGCCTCAGTCCATAATACAAAATTAAGTATAACAAACAAATGTAGTGCAGTAGACATAATGTGGATCATTCCAATGTAGGCAAGTTCATGTTATTGAGCTCGTTCATGGACCGAACTGTTAGAAATAGCAGGTTTGAACCACTATAGTTGCCTTTCGGAGCCGAACCCTTATGATCAAACTAGAACATACCTAACACTTTTTTCTTGCTCCTACAGATCCCCACGAAATTGAGCAGCTAATTAACGAACTAAAAAAACACGTTCCGTCCACTTCGATCCGATCTCAACTGAATTTGTCAGGAAGTTCCTTTAGCCTCCTCTCACAACCCATGGTAACCTTGTCAACAAAATGTTTGAGGCTACGGTGTATCGCTCAGAGTTAAAAATAGTAAGCGTCATACCTATATACATAAAGGTGCTAAACAAGGAGTTCAGAACTACAGACCTATAGCTATTCTTCTGGTCCTAAGCAAGATTGTGGAAATGCTAATCTTAAAGCACTTGCAGCGTTTCTTTGATTGTCACAAGTTATTGAAACCTGCTGCATTTATGTTTGTTACTATGACATACCAACTGCCCTGCTTCAGCACTTCATGCTATTGGATAGTAATTTCAAAAAGCAGTTCATCTTGTGAACTAATAAAGCTTTCTTATGCCATTCGCAAATTCAAACACCTCAGGGAAAAGAGGTGCTGACGCCAGGAATCGAACCTGGTTCTTCTGATCTGTTCACTTCTTGGTTTCGGCACCTCTTTTCCCTGAGTTGTTTGAATTTGAGAATGGCATCAGAAGTCCTTATTAGTTCACAAGGAGAACTGCTTCTTGTAATTACTTTCCAATAGCTTGAAGTGCTGAAACAGGGTAGTTGGTATGTTACAGTAACAAATGGAAACACATCTAGTGACACATCCACATGAAATGAAGAAGGAACACACACACTCTAAAATACCAGCTTTGTTAAGGTGTCATCAGTAACTCACAGACAGGAATTTGCGAAGACAAAAACGTCTATTCTTGCTGAACACATACGAACAAGAGCTGTTCATTCTTCATCTCTATAAAGGGGATGCTCACACAGTTCTTCCTTTCATGTGTGTCACTTGCTGCATTTACATCTGTTAGTATCAAATATCCTTCCCAGTTTTCTTTCTTTCATTTTGAAGCACCACCCCCAATACTGAATAGGTGCTATACACATGCAGACGAATGCTCTACAGAAATGACTGACTTCACCGTCGCTGTGCTATTCATTGTTGCTTAGTATCCTCGTACAGTAGCGGATCCAGGATTTTTCGGGGGGGGGGGGGGGGGTCCTGCCTTGCACAACATGCTATTGCACAACCAAGGTCAATTGAAACTCTGTGTAACAACAGAAATTGAGGGTGGGGTCAGGACATCCCCCCCCCGTAAATCCACCCGTCCTCATACACGGTTATTAGGGAATATTTGAATGAAAACGATATGATAACAGAAGCTATCAAATCCAAGCTTAGGAATGTGCCGATGTACTAAAACTCCCCATTAGCATTTTACGTGCCCTCTCTCACTCCTCATTCGGCACGGGCCTTCTGTCCTGCCTGGTCGGGGTCTTAATGCTTTACTCATACAAGCTCCCAAACCCTAGGTGCTGCACGACCTAGGTTAGAGAAAAACTTGCTCCAGGAAAAAGGGTCCCGAAAAGAATGGCACCAAAGACAATGTCCCAGCTGGCATGGGAGGAAAAAAATGTCCCGTGTAAACTGATGGTGGTTTCAGGCTGCTTTATGGTAGCCTCATTTTATAGTAGACGTCATACTTTAACGAGTTATGTTTTAAGGGGAAAAGGCACATTTTAGTGTAAAATTCCGGTTTCAATATAAGGGAGGGCTGGTGGGCCAAAAGCTGGTGTAAGTTGGCAATGTATGCCATTTGAAGTTGGACCACTCTCTATTATCCAGGAAGATATGCAAGTATTCTGCGTTTCCAACTGCTTTCCTCAGAAACCTGAACCACGGTTTTGTGAGATTTATCAATGCAAACAGAAAAAAAGACAAAAGAGGAGAAAAATGCAGAAGGCTGGTTTTGAGGCAGAAGTACTGAGTCCAACACTGTCCTGCATTTTGCCAATCACCCCAGTGGTCACCATGATAGACACGAGACAAGCACACGGTTGGGGCATCCCTTCCCCCACTAGACCGTTGTTTCCATCTTATTGCTTCTGTAACATGTGCAACTATTTGCTAGTCATCAAAAGTGCACATATTTAAAGTTGAAGAAGCCTGAGCTTGGGCACTAGGAAGAATAGCAGACACTCACACGGGGCTCTTGAGCTCCCAGTTCGTGTGTATCGCTCTTACTAGTGCCCAATCCCAGGCTTCTCTGAGTATGGGATTTATCCACCAGCTTGCCTGCACTTATGCTGTATTAACATTATCTAAAAAATATATCAATGTATACTACAACCATTAGTTATCTTTTACTTGGATTCATGCGCACCATGTGCACATTACCCAAAATGATGAGTGTCCATCTTGTGTTCTCACATCACACCAAATTATAATATCATCATGTATGTAAACTCATACTTCTTCACACCAAATTTCATGAAGTTGTCAGCCAGAACTCATGAACTGATCATGGCTGGGAAAGACAATACGAACAACAGGTTTTCACACTGGGTGTTTATCAGATGATCAATAGAAGAGACAAAGCGCTGACAAGCTGGTGCGTGATCAAGGAGGGGAACCCGAGACAGGGATGGGAAGAGACGACACAGCAAATTCCCACCAACACAGCACAAAACGGAGGTTTTTGGATATATAGGGCACAGTTGCATTAACGTTTTTTGCTGTGTTTGAGAATTTGTTGTGTCGTCTCTTCATCCCTGTCTCGGGTTCCCCTCCTTGGTGTTTATCAGAAACTGGAAGGAATGCAGAAAAGAGGACACACATACACAGCTTGTATGCTGCTCATTTTCCAGATGAAGAGAATGTATTATGTGCTTACTAAGTTATTGGATCTTCACTTCCAAAAGACATCAACCTAGCACGCGCCATGCTGTTGCGAATTTCATTGGTGAACCAGTTCTTGTGTCTCATTCTAAGTTTCAAGTTTATTTTTATAAAGTGCCCATTAACAACCTATAAAGGTCTACCTAATGGTGCACAATGACCTAAAACAAAATAATGAACATTAGAAACATCATATAACACACAGCTAAACAATAGGTTTTGCAGCACTATATAAAATAAGCTACAGGGCATAAAAATGCTGACACCGTCCTGATGATAAAGGTGATTGAAATTAGGCATTAGGCATGTTAATGGACTATAGTCACTGTGTGTAGCGGTGTAAAAAATAGGGGAATGACATAGCACCTTTGACGGCACATGGAAAGAAAGGGACGATAACCGATAGGTACAATCAAGGAGGGAATGAACTATGTACTGTGTGCAGGAACAAAAGATCATGAATAGCTCAACGAGATAATAATGTTGGCGAACCTAATTTTCGTAGCAGGTGATGAAAGTTGTAATAAGCTGAAACGCCAATTTGTCTATCATAGAACAATCTGATGAAAAGTTACTGCACTTTTTCGATCGCTTGCTGTCTTGTCAAGTCTAAAGAATTCCATGCGGTACAAGCAAATTCTAGATGTGGCACAACCAAAGTGATGTACAGACGTAAGAAGCAAGAAGGACTCCAGAATAATTTAGAAATGCGGGCAATAAGACCAAAGTTTCTCATCGCTGCAGATGTTATTTTGTTGACATGGTGAACAAAAGATAAGGGGTGTTCAAGATGAACGCTGAGATCACAAGTAACATCGACACGTACAATTGTTAAGTCGAAAGATAGTACTTGTGGGTAATCCAATTATTTTTTCTTGTGAATGAAATCATAGTGTCTTACCATCATTAAGCATGAGTAAGTTATTATAGCACCCTTCAATAAGAGAAGTAATATGATCCTGGAGCAATATATAATCTCTAATTATCATCTAATTTCTCTCAACAGCTTCAGGTCATCTGCTTATTGAAGAACATTTGAATTTTTCACACAAGTTGGCAGGTCATTCACAAAGGTGTTAAAAGGTAGGGGACCTAGGTAAGACCCCTGTGGTACACCTGCGGATACATTGTAAGAGCATGAATAACCGTTGACACGAACAACATTCAATCTGTCAGAGAGATAAGAGGCAAACCATGAGCAAAGTCGATTACTAATACCATAGTGTGATAATGTACATAATAACAATGGGTGACAAGCCGAATTGAAGCCCTCTAAAAAATCAAAAGAAATAGTAAGCCCGATGCTACTCTTTGTCCCATATAATTAAGGAAAGTGACCAAGTTTGTTTCTACTGCTCTACCAGAAGTAAAGCCATGCTGGGTAGCTCACAGCAAAGATTTAAAAAACGACGAAAGGTGGATGAATGTTATCTTTTCGAAGAACTTCGAGAAACGAAAATAGCGATATCAGCCGATAGTGTGCCGAAGAATTGGTGCGACCCAGATTCATGTATTCTTTTCCATAACGATGGGAACACACATTGTCTAAGAGACGTATCAAATATAGTTGCTAGTATGGGAGCAAACACTGAAGCACGACCTTTCACAATGAAGTTGGGTATCTTACTGAAGTCACAACTTCTGTTACCTTTCAGGTCTTCTATAGCAAAATAAACATCTGACTCAGTTATGTAAATGTGTGACAGTGTAAAATAAGTTGTCGGAATGCTGGATGTAAACTTTGCACAATTGCAAGGGGAGTTTTGCTTTGTTCAAACCACTTCAGCAAACTGCTTAACAAATGCATTGACAACTTCAATGGAGTGAGTCACAGGGGCGTTGCCTTCTAACAGACACATACAACAGGTATCAGGCGACATGATTTTAACATATCTCCAGAACATTTTACACTCTAAGAAAAAAAGGTGTAATTTTCTACCTTTTGGGGTAGAAGTGTGTTGTTACAGATTCTCAACCCTTTTGGGGTAGAAAGTGAGGGGTAGAAACACTTCTACCCCTTCATTTCTACCACACTGGTGGAACAGGTCTACCCCTGAGTGTGAAGAGAATTCTACCCTGTTAGTGGCAAAATTCTGCCCCTACATGGTTAACTGTTATTCCTCTGGGGGGGTCTATCTTTTCTCTCCATATGGGAGACACCTCTACCCCAAGGATGAGAAATATCTGCCCATAATTGGCGCTAAATATTCCACCCTTCCCGGAAGATAGTTCTACCGTGAGTAGAACTGTTCTCCCTTATTGGAAGATAATTTTTTACCCGAAATGGTAAGAATCTCTGCTATTATTCGTGCTGTGCCTACCGGTGGCATATCTCTACCCGTAATGACGGAGCGTTTAGACCTTGTACGGAAATATTTACTCCGCCTTTCATGAAGGACGTCTGCCCTTTTGAGAAGAACTTGACATATAGTATTTGTGTGGATGAGATAGAATATATACGTAAACAACTGTTACTGGTCACAGCATTTTATTACCACGTCACAATTGGAATCGTACACTTGCGCTTACCAATGCGAAAGGTACATCCATATTGAAGAAGCCTAAGCACGGAGACACGAAAGAAAACACGACACAACACAGACGACTCCATTGTTTCATCCATCAGACTGCACAGCACTTGCATAGACTGTCTTGCACATAAATTCCACATGCATGCACCATAACAAGGGCATCGGGATAACTTCTGAGGGCTTGACATTTCACACTACTGTGTCGCTCTAAATACACACAAATATTCGCTCGGTGTGTAATATCTGCCCGGAGGAACACGTGGCAGGACGGATGATTTCTACTGAAATGTAAATGGCATTAATAGAGCATTTAAGATAAGCGACAAATAATAACGACGGTACATGTTTCACTCCTCAGAAATATGTTTACATGTGTGATTCCCTCAGAAATATGCATGCAAAACGAAGAAGGCTGTCCCGGCAGTGGACAAAAGTTAAGAAAAAAAAATTAAATAACACAGAGCACATCTAAAAAACCATGACTCGAGCGATGAGTGCCTTCTCCCATCAAACAGTGGCTCACCGTATGTTATGGCTCCGTTTCTTCATTTTCGAAGTGGATCCTGTAATTACATCCGGCGGGCGCTGATAAGGTGCCGTGCTAAAGTTGTCATGGTGACCTGCGTGTATTACACAAACGCATTTGCTCATGTTGCAGTTTCATAGGATGCTGAAAAAGTGTCAGACGACATGCCGATCAACCCGAACACGCAATGCGCAAAACACATTTGATCACTGCATATGAGACGCTCGGGATGAAAAATCTTGAATATCAAAATTACTCACCTGATTCTGTCCTAACTCCACCTTGCTTATGTTCATACCATTGCAGCTGAACCGATAACACCTTCCACCACGGAGATGCGAATACCCGACTCAGCATAGCCATTAGGCCGCACGCATGGCCTTCGGTGCAGCAATGTCCACGTGCAAACAGACAGTCTGTCACTTCCAGCGTTCGTCTATATACTGACCCCTTTTACACAATCAGCGATTCCGCGCAAGCGCAGACACTCCGTGTTTGATCGCTCTGGCTAATCTCTTGAACAGTGACCTCGAAGCTGGACCAAACGCCTTTGTGCGCAGGATTAGTAAACCTCAACTATTCTCGTCGCTTGGGTGACTCCATTTACACTTCCATTAGTGACCCTGCTACGAAACACACAAAAAGAAAAAAGAGTCACTTGAACCCTAATAGTGACAAGATTGCCACAGTGGTTCTACCGTTAGGGGGAGAGAGTTGAGTAAAAGGGTAGAAACAGCACAACTTCAACCTGCAGTCGGTAGAGAGAAAATAGGTCGGGGAGAACTGTTGCGCTTCTACCCGTTTTCAACCTTTTTTTCTTAGAGTGTAGGATTTCTATTAAGGGAACCCTCTACAGAAATCATCCCGTCTATATAAGCTTTTTATCTGACGACGAACAACTGAAAATTTATTGTGCCAGAAGGAACTGCCCATGGTGACATATTTGTAGTGAAAATGAAGCTTTCTGCGCATGAGGGTAAGTGCGCATGAGGGTACCAGTAAGGTTATCTTCTCAATTTGACTTTACATTTTGGAATAAATCTGTCGACGCCATCAAGAACTAAGCTGGTAAGATTAGCTGTGGCAATATTAATGTCATCAGCATTTGTTACTGAAGACGAGTCAGCGTTGGCATAAAATCTGCACAGCTGTAAGTAGTCGCCCCTACTGTACTCATAGCCGTTTCTGACCTCTGGATATCGTCGATTAGCGGTAAGGAGAAAAATAGTCATCAAGCGTGGGTGATATTTGTCAGGCTCAACTAATGCGGTTGAAGTAGTTGTGATGGGAATTGATGTTCTGAGGCTGGAACAGACAGAAAGGGCAAATACATACAAAACCTCCTGTGCCTAAGAAATTAATGATGAAGTCACTGAAAAGGTTAGCTACCTGTAGGATTCGGACCCACATCTTCTGGATTACCGGTCCAGGGCTCTTATCGATTGAGCTAAGCTAACATGCGTCCCCAGCTACTTCCAAAGCTGCGTCATCGGAAGGGACAAACCAACCACTACAGCTGGCTAGCTTTTCAGTGACTTCCTTCTTTCACCATTGAAATGGTTATTATGTGTTTCATATGAAAGTTGCGAATTACCAAATCCAGTGTGTTGGAGGAGCAGTTCTTAAATATATTTGACAGGACAAGGCTATGGTAATGGAGAAACTCAAGGAGATAGGAGACCTTGAGCCTTAGTTCGCCAGTTGAGCCTTGGTATTTTGACGCAAACAGACTTGTGATTACTAGAGCCCGGATTTTTAAGCACGAAAAAAAACTTGTTTTTTGGCACCTATAAAAGGCGCAAAAAAAAAAACATTTAGGGACCATAAATTTATTTTTTTCATCTGTAGCTCTGAAGGTGCAAAACCAACGTGAATAAATAAGTTACATCTGCAAGAACAATATGATAAATGAGAGTTGTGGAAATTGATGTTCTGAGGCTGGAACACAGAGAAAGGATAAACACACCAAAGCACAGTGACTTCCTTCTTTCGTGAGAGTTGTGACTATTTCTCTAACATTTTTGCTGCACAAAACGCAAAGCTTATCCATCCTACTGTGGTCACAAGGCTTCTAGTCATTGCCACCCGTTTAACGACACTTCTCAGAAGGGCTTGTCACGGGCAGTGTACTGGGGCTATGCGAGATGGGCTTGGAGCATCGGAGGTTTTAGTCTAACGCGCAAATTTCTTAGTCCTAGAAGCTTTGAAGCTTCACCTTCTACATTTCGTTTTCAGCATTACCACAAGACTCGCACTAGCAGGCAAATATGTGGGATCAAGTCTGCTTACACTAGACATGGTGTCACTTTCGCTCGTGTACCTATGGCTATAGTGGACTAGAAACTCCACTCTGGCCCTGACTGCCCGCAAGGAGTTCAGCTTCCTCATGCTGCAAAACTGTAGGGATCGTACCGGGCCTGTGCTGTGCGTCCCGTCGTTCGTCACACCCCTCATTTACCCCACACCCGACAACACCGTTACAAAACATGCCTATATTTTACAATTACGACGTGCGAAACCACACAATGCTAGAAGGCAGAGAAAGAACGAGCAACTGTATAGAGTAACAGATTCTCAATTATCAGCTTTACATTTCAGCACCTTTGAGATACTCGCGCCTTTCAAGCGATCGATGGCTTCAAAAGGATATGCGACGTGACCAATGTCAATTTCACCTGGCCAATGGAGTTTCGCCACCGCCTTAGAGCTGTTAAAGGCATTTTTCGATGTGTAATCGGAGTTTTTAGGCATCTTTGCCAACATAGGCACTAATGCTGGAATAGGCATTTATAGGCACTATCAAATCGATACAGAAGGTTCCTCAGTACCCAGTTCGTGCTCCTGTATTGATAAGGCACTATTACAACCGCACAAACAAAATATGGCAATTGCCTAGGAATCTGAGCTCTAGTGGTTACTTTCGAGGTGGTACCGTCGGAAGGCAGGAACAGATGCATGGCAGCGATAAGGACACCCCCACAAATTTGTAGACCCAATGACCCATAATCTCTGTCACGTCGGAAGACCTGATATTCGTTACAAAATAAGCGGAACTAAGAAAATGTGAATGCAACCAAGTTTCGGTAATCCAGGTAATATCGTAACTGGAAGCCACAGGCTAGCTGAGAATACTCTCTGCCTTGTGCGCAGACCTCTAGCATTCTGATAATATACAGAAAACATGTTAGTCATGCCGAATGTACAGATAAAGTAGTAGCACTTAGCCTCCAGTGAAGGAATTCTGTCACAAAATACACGGGACAAATAGCCCTCTGGCCAAATATCTCGATTGTGGATTAGATGAAAGCTGGCGCTATCCGTTACTACACAAAAGGAAGAGTGGGAGTTCTAGGCATGTTAAATGGAGCCTGATAGATTTGCAATGTTTCATGTGTGTTTCTGCTGTAGTGTTTGTGGTCACGAAAGAGTTTCCCTCTTGATGTGAAGCTAAGGTTTCGGCATATCACCTTGATGATTGGGTTATGCTGAGGGTATGGGAAACCAAATAGAAAGCTTGTCAGAGAACTTCTCAGACAAAGCATTCAAAGCATGTCATCATAAGTTAGTGAAGAGGCCTTGATCGAAAATGCTTTGACGAAGTTGTGCTCAAAGTCGGGTTACCGATGCATTAGTACAACAAAGTGAACAAGTTATTGCAAGCCTATGATTGCAAGCGTTATGATTTCATACTGATTGAAACAGAAGCTTTCAGAACAGTTTCCTGTTCGCCAGAGTTAAGCTGTGCAAGCTCAGCAGTGTGTGATATTACTTTATTTGCGGCTAATTCCAGCGAATTTCGACCAAGCAAGGAACCTGACCATCTCGAATTTTTTTGAAAAAATATATTATAATATTTCAGGGGACGGGAAATAATGCACAATGCGCCTATATTTAAGCCCCAACCTTCAGCCATTTTCGAGGGAGAGTGGGAGAAGAAACTGGTCGGAATGTGACCCAATCGTTTCGGGTTACTTTGCGGGCTTCTCAATTGAGAACTATGCTGTTCTAAGAGCCACAATTTTTTTCACCTGCTCACTACTACATGGACAGAACACTTTCTTCTTCTTACCCATTGGTAGCTGAAACTTGTTCGTAAAAGAATGCCAAAGTCTCAAGAAAACGCGAAAAACGCCGTTTTTTCGGAGCCTTCCTGTACTGACGCTGTTTATCAGAGAGTAACGAAACCTACACCATTCGTTTCGTCGTTGCATGCCCTACCTGTTTATACATTTTCATTGTGCTAGAATTAATCTGCTAGAAGAAGCTTGTAATAATCCCACAGGCGGTATCGCGATTTAGCTGTATTTCGGCCGGCGCTAGCAAAAAATGGCCATCAAAAAGTTGCTCGCGAGTTTTTTATATGTTGCGCAGAAACCCTTTCCTAACACACAGAAAAAAAATTGAGATTCGTATTTGCTTGTCGGTGACGCTAAGATTTTTTAAAGTGACAGTGTGCACGCGCGCTGCCCCTAGGCGGTACTCTCCCGCAGCTGGGTCGGCGTTACGGTCGCCACGGGAGGACGCGATTCAGTGAAATCAAGTTAAAAACGCGGTTATGGCTCTAATCCGAGTCGCTGACACCAACGGTACATGTCATCAGAGTACGTGTTTCCTCAAGACCGTGGGAAGTCTTATGTCTAAAGCTTTCTCACAGGCCAACCTTTTTGGACCAACTGGTGATGACTGCTCATTGGCGGCTTCCAAGAGCCGCTGCTTTTGTGTTCAAAGGCACCAAGCTAAAGCTGGCCTTGACTGAGGTTTTGACAGACATCGGTCGGTCGCCAAAATTGGTCAAGACTGGACCAAGCGGTGATCCATGTGAATGACGGCGCCTAAATTGTCACCGTCCAAGTTCTTGCCGCGGCTGTTTCAGACTCGCCTTGTAGTCCTGACGTTTCCGCGTGAGAATGAGTTCTGGCCCAGAGCAGCAAACGTCTGTCTACTGTGCAGACTATTTGCACAAGCACAACAAGAAGAAAAAGCCGTACTAAGGACTTCCAGTGCGTGACTCGATTGGTGTTGACGCCCTGAATCCTGTACTAGGTGCCGAAGGTGCAGGTGACATCTTGGAATCAGATATGCTGTGCCAAAACTGCTTTGTGAACTCCATAGGTTATGTGAATCACAACAAACCCTCCAACGTCCACGTCATCCAACCACCAGCACAAAAGATTATCTGCTTTCAACGGAAGACGAAGCGATTGATGAAATCAATCGATTTAGTAACGTCGCAAGGCAAAAGAAAGAACTGCGAATTTCGGAAGCTCTAGGTGTCAAGGCACGTCCACGGATTGAAGCAGCGTTCGACGTTTCCATTCCCGGCACATCGAATAGCAAGTGCCCAGTGTTGTTGGGAAATATTAGGATGGCCTACCGAGCAAGTAAGTCACTGCAACAGCGGTGCTAAATTCTTACGCTTCTTCCTGCATCGATGTCAGAGCGCGACGTCCAATCAATCGTTCCTGAGGCAACCCGGTACATGATTAAGAAGTCCCAGAAGTTGGTCGCGGTAAAAAGATGTGTGGGCATTGCCTGACCCGTACGAGCGCAGTGCTCTGAAGGAAGATGATTTGGCGAGAGCAAACCAGCTTTTATACGGTGGATGTGCTGGACTGCACAGTTCAGAGCCAAGATCAAGAGATGCATTGCACGTTAAAGGAGGAGGCCAGAAACTCACAAAAGCTAAGAGGTACGTGACTTGTTCAATCCGCGAAGCCTACAGAAAATTTAGGAACAAGTATCCAGACATAAGGCTTAGCTTCAACAAATTTTACTCATTCGCCCCAAGTGGGTTAGTATTAGCCCATTTCACGTATCCCGTCATCAACGCTATACCGCTTCGAAAGCGAGTTATTTCCATTGCGCTTTCAGGTAACACTACCACTTTATTTGATGTTGATGGTTATGGGAGAGTTTAATCGTCAGGGGCGATACCCTACCCCATTGCTGGTGGAAGGGAATAAAGTAAAGTCGTAATTGATTCCGTGTACAATTACACGTATGAGGCCATTTGAAGAAGTTCCAGGCGGCCGGGAAATGCGGTGTAAACAATAATGACTACGCATACATCACAAAGACGACGACGACGACGATCAGATGCGATAGTAACAACAAAGCATTCACAACCTTGAAAACTTCCCCGACAATTCCCAATCGGAGCCGGGACTCCCGCAGTCTAGTCTGGTGTGTTCTTAAAAAATAAAATAAAATAAATCTGTTCACTACAGTAACATTCCACTATCATTACCATTACCCCAGCCGCCCCGCGGTGTCGCGGGGAAGACGCTCAAAACTAGCAGTCGCCATGTTTGCTCGGGAGGGAGCTCGGCAGAGTCCGCAGCCGGCACCACCGATTGCGTACCTGGAGGTGCCAGAACCCCAACTCTGTCTAACCCAACCTGACCTAACCTAACCAAAGTTAGCTAACCTCAGCAAATGTATATGATCCAAAGCTTTTTAACCTTCACTTTGCCTTTCTCACCTTGCACGCGTATTAGCCGCAACACAGATAGGTCGCAGTGCATATATTTTCCACGTCTTGAATGGGAATATTTCTGGCACATAACGTACACCCTCACATGTGTTTTGTAGGTCGAATTATATCCGACTGAAGATGAGATATGCCCACACAGAATAAGCACCCGCGCTTTATTCGTGCGAAATGAAAAAAAAAAACTTTTGCTTGTAAAAAAATTACCTAAATATCTGTGAATTTGTAATTCCAAACTTCCTAAGTGTGGAGTGATGTGAGATTTGGACTACAAGCTTTCAGAAATAAGTCGTAAAGAAGGACTCAATGCATTCGGTTCATATTTTTGACAATGTAGCAATCACAGACTGCACTGAAGAGAGAAGAAAATGAAAATCATCCTCACATCAGTTATGAGTTCATGTGTACTGCTCGCGACAGGGTTGTCTGAAATCGCCTGTCAGTAGTTCTGCAGCACATATTTCCTTAATTGCCCTCGAATATGTTGTTCCAGTATTGTATTTAAAGCTGGACCATATGCTGCACGTGTTTCTTACTCGAAGTAAATGGTGTTGTAACATCTCGAGATTTGAGATGGGATAAACCACGGGGTGCTGATTTCAGACAACCGTGGCACAAACAGTACCATATATAGTTTATGTAATATCATGCTGTCATACGTGAGCTGTTTCTCGGAAGACAAACTTCACCAAGCAGACTGTGGAGCGGTGACGAACATTATCCGTATCAGTTGTTTCCGGATGCGATAGCATGTTGCACAGCATGATTGCACAAGAGTTCTTTTGCGTGTGCATGTGTATAAGCACCAGAGGAAGCTTTCTTGGAACTATCATAGCATCCAGAGGGGGATCCAGGATTTTTCTGAGGGGCGGGGGGTCCTGCCGTCTATGTAACGGCAGAAATTGAAGGAGAGGAGTCTGAAGAAACAAGGGAAGAGGGCCATGAAATTGCTTGAAAGTTCACAGTGTAGACCACGGAATGATGGAAATTCTCGTAATGTAGTTGTAATTCCCTATTTTCAAGCAGTTGCTCACAACATTCTTGCTGTCGCTAAATACTATAATATCAAAGTTGTTTTTTCCAATGCCTTTAAATTAAGTCGTTCGACTCCCTTCAGATCTAAATCTGAATCTTGTGGCGTGAGGCACAGGAAGCCTTTTGTTCCTTGCAAGCAGAAGGTTGTGTATTCTATTCCCCTTGAGTGCGGCTTTGTGTACGTTGGCCAGACGCGCCAGTGCCTCAATGACCGGATTAGGGAACATGCAGCAAATGTTGAAAGAATGGCCGGGTCTTCGGAACTGGTACATCATTTACGGGATTGTAAATGTTGCCAGCCTTGCTCCAAGGACACTACAGTGCTTGCGTGGGAACCCTACGCACACCGAAGGTTGTTTCGGGAATCCTTGGAGATGGCCACCAGGGGAAACGTAGTTAGCGATGCGTCTTCTATTGCTCTCGCACCCCTTCGAAGATTTTTAGCTTTTAAGTTGAGATGAACCAATAAATTTATTGCTGTGTCTGAGAACCTACGTGTGTCGTCCTTCTGTGTCTGAGTCTGGACATCAGGACCACCCCCCTACCCCAAATCCACCCCTGATAGCATCTATCATTCCGTTTGCCACTGTTTGCGATATACGACGGTTTTCCGAAAGGCGTTGGCAACATTGTCCGTTTGCTTTTGTTTCGGATTCCGTTCGCGTTCCACACGTACGTCCGGGGCTGACTCCGAGGAGTGTGTTTAGCAGGGATTTTCCCAGCACCCCCAAAAATCTTGCAACACCTTGTCTGCCAGAAAAGCCAAAAAAGTCAGAAAAGCTTCAAATATGAGTGCCACCGCCCGAGACGCAAATCCAGAGAATATCCCTGATTCTTTAGTGTCTTGATGCGGTTTGTTCGGAACCTTTCCTGTCACCTCTGTGAATCTGTGGACGTTTGTAATTAGAGGATGACATTGGGTATCGCTTATGTGCGCCACCATTTCTAGAACAACACGATACCGCTTTGCACGGAGGTAACATCGGAGAGCACTGTGATGGCTTTGCAAAACGCTCGTGCCTTTTTACAGGACAGGAAATCGTGCTAGATTCCAGTCCGATTTTATAGTGCATGGAGTGGCTGCACGATCGTAAAATTTTCTGGTGGTGTCACTCTAAGAGATCTGCTCTAAATTACTGGCAAGATGCTGTTTATCAGTTTTGCATGAGTCCACCCGGTTGCACAGGGCCTGTTACATCATCTAATAACACCAAACTAAGTCCGATGAGATTCAAGGGGCTTTATTACAAGTACGTACCGGGTTGGTGTACACTCTGGCTGCGGTAACATAGAAGGTACTTTTTCTTAAGATTTTCGTGATATAGAGTGACCAAATATACCCTGTTCTTTTTTAAAGTTGCAGCTAGTGCCCACCTGCTTGTTAGCAAACTGGGCTGTTGAGCAAGCCACAACTAGATATACAAAAAATGCAATTTGTTTCGAATGCGAAATGCACACACAAATTAAAAACCATGAGTGCACAAAAACCTTCAAAGCAATATGCGATTCAGGGCGGGCACAGGAGCTGTCAGGACAGGCTGTGATGGAACTAGGATTTCACCATTGTGAAATAATGTCACCTCGCATATGTTGATATACTGTGCTATGTGAAGCACCAGCTAAACCTGCCCACTCTCGTCCCAAGTCTCGCCAACAGCCTCAACATCACCTCTCCAATTAAACCTTTTTGTTGCTCATGATCACCTCAGACGTGACAATCAATCCAAAAGGTGTTTTAGAAGAACCTTTCGTTGCTCGCAAACAAACATTTTCTGTGACAACAGTAGTAATAGGTCTTGTCCAGGCTACAAGGGGTCCAAACTACAGGGTTCCTGCCCCTGAGCCCTGCGCGTATTTTTCCCTGCGCGGCGCCAGTGCGGAGGGTTGTCCGCGCGCTTATCGGTGAGGGGAGGGCTGCGTGCGCGTTTACCCTCTCACATTTTTCAGCCTGGGCCAACTTCTTTCGTCATTTTTCAATCTGCGCCGACATTTTTCGCGACTTTTTCCCGTGTGCGGCAGGCGGCGCTCGGGTGGAGGGCTGCTGCGGTGGGTGGAGCGTGGCCGGAGGGTTGTGTGCGCGCTTACCCGTTCAGCCTGGGCCGACTTCTTTCATGATTTTTCAATCAGTGCCGAATTGAATCGCAATTTTTTTCCAGCTACCGCAGGTGTGCAGTAGGCGATTTACATGCAAAGGATAGCCATACACAAAAGTACAAGTGAAAATATATTTATTAAAGTCATTAGTGTCAGGAATTAGGTTATGACTCAGTGTGAAGGAGAAAAACTCAGCCAAAAAATCTGATGCAATAGCATTGAAGGAGTAGTCTATCTGTTTTTTAGTGTATTTTTCTACTTTTAAGAAGAACTTTTCTACTTTTAAGAAATTCATCAGTAGAAAGTAGTCTATCATTTTAAATATCATAAAATCATCCTCGTGACTTCCCCATACAATTTTCATTCTAAGAGACACTACAAACCTTACTTTGTTTTATGAATTCAACACAGAAAATATATTAAAAAATGAACTTCACTGCGTAGCACGCTCCTAGCCAACAATCAGCTCTAATAATATCTGCACTGATTTGTTGAAGACGGGAGGCGTACACCTGACAATTATGAACATTTTCGAGTGCAATAGGGAAGATTATTCCAACATTACACAATTAATCAATTTCTTATTAAGTAAACAGCATAGACATACGGAAATAATGAGAAAAACGATCAACAGCTAATAAAGAACCAAAACACATCACATAAACAACAGACACATGCAGGAAAATAAATGAAAAATAATCTATCAAAACAATCAACATGCACGGATGAATGGCAGAGAAACACTTTGAACAGCACATGATGAATAATTTAATACAGCACAGAGCTAACGCTGAATAGCAGAGAAACAATCTAAACGGCGCATCTGCCAACGTGTAAGCAACAGACAGGAAAATATTACTGAAACAGATAATAGAGAGCCAAAATCCAACACGTAAACAAGAGGTACACAAAGGATAAATAGTTGAAGAACAATCTAACAAAACAAGAAACATGCACGGATGAATAGCAGAGAAACACTCTAAACGGTGCATCTACCAACGGTAAACAACAGACACATGCAGGAAAATAATTGAAAAAGAATCAATCAAAACGATAAACATGCACGAATGAATAGCAGAGAAAGGCTTTGAACGATGCATCTGCCAACATGTAAACAACACACAGGAAAATAATAGCAAACATTACAATTTGAAATAATATATCTTTTGAACTATCATAAAATCAACCTTGCGAGCTAACAATATCCTACTCAGGCACTTACCTTGACAGAGGTATCCAAACAAGCACCACAGCTTTACAATAATTACAACCAGACTGGAGACATGTTGGGGTCACTCTCTCCCTCTATGCAGACCGGTGGGGTCACTCTCTCCATCTATACAGCCCAAAAAGCGGGGAGCCTGTTGTCAATCTGCGAGGTGGGGAAATCCTCTCTCTTTTTCAATTCTTTCCTCCAAAAAGGAAATATTCTTAGGACCGGTGTACAGAGGCGAAATTTTTCATTGATCGCAAATACACATTGGAATTATTCGATTCTAAAGAACACAATAAGAATTCTATAAAAAAAAATCTAAGAATAGACTTTCTAAGCAAACGAGAAAATATTATCGGTGCAAACAATACTCAACGAGAAACGTTGCATTTAATGTATTTCAGATCAGACACAACTATTAGGCAATCATTATTCTCAACTCACAAAATATCAATCGAGTGAAAGTCAAGTTTATTCAGTGATAGAAACAATACTAATTCGAAACGAGAAACAAATTTAATTACATCGTTTTATGTTAACTTTGCAATACACGCAGAAGTCGCAAACAACTCATCTGAAATGCAAATTATATTGTTTGCTACAGCGGAAATCAACGCACACAACATTCCCAACTAGTAGAATATTTTTATTAATATCAATCGAGTGACCACCTGAAACAAAGTCAAGAGCAGTAATTAATTTAGGCAAACATTTTTCATAATCACACAGCGCAAATATACATCACAGAAACACGTCTTTTTCATTCAGTTCCCACTAGTGGAAACGAAGTGAGAGAGTTCCCGTACACATTCGGTTGAGGTTACGCCCGCAGGGAGTAGGGGAATCCAAACAATGGTCTCGGTATACAAAGCCATAAAATCGCTCCTACAAGTCAAGTGAGGGAAGGAGGGGCTCTAGCGTTGTCTTGTACATAGAATCACTGAGAGCACTTTGGTTAAGTTTGCAATAGGAATATTTACTTATTATAATTACATATCTTATGCATAGTGCTCATCTTCATTGTATAGCAATTAAACATTTCTGATGACAGTTGTGTGATTCGATTCTCCCAAAATCTTATTGGAATTGTGTGCCGCATGTTATGATGATTAGAATTGTAGACTCCACCTTCGCATCATTTGATAATAGATTCCTTTCAATATAGTATTGTCAACTGTCCAATAGTTTGAGAAAATATATACACTGTGCAATTTAATTCGTAAAATAAGCTTTCGCAAAATATTAGTGATCCTCTTTGTAAGCAAATATTGATGTAACATGCCTCTAAATTTCTATTATCGATTCTTCTACAATTCTTTCCTTCGGGCGTCGGTGTTGTATAGAGTGTGGTCGTGTAAAAATCTCTTTGATTGCCAGCGCTGATTCTATGCGAAGATCCTTGTACGTAGTGTCTCCTTAGCAATCTAATCAAAATCTGCTTTCGTTGCGCTGTGTAGAATACATTACAATGATGACAAAGAATACAATTATTATTTCAATGAGACACTTGTTTATTTCGATAAATTACAATTCTATTCCAAACTCTGAAGTTTGTGTTTGTTGTCTTGCTTGATGAATTCCGAAGACATCAAGTAATTTATTCTGATTATTGGGCGCTTGAATCCAGCGTTGATTAATGCGGGTGATATGCTGTCGCCGTGTTTGTATTGCTTCAACAACTTGCACTTTGTTGCGACAAACTTGCACAATCTCTTATTGATGCTTCCTTTCTTTGTATGAAGATTCTTGAATGGCGTACAAGAGAGTATTAGATGAAAATCGTCTGGTGGTCCACCGCAATTGATATGTTTGTTGAGTTTCAATAGCTGATAATACATCAGACCTTGCACGACAATATTGAACTTCTGTTCATTTGACATCCTTGACTGGTAGAATAAAATAAATGTGTAGAGGTTCTAGGGTGGAATATACCACGTGATAAGATGTTTTTATGTACTTTCCATTTCAACCGTTAGGTGTAATTTCAACAAATCCGTAATGAATCGTGCGATATAGACTGCTTGTATATGATAATTTGATCTGATTGCTTTCTTGATTAATGCAATGCCCATTGCAATGATTACAATTACGTTTGGTCTAGTGTATTTCAACTCTTCGTTAGCGAACCTCAAAAACTCCACCATCAGCCCAAGTGGTCCTTCCGACGATGACGTGCAAATATTTTTATAACTATTGTAGATTCGGCATACAAGTTCTCGCATCTTGAATTCCATAATTTGCACCATATCTCCGAATACGACCATGTCTAGGACGTATTGAAATGCAGCGATAAATGAATCGTTTCGCGGCTCCTCCTTTTCGAAGCAACTTTTTATCAGGTCCTCCCATGACGAATGGTAACGAGTACAAAATCTGTCCATCTCTTCAATGTATATCAGTTGTCTGTTCTGTTTTGTAGTGCGCCTCGACATTTAATTAAATCATATTGGTGCTAATTTTATTGATGAAAATTTTATTATCTGGTTCATAATGTTCCACCTGCCGTTAGAATTATGAAAGTCAATTTACAAAAAAGATGTGATGTGTAAAGGAAAAATGTTTGCTCTCAGTGATTCTATGTACAAGACAACGCTAGAGCCCCTCCTTCCCTCACTTGACTTGTAGGAGCGATTTTATGGCTTTGTATACCGAGACCATTGTTTGGATTCCCCTACTCCCTGCGGGCGTAACCTTAACCGAATGTGTACGGGAACTCTCTCACTTCGTTTCCACTAGTGGGAACTGAATGAAAAAGACGTGTTTCTGTGATGTATATTTGCGCTGTGTGATTATGAAAAATGTTTGCCTAAATTAATTACTGCTTTTGACTTTGTGTCAGGTGGTCACTCGATTGATATTAATAAAAATATTCTACTAGTTGGGAATGTTGTGTGCGTTGATTTCCGCAGCAGCAAACAATATAATTTGCATTTCAGATGAGTTGTTTGCGACTTCTGCGTGTATTGCAAAGTTAACATAAAACGATGTAATTAAATTTGTTTCTCGTTTTTGAATTAGTATTGTTTCTATCACTGAATAAACTTGACTTTCACTCGATTGATATTTTGTGAGTTGAGAATAATGATTGCCTAATAGTTGTGTCTGATCTGAAATACATTAAATGCAACGTTTCTCGTTGAGTATTGTTTGCACCGATAATATTTTCTCGTTTGCTTAGAAAGTCTATTCTTAGATTTTTTTTTCTTATAGAATTCTTATTGTGTTCTTTAGAATCGAATAATTCCAATGTGTATTTGCGATCAATGAAAAATTTCGCCTCTGTACACCGGTCCTAAGAATATTTCCTTTTTGGAGGAAAGAATTTGAAAAAGAGAGAGGATTTCTCCACCTCGCAGATTGACAACAGGCTCCCCGCTTTTTGGGCTGTATAGATGGAGAGAGTGACCCCACCGGTCTGCATAGAGGGAGAGAGTGACCCCACCATGTCTCGAGTCTGGTTGTAATTATTGTAAAGCTGTGGTGCTTGTTTGGATACCTCTGTCAAGGTAAGTGCCTGAGTAGGATATTGTTAGCTCGCAAGGTTGATTTTATGATAGTTCAAAAGATATATTATTTCAAATTGTAATGTTTGCTATTATTTTCCTGTGTGTTGTTTACATGTTGGCAGATGCATCGTTCAAAGCCTTTCTCTGCTATTCATTCGTGCATGTTTATCGTTTTGATTGATTCTTTTTCAATTATTTTCCTGCATGTGTCTGTTGTTTACCGTTGGTAGATGCACCGTTTAGAGTGTTTCTCTGCTATTCATCCGTGCATGTTTCTTGTTTTGTTAGATTGTTCTTCAACTATTTATCCTTTGTGTACCTCTTGTTTACGTGTTGGATTTTGGCTCTCTATTATCTGTTTCAGTAATATTTTCCTGTCTGTTGTTTACACGTTGGCAGATGCGCCGTTTAGATTGTTTCTCTGCTATTCAGCGTTAGCTCTGTGCTGTATTAAATTATTCATCATGTGCTGTTCAAAGTGTTTCTCTGCCATTCATCCGTGCATGTTGATTGTTTTGATAGATTATTTTTCATTTATTTTCCTGCATGTGTCTGTTGTTTATGTGATGTGTTTTGGTTCTCTATTAGCTGTTGATCGTTTTTCTCATTATTTCCGTATGTCTATGCTGTTTACTTAATAAGAAATTGATTAATTGTGTAATGTTGGAATAATCTTCCCTATTGCGCTCGAAAATGTTCATAATTGTCAGGTGTACGCCTCCCGTCTTCAACAAATCAGTGCAGATATTATTAGAGCTGATTGTTGGCTAGGAGCGTGCTACGCAGTGAAGTTCATTTTTTAATATATTTTCTGTGTTGAATTCATAAAACAAAGTAAGGTTTGTAGTGTCTCTTAGAATGAAAATTGTATGGGGAAGTCACGAGGATGATTTTATGATATTTAAAATGATAGTCTCCTCCTCTGTTGTTTTGATTAACCAATGTATTGTTATAGATTTTATTTCCTCTTGTGTTCGTGTCCCATGGTCTTCCAGGTTCTCTGCTGTTCACGTACATCTGTCAGAACTTCCCGCTATTGCACTGATGGTTCTCACATATAGGAATATTAATTTTCTGATGAGTTTGATTTTTTCTTCTGATTTTTGAATGATAGATTACTATGTTGTTTTGATTAAGAATAACTTCTTTGTAGTGGTGTAGATTTTATTTCCTCCTGTGTTCTTGTCGTTCGTATTCCGCGGTCTTCCATACATCTATCGGCACCCGTCTTCAACAAATCAGGGTAGATATCATTAGATCTGGTTGTTGGCTAGGAGCGTGCTATGTGGTGAAGTGGAATATCTTCTTTGTAGTGGTATAGATTTTATTTCCTCTTGTGTTCTTGTCATTCTTTATTCTGTTTGTTGGCAAGTAGTGTGCTATGTGGTGAAGTGGAATATCTTCTTTGTATTGGTATAGATTTTATTTCCTCTTGTGTTCGTGTCGTTCTTTGTTCTGGTTGTTGACTATGAGCGCTCTACGCAGTGAAGTTCATTTTTTAATGTATTTTCTGTATTGAATTCATAAACCAAAGTAAGGTTTGTGGTGTGTCTTAGAACGAAAAATATATTGTGGAAGTCAGGATAATGATTTTATGATATTTAAAATGATAGTCTCCTCCTCTGTTGTTTTGATTAACCAATGTATTGTTATAGATTTTATTTCCTCTTGTGTTCGTGTCCCATGGTCTCCCAGGTTCTCTGCTGTTCACATACATCTGTCAGAACTTCCCGCTATTGCACTGATGGTTCTCACGTATAGGAATATTAGACTTTTTATAATAAAACTTTTAATTTTGGTTGTAATCATATTGATTAAAAATATATTCTTTGATTAAATGTGTCATAATGGAATACTAGCTGTTGCGCATGAAGCTACATATCAGAACATTGTAATTAAAACTCCGCTATGGTTGGTCATGTTAGACTTTTTATAATAAAACTTTTAATTTGATTGTAATCGTATTGATTAAAAATATTTTCTTTGAATAAAATGTGCTACTCCTTCTGCTTAATTGAAAACTTGCGTGATTATCACTAATAAAATACCCCTTCAATGCTATTGCATCAGATTTTTTGGCTGAGTTTTTCTCCTTCACACTGAGTCATAACCTAATTCCTGACACTAATGACATTAATAAATATATTTTCACTTGTACTTTTGTGTATGGCTATCCTTTGCATGTAAATCGCCTACTGCACACCTGCTGTAGCTGGAAAAAAATTGCGATTCAATTCGGCACAGATTGAAAAATCATGAAAGAAGTCGGCCCAGGCTGAACGGGTAAGCACGCACACAACCCTCCGGCCACGCTCCACCCACCGCAGCAGCCCTCCACCCGAGCGCCGCCTGCCGCGCACGGGAAAAAGTCGCGAAAAAAGTCGGCGCAGATTGAAAACTGACGAAAGAAGTTGGCCCAGGCTGAAAAATGTGAGAGGGTAAACGCGCACGCAGCCCTCCCCTCACCGATAAGCGCGCGGACAACCCTCCGCACTGGCGCCGCGCAGGGAAAAATACGCGCAGGGCTCAGGGGCAGGAATCCTGTAGTTTGGACCCCTTGTAGCCTGGACAAGACCTATTACTACTGACAACACTTTCTTCTTATAACCTGGGTGGAGATCAGTCGCGTAGCCAGACCTCCAAGGTTGGGGGGGGGGGGCTCGATATGAAAACTCGCCCCACTTACCCTCATCCTCCCCTCTCCCCGCTGATCCTGGGTGCGACAACACACACATACTCATGCACACCGCAAAACTCCACTCCACTGCCACTCGTGGCAGGTGGGGGGGCTCTAGCCCACCCTAGGCCCCACGTGGCTACACCACTGGTGGAGATACTCTGGCTCTAATAAAAACACCTCAATAAACAGGGTACACGCCACGTATGGAATGCTGCGATGAATAATTTTACGGTGAATGTCTCTCCTGTTACACATAAATGGCACTGAAGTGTTACGCTTATCACAAGGGCAAATGAATGAATTGCCTGTATGTCGCTCAAAGGAAATCAACAGTAAATAAACAGAAAGTACTCAAAATATTGACTCTCCCACAAGAGGGAATGACTGTCTGGAACAAAGTATAATGGAAAGTTCCCACAACGTGGCCAAAATATCCATCTCTTGGAGCCTTTTTTCATGAAAATCTTTCTTGGTCTTGGCATGGGTTCACTGAGAACCAGTCATCACTAACTGGTTGCTACATTAAAAAAGGCTGATCAATTTTCTTCCTAACGGTAACGCACCACATTTATTCTGCCATTCTTTTTTGACATTACACTTATCGTCTTTTAGTGTGATCAAGAACAGTTTAAAGAAATCCTGATAATCTTGTGTGTGTCTAAAAATAACCAGGACGCCTAATTAATTGTATAACTCTTACAGAAACTGTATGATGTTGTTCGGAGCCTATCTCACGTTTGAGGTGAAGCATCCGTAAAGATACCAACTGTCATTGGATGTCTAGCAGCTATGTAAAGTAAATGATGTATTGCGGATAGTGTGCTAATCGTGTGTATTTGTCTAAATTCGCGTATGTATAACAACAAGCCCAGTCAGATGTTTTAGGGAATGATGCATAATTTTAAGCAAAGTGTTGCATGAAAGTGGTGTTGTTTGCCCCTACATTAAAATAAACTGTACTTGCACACAAATCAAGCTCGACAGTGATCATGCTGGAAACTCCTAGGCCAATATCCTGTTATCCTGGAACTTCTGCATGATGTGCTTCAGAAAACAAGTGATTCAAATTATTAGAAGAACTGTACTAATTGAGAGGTATTAGTGAAAGTTTTCTATATGTTACACGACACAATTGTGCATCAGTAATGCCTCAAGCAAAGTTCTGGCGTTTCACAAATCGTGTCACTATACAGAGCAAAATTTGGGAGCGGTGCCAATTACAGTGTAAATTTCTGGAATAAATTTTATAAGCATTGACTATGTTGGTAAGTGCCATGTTTTTCTTAATTGTTTTATACTCCATTCTCCAACTTGGGGGCATCTCCGGAAGCAGGCTACATTTTGGCTCCACTGCGCATGTCTGACATTTGTACGTTTCACTGACATACAACCATGGGCATAGCCAGATTGGGGGGGGGGGGGGTACAACACCCCCAAAATTGTACCTTTGGTAGTGCATCTGGGAGAGGGAAACACCTCCTACCCCATGTAAAGTCCCCATAGACCCTCCCTCCCCCCCCAACTATTTTTCTGGCTACGATACTGCATGTAATGGTTATGAAAGATGTTAATTTCTTGATCTACAAATGTGTTTCTCCCTCTCGTGCGTGGGAATAACTTCATCAACCTTGCGATAATAATATCCAACGGTGACCCCTGTTGCAAAATAAACAGTCTGTGTGAATTGATACGTCTTATTTAACAAGTTTTTGGTGTCAGTGGAGGAGGGAGAATGACGTCTTGTGATTAGAAGCACCCGAAAAGACTAGATAGAGGCATCCATATGTATTCCACAACCAGTGGGCTAGTCATGCAACAAGATTGTGTGCTTAACCAGTGTTTTTTTTTAAATTCCGTGTTAGTGCTGCGAAGCAACTGTGACTATGAGTAGCGTACAGATGTGGACAGATGGAGAGAGAGGAGAGCAGGAAGGAGTGGGGGACATGGGGGGTTAGTATGTGTCCCGGGCCGACTTCAGGGGAACTGTGCCAACATCAGTCTGGAAAGTCTTCGGAAAACCGAGGGAAAACCTGAAACAGCACAGCCGGTGCCAAACCCACAATCTTAAAAATGAACTTCACCACATAGCACGCTCCTAGCCAACCATCATCCCGAATGACAACGTTCTCGCCCCCCATTTGTTGAAAACGAGAGGCGGAGCCTATTTTGTGCCCATTATGTACGGCACAAAATAGGCTCGCCTCGAGACATTTTATTTAATTTTATTTACCCTCAGTGCAGTAGCGTTACAGAAGGGGGTGGCTTGTGCGTTATATATACATAGTATAAAACATAGTAATAACGTCAGTAATAGTCATAACGGGTTACCAAATCGGAATACAAATAACAAACATAGAAAAAGAACGAAAAAAAAAGGAAACTTAGGTCACCCTGGTGCGACCAGCTGTTCCATGACGCTTGATGTGTGAAAGCGCTGAATAATTTAAAAGATTTTTTCGACACGTATGTCCTTGAGGTAGTTTGCCAGGACACACAGCGCAGGTTGTTGGTGCTGCTATGGCCAGCTCCCCAGTAGCTTCTCAGCACTAAAAGATCGGTTGCCAAATTCAGCAAGGGCGTCCTTCACTGTTCGCCGACTAGAGTCGAAGCGTGGGCACGTGACCAGACCGTGCTCCATGTTCTCCACCACAAGGATGACACTAACCCGCCATTGTTGTAACTATCCTCAAGCGGGTGCTTTTGGCATAACTGCCATCTTGTGCTGGTCGCACGTCATAGAAAACGTCATTTTGAGGTCATGTGACTTTGTTTATATGACGTTTTGTCGCTTACCGACATATTTTCCGTCTAACACCAGGAGATGACCGTATTTTGCCAGCGTAAACTATGCGGTGCTTCTTCCGCAACATGGTAGCCCATTTCACCTTAGTTTAAGTACATCGCATCGGCTCGGTAAGTCTTAACGGGCGGTCGTCACCACATCTTTGGAAGTTGTCAACAATACGAGGCTTTATGTGTAAAACTGCGCGTTTTACTGCGAGATTATCGGATAAAAATAATTACCGTGATCGAAAAACATCCAAAACGTCGTCCAGAAACACCAACCGCATTGTTTATAAACGGTTTGGCCGCCCATCACGGGTGCCGCCATCTTTAAGATCACGTGTGCCTTGACATTTGCTGTGACGTGCGACCAGGACCTGTCCAGGATGCATTGCGTTCGCCCAGCACGCTTTCGTCTACGAAGCAATACATTGGATGCCACCCCTGTGTTCTCCACAGTACTGCAAGTTGAACAGTTCGGCGATCCAACGACACCTATCTTATGAAGGAATGCTGCTCCGAACAGGACGTTGAGTAGCAGGCGATGAATGACGGACTCTAACGGTCTTGGCAACTTCCATGAGAACCACACTTCAGTTACATACTCACAAATGGCACTTCGAAATTAGTCCATCAAATTGATGTGATGAAACCGGGAGGCGGTTCGAATCATTAGATCACCTTGCAATGAATGAAAAAATGATTTTTTTTTACTAGATGAATGTGGAACTTGTACTTTCTGACGATGACTAGTGCGGTGGGAGGTGTACATGGGAGAAGGAGTAGATCAGTTCGCAGCGAACCGTTGTGGTAGTGTACTTGCTCAAACGGGCACAGGCGGGAAATTTTTCGGCGTACTCTGCGAGGTTAGATAACTGGAGCTTAGCTTTCATAGATAGCGTTCGCCTCGTTTGCACAGCGATATTCGGCAACTGATATTTCAGGGTACGCTCTCCCTTCAGGGTTTTCAGAAGGTGGAATTACTTTAATCGAGGATTGTCTCACACTTTAAAGGCCCCTAATTAAAGTGTTCATTAGCTAATTTTAGGTAATTCATTAGTCACTTAGTAGTTACATAGGTCTTTGACAGCTGCCGCGACGTGTAACTGAATTGCAAAAACCGCATCTCTGCCGATCTCAACAGCAACAACAACAATTTTACTGTAAGTTGATGGATGGGGAATTTCATCGCCAGGGGCGATACTCTACCCTGGCTTTCAATAGGTAATCACCGCGTGTTTTCCATGATAAGTCGAACTATATAAAGACAGCCGAGATAAGATATTTATAATGTGGTATCCGTTGTGACGTAATATTACTCAGTGTGTATGAGTGATGTCATTCGAAGCTTCGTGAAGTCCTAATATGCGCGCATTTGTTAATGTTCAGTTCCATATTCTATGTGTATTCCATATTTCATGTTAGTATGTTAGTAACATCTGCCTGAAGGCGTACGGCATGTGGCACAGAATATATTTTTATAAACAACACAGTCATTAGCAAATAATCGAATACTCGATGATGAAACACATTGTGGGAGGTCGTTAATATATATTAAGAATAGCAGAGGACCAAGTACGGAACCCTGGTACATACCGGACAAGACAGGCGCAGCAGCGTTAGACTGTGTACCATTAACTGTTACGTGTTGACTGCGACCTGATCGAAAAGAATGAAGCTAGAAAAAAAAATGAAAGAATGAATTAATACACTATGGTCGATGTTGAGTACACTACATTTGTGAAGGATGAGATGATGCAATCTTTATCGAATGCTGTTTTGAAATCAGAAATAAACAGTTGGTCTGGGATCCTCTTGTCAAAGACAGAACTGAGGTGTGCAAATGATATTAACTGTGTTTCGCACGAGAAGGTCCTTCGGAATCCGTGCTGGGCATGGTTGAAGAATTAGTTAAGAGGGGATATCACCGAGGAGTCATCTCCGATTCACGACTTTGTCGCATGTAGATGGCGCCACACAAACATCCGGGTCTCAGCAAGTGAAAGCTCTAACCAATACCCCTGTTACGAGTTACTTCTCCACGGAATTGTGTAGTTCCATAAACACGTGTGACCTTCTTGACTATTGAGGTGCAGGAATCTCCCGTCTTGTGTGGGTTGCCAAGGTCAACTCGTGTCTTCCCATTTCGCCTATTCCCATTTTGCCTAATGCTTCTTAGCAGATTATCTCGCCATCCCTTAGCAGGTTCACCGACCTCGAACTGCAGGGGCTCCCATTTGGCCTAATGTATGCTGCAGACAGTCCCACTTCGCCTACTAATCCGTGTTACGTAAGAAAGAAGGCGGTCCTCTGGCATGCTGCCAAAAGTCAATTTCGAATCTTCATATAACTTTACATGCAACCTTGTTGGTTTCACTGAAGCATGAGGCCTGTATTGATAATTCATATTACACTAGGGTTTATTCCCTCATCTGTTGGTTCACAAATATAGACTGTGCAAGAGTGAAAACATAGTTTTTATTTACATTTTGTTAATTAAAAGGGCAGCTTTGTTTTCTGCACTTCAAAATTCTTCCAAATTTGCAGCTCTACTCAATATGCATTAGATGTCCCACGGCATCGAGGTACGACATCATGTCCCGTTCGCCATTCTGAATTATTGACTGCTCAATGACATTCTTAAGTAGCATCACAACTTTTTATTAATTCCAACGCCCTACGCCGGCTTTTTCAATTGACCCTAAGTGATTTGGGAGAAATTCACAGCACACCCTGGAGGAGACTAGAATTTGTACGACACCGACCAGAAAAGGAATTCCTGTCAGAAAATATTTCCGTGTATAACTCCCACCGTTAGATAATGCGCAGGCCCTCTTCAGAGCACCTTTTTACCGAATAACGCGCGCGTTATACACCGGAAAATACGGTAGTTAGGTTGAACGTGGGTTAAGGCGTCTCGCTCGGTGGTGTCGCGCTAACTGGGAGGCGGTGGGTTCGAATCCTACCACCGGTTGTGCTGTCTGAGGTTTTCCCTGGGTTTTCCGAAGACTTTCGAGACGAATACCGGCACAGTTCCCCGTGAAGTCTGCCCAAGACGCATATTAACCCCCTATCCCCCCACTCCTTCCTGCTGTCCTCTCTCCATCTGTTCTCATCTGTACGTCGCGCATAACCACCTCTCATCTCCACATAGCAACATCTCGCTCATAGCCACCTCGCCGTCGCTCATAGCTTCGCGGCGCTAACACGAAAGAAAAAAAAAAGAGTTAAATTAAACACGACTATAGTGACACCAGTTTCCATATTTAACATCGCTCAGGTGACACTGAACATGGCTCGAAGCCTTGTTTCATTCGTCATGCTGTCCATCAGGAGTCACTATGTAAAATGTTTGTAAAATGTTTTTGTTATATTTGTACATTATATTTACACCTTATATTTGCAAATGTAAAGGGTCTTTGTTTCGGACGACGTAAGGTAGTTGTCCGACGAGCACATTCATTTCTTGCACACGTCATCATCGGGTCGGAGCGTGTAAGTAACGCCCACTTGCCGACAGTCCCGTTTTGCCTAATGAGATTGCACGGCAGTCCATTTCGCCTAACGGCTGTTACCCCTCCCACCTCTTTAATCCGATAATCCGGGTTAGGCAAAATGGGAATAGGCGAAATGGGATGTAACCGGTCAAGGTTTAAGCTAAAGGAAAAAAAGGTAGGTCCAACCAAGGCGAATTCTTCTTCATTGTCTCTTTGTGGACTGCAGCTACTGACTTTTGGGGTTGATGTTATCTTAGCTTTCCTAAGCTTTCCATGTCGGAGTTTTTCGACACCAGCACGCAAACTCAAAGTGTTACGTTTCGTTCGCCGCGCTTATTTCTATAAAATTATATTGACCAGCTGATACATGCTTTGGCTGAGAATTCCAACAGGAAAACATTTTGCAGACAGACGGCGTTCGCAAAGCCAACTGCTGTGTATTCACTGAAAAAGTGTGGTGCATTAATTCATTGAATGATGATTAATTGATTACATTAATCATTAATTGATTGAATGAACCGTTTGTTATTTATCCTTTATTGGAAACGGTCATAATCGGGCAGAGGACGTAAATAGACGGCAAAACATTTTTGTTTACAACTTCTGCTACAATATCACACATCCTTCCTATTTGATGTCTGGCATATGGACGTAAGAAAAAATTGTCGAAGAATATATGCCCCCCCCCCACAGAAAAAAAAAGCCATGGCAGTAAGAACAGAGTCGCAGTCGGTAAAAGTGTGAGCGATATCGTTAAGCTTACCATGTCGTGAGCTCTTGTCCGATGAGCGATTGTCCGCACCCTGGTGAACTTCATTCCGATAAAAATTAATTCGCAGGGGCATTAATGGAATTGAATCGGGATTTACCGTAACCGTCAGATGCCACGATTGAAAATAGGTCAGTGGTTTGACATATCACCTTTGTTCTGGATATAAGTGAACAATGATAAACGGACATCTAAGAGAAACGATAAATTGTTTTATGGCTAACGGCGTCGAGCATGAAACGGTCACCAGAATAGTTCAATAACATTTTTTTTCTGGACCATTTTCTCCTATACCTATACACATGGTATCCACTATATGCGAAATAATTATTCGGCATGAAACGGGCGTAATCTTTAAATTTCCTTATCAGCTTATCTTATCTTGCTACAATTTACCTAGATGTTCCGTGTCGTCCGTCGCTTTCCATGCTGGAGGTCGTCATTCTCCTCAATGTTTTCACACTAGGGTGTAGGATAAAATGGTCCAGGAACGCATGAAGGAGTGATGATAAAGTGTGCTGGGCACGTTTTTCCTTCTGATGTCGCAGCTTAGATCACACGTTGCCTACGCTGGGGATTAATTTTCGTCTGGAGTTCATTAAAACGGACTTCCGTGAATTGACTTCTGGATTTGTAATCTTCATGCACTACAAGAACACACAAACATTACAAACAACAGTACCCTTTCAACAAACAACAACAAATATATTCTGACGATGAAGTGGGGAGGTTTTCCACTCTAGGAGTGGAACGCTACTCCATAGCTAGGGGGTCTAATGTGATTGATGACGATGCCTTTGTATCCTTCGTTCAATGGCATGGAGCTTTTACTGTTCATTAACATCTGTGTTAATTAGAAAAATGTCTCTCAATTTCAACAAATAATGAGGGCGAATGATAGACATGACCGGCTATGATACGTTTCCTCAGCTGTTCACAACGGCGCTCCTGTATTTTCCGGTGCACGGAACCCCGTGGGACCATTATTTCCGCCCACGCAACCAGGGACTTTTTCCGGAACCCCATTTCCTCAAATGCATGCTTGAGGTAGTGTGGTGTAGCGCGAAGTTGACAGAAAGATTCTCTTCCTATATTAGTTACCCCATTAGTCGTTCCTTATTGTTACTGTAGCGCTGAGTCACACACAATTGCGTCACAAGAAAATGCTGGTGTTTCCGCGCGATAACTTTGCTATTTGACAGTCTATTGCCTTGAAAATTGATTGAAAACGCTTTATTATTCACTGCTTTACACAGTGGAAAAGATGAAAATAAATTATGAAACTGCCAGGGTGGCCTCATGGTAAAATGGAACGGGGTGAGCAATTGTCCGCTCCCACTAACCCAGAGGTGGCGAGAGTGATAGATGATAATTGATTCTGACCAAACTATCTATCGAAGACTACAGAAAATATACGTAATTCGTAATATACGTAACACAAACGTCGCCATACCAGTACTGGACAGCTGTTTCGGCCTTGTTGGGCCTCATCAACAGTACGCAGGCAGGCAGCGTTTGAGTGGATGGCATCAGAAGGTCACGTAACACGTGATTCCTCCCGTCAGGGTGAGATAACTCACTCACTGAAAGCCCAGTGCAAAGCCAGTGAAGTATAAAATGAAAAATGAGGCCCAACAAGGCCGAAACAGCTGTCCAGTACTGGTATGGCGACGTTTGAGTTACAAACATATGCTATACGTGCAGCCAAAGAGCTCCGGCTATTTTTTTCATTTTATATATGTAAGGTGCCAATGAGGAGGACGAGAGGGTGGGGTCACGAGGAAGAAAGAAGAGGACACAGTTTGGACTATTGGGTTCCTTCGAGAAGGAACGTTACAATATATATATATATATATATATATAATGAAGAAAAATAGCATACGCTCTTTGGCTGCACGTTGAACATATGTTTATAAGTCCCAAAAGTCGCCACACCACCATTGGACAGCTGTTTCGGCCTTATTGGGCCTTCATCAGCAATGCAGAGGTGGGCGACGTTTGAGCGAGTGGCGTCAGAAGGTCACGTGGAACGTGATGTCCTCCCGTCAGGGTGAGTGACTCACCTCTGAAAGCCCAGTGCGAAGCCAGTAAAGTATTAAATGAAGAAAAATAGCATACGCTCTTTGGCTGCACGTTCAACATATGTTTATATATACATATGTTATAGGACATCACGTTCCACTTTCCACGTTCCACGCCACTCGCTCAAACGTCGCCCACCTCCGCATTGCTGATGAAGGCCCAATAAGGCCGAAACAGCTGTCCAATGCTGGTATGGCGACGTTTGGGACTTATAAGCAGGAAAAATCAGAAGACGACAAAGAGCTTACAGGAAAACACAAAGGGGAGTTTATTAACACATATAAGGATAGGGGTCGACGTTTCGGCAGTCAGCGCTGCCTTCGACGGGACTGGGGTTTGGTAACAAGAACAAGCTTTATATATGGGAGAGGGTTATGTACAAGGGAAAGAGAGCAGCGCATGCGCTTTTGTCATGACTAACACAGGTTTGTGACTAAGTGAAAGGGGAATGACCGGGTCTGTGCAGCAGGACCTTGAGGAAATACCCGTGAGCCTGAAAAAGAGACAAAAGAGCGTATGTACTGTGCTGGATTAGGAATGCAGGTTGCGAATAGTAGAAAGGATTCCTGGATCTTCGTTTATCTGACACTGGAATTTATGAATGAGATAAGATTCGCGCTGTTCCCTGAGCCGCTGGGAAGGAAAGCCTGACTGCAGGATGAAAATAGATATATTGGTGACTGAGTGTCCAGGTTTACTGAAATGGCGCGACACTGGCAGATTAGGTTTCTTCGCGACGTCAGATTTGTGGTTATTGAATCGCGTTCTAAATGACGTAGCTGTCTGTCCGATATATTGGGCGTTGCATTCATTGCATTGAAGAAGATAGACAATACAGTTAAAGTCGCCATTAATGTTGACCCGATAATTAGAATTGGTACTTTCTGCAGAGTTAGCGGCTTGCATTGATTTACAAATTTGGCATCTACTTGCATTACAAGGGTGGCAACCAATGTTATTTTCTGGAAGTATGTTAATTTTGGCATTACTAGTCTATCTTGGATGTTCCGCGCTCGGCAATAACTTACGCGCGGTGGCTGTGAGAATATTTCCTTCATGCGATCAGATTGTGAAAGAATTGTGTAGTGGCGGTTGAGTACCCGGCTAATGTTAGGAACGCTGCCACTGAATGTGACAGTGAGATTTACTGCAGAATTTCCATTGGCTCGAGGAGATCTTTGGAGCAATTGTTGGCGATCTGTGGATCTTGCTCTGGCTATAGCGTCTTTAACAAGTTTGTCCGGGTATTCACGATCAATGAAGGTTTGTTCTAGTCGTTGGAGATGGTTGTCTAGTTCGGCATCGTTAGTGCATATTCTGCGGTAGCGCAATGCCTGACTATAAGGTATGGCTAACTTAGTATGCCTTGGATGGCAACTGCGGAACGATAAGTACTGCTGAGCATCTGTTGGCTTCCGGTATAAGTTGGTTGAGATACCGCCGTTTTGTAACTTGACATCCACATCCAAGAAGGTAACAGTGGAGGCGGAGTAGTGGGAGGTAAATTGAATGTTAGGGTGAATTTGGTTGAACCGGTTGATGAACGTGAGAAGGTCGCTTTCAGAATGAGGCCATATGGTAAAAATATAATCTAAAAATCTCTTGTACAAAAGTGGTTTCAATACGGAACATTTGAGAAATGTTTCCTCCAGGGATGCCATGAAGATATTTGCATAGTTGGGGGCCATTCTCGTGCCCATAGCTGTCCCGTTAACTTGCAGATAATGCTTGTTATCAATTCAAAGTTATTGGAGCTCAAAATAAATGTTAGCAGTTCGGTGAGGACAGTCAGATCATACGGCTGGTCATGTTGATTTTTGTATGCTGAAACGGCCGCTGCTATACCATCTGCGTGGGGAATATTAGTGTAAAGGGACGTGACGTCTAACGTTGCCAAGAGACAGCTTGAGGGAACGGCTACTTGCGATACAGTTTGAAGGAAATGGTTGGTATCTTTGACGTAGGAAGGTAATTTAGGGGGGATAGATTTAAGAACGTGATCGACGAAGGACGATATATTTTCTGTAGCGGTACCGTTACTGGACACAATTGGTCTTCCGGGATTGCCTGGTTTATGTATCTTAGGGAGCATGTAAAATCGGCCTGGTTTAGGGTCTTTAGGAAGTAAGTATTCGTAGAGCGCATCGCCAATTTTCTTAGTGGCCTTTAACCGTTTTAGTGTTTTACATATATCTGCGGCAATTTCATTGGTGGGGTCGGATTCGAGAGGTTTGTAAAAGTCTGCACAATTAAGTTGACGGAGTCCTTCCGCCACATAAGCTTGCTTATCCATTACGACTATGGCACCTCCTTTATCAGCCTGTTTGATGATGATACCTTCGTTGCTTTCTAGCGCGGACAAGCTTTGCTGTTCTGCTTTCGTAAGATTGTGCCGGAATTTCCGATTGGTTGAGTTTGCATAAGTACTGAGAATATCTTTCTGAACAGCTTTGATATACATATGAAGACTTTTATCTCGGTTCGGGATTTAGATTTGATTGCGGTTTGTCGTAGAAGTATTCCGTAAGGCGTAGTCGCCGCGCAAAGTTGTCAAGATCCAGATGTAGCTGATATTCATCGATTTTACTGCTATTGGGACAAAACGATAATCCCTTCTCCAGGAGAGAGATTTCCGCGGGTGTAAGGTCACGAGAAGAAAGGTTCACTACGCTACATTTGGTTAGTGTGGGGATGTCGGGGGCAAGCTGGCTGTTGCTGTCTAACGGGGTATGTGGACGTAGTTGTGAAGTATTGCTACGGGCTTCGGGATTAGGGGGTGCCGAATCTGTGGAACTATTATGAGTTGGAGGGCACTCGATTTTGTCTCTAAATAATTTCTTTTGCTTTCGGAGCTTCAGGTGGATGTTTTTCTTTTGGAGGAATTTGTCTAACTCTGACCTATGAGAATGTGACAACGGGGTAGTGCTGTTAATGGCGTCGGCGTCTTCGGATAGAGACTGGATAGTATCTTGGCAGCGAGAAATTAGAATTTTAGTTAGGTCTAAAGATGCTTTGTTAAGAATGGACAGGCATTGCACATTTCGTTCATGGTTCAGGGGGAAGGTTGATGTTTTGTGGATTTCTAGTCCACGCGGAATCCTGTCGTTTCCATGATAAGTATCCAAAGTGTCACGATGGGAGGTGTAGCGTGCAACTTTATCCGCAATTTTTCTGAGTTTAAAGAACGCCTCAGTGCGACTGCTGACAATTTGTGGGGAGTGAATTGGTACTGACTCACCGGCTAGTCAATCCTGATGCTTGGATCGTGACGATTTCTCGGCACGTGTGCTTCGTTGTGTCCATGCTGCAGCCTCCTGGAGTGTCGGCCATACGGGGTCCGGCGTTCCAGTACTTGCTGTACGTGTCGGTAGGCGACGGAGCAGCCGGGGTACCAGGGACCGCAGTCGGTGGGCGATAGGGGTGACTCCTTCGAAACTGGGGTGGAGGCCGTCAGCTGCAAGGACTCTGGTTGGGGGCTGTCGGTGGAAACCATGGTCCAGGAAATACAGGTCACGGGCACTTCGGCACAGGGTCATCAGTCGTTGGTTGAACGCAAACGCCCGGGTATTGCACTGGAATTCGCGTCGCCTGTCAAGATAAGGATGACGGCGGTTGTAGGATCTGGGTAAGATGAGGGTACATACCACAAGTTCGATGTTTCCCCGAGAGCGAATGTGGTCGATGAGTTGCACATAGCGACGGATGGCACTGTGGGACGAATGACATGCCGGACACCGATCCCGACATGGCCATCCGTCGCTATGTGCAACTCATCGACCACATTCGCTCTCGGGGAAACATCGAACTTGTGGTATGTACCCTCATCTTACCGATCCTACAACCGCCGTCGTCCTTATCTTGACAGCTGTCAAGAAATCCACAAAACATCAACCTTCCCCCTGAACCATGAACGCAATGCGCAATGGCTGTGTAAATGTGCAAAGACCCTAAACCAGGCCGATTTTACATGCTCCCTAAGATACATAAACCAGGCAATCCCGGAAGACCAATTGTGTCCAGTAACGGTACCGCTACAGAAAATATATCATCCTTCGTCGATCACGTTCTTAAATCTATCCCCCCTAAATTACCTTCCTACGTCAAAGATACCAACCATTTCCTTCAAACTGTATCGCAAGTAACCGTTCCCTCAAGCTGTCTCTTGGCAACGTTAGACGTCACGTCCCTTTACACTAATATTCCCCACGCAGATGGTATAGCGGCGGCCGTTTCAGCATACAAAAATCAACCTGACCAGCCGTATGATCCGACTGTCCTCACCGAACTGCTAACACTTATTTTGAGCTCCAATAACTTTGAATTTGATAACAAGCATTATCTGCAAGTTAACGGGACAGCTATGGGCACGAGAATGGCCCCCAACTATGCAAATATCTTCATGGCATCCCTGGAGGAAACATTTCTCAAATGTTCTGTATTGAAACCACTTGTGTACAAGAGATTTTTAGATGATAATTTTATCATATGGCCTCATTCTGAAAGCGACCTTCTCACGTTCATGAACCGGTTCAACCAAATTCACCCTAACATTCAATTTACCTCCCACTACTCCGCCTCCACTGTTACCTTCTTGGATGTGGGTGTCAAGTTACAAAACGGCGGTATCTCAACCAACTTATACCGGAAGCCTACAGATGCTCAGCAGTACTTATCGCCGAACGATAAGTACTGTAAGTTGCCATCCAATAATGTAAGTTGCCATCCAAGGCATACTAAGTTAGCCATACCTTATAGTCAGGCATTGCGCTTCCGCAGAATATGCACTAACGATGCCGAACTAGACAACGATCACCAACGACTAGAACAAACCTTCATTGATCGTGAATACCCGGACAAACTTGTTAAAGACGCTATAGCGAGAGCAAGATCCACTGATCGCCAACAATTGCTCCAAAGATCTCCTCGAGCCAATGGAAATTCTGCAGTAAATCTCACTGTCACATTCAGTGGCAGCGTTCCTAACATTAGCCGGGTACTCAACCGCCACTACACAATTCTTTTACAATCTGATCGCATGAAGGAAATATTCTCACAGCCACCGCGCGTAAGTTATCGCCGAGCGCGGAACATCCAAGACAGACTAGTAAATGCCAAAATTAACAAACTTCCTGAAAATAACATTGGTTGCCACCCTTGTAATGCAAGTAGATGCCAAATTTGTAAATCAATGCAAGCCGCTAACTCTGCAGAAAGTACCAATTCTAATTATCGAGTCAACATTAATGGCGACTTTAACTGTAATTCTTCCAATATTGTCTATCTTCTTCAATGCAATGAATGCAACGCCCAATATATCGGACAGACAGCTACGTCATTTAGAACGCGATTCAATAACCTCAAATCTGACGTCGCGAAGAAACCTAATCTGCCAGTGTCGCGCCATTTCAGTAAACCAGGACACTCAGTCACAAATATATCTATTTTCATCCTGCAGTCAGGCTTTCCTTCCCAGCGGCTCAGGGAACAGCGCGAATCTTATCTCATTCATAAATTCCAGTGTCAGATAAACGAAGATCCAGGAATCCTTTCTACTATTCGCAACCTGCATTCCTAATCCAGCACAATACATACCCAAGCAGCAAAATGTACTGAAAGTCGAGTGCAATAGGGGTGGACGGGTAGGTGGAAGGCCTTGAACAAACTCGTGAAACTAAAGAACACTGATAAGACACATACCGTCCACCCCTGTTGCACCCGACTTTCAGTACATTGTGCTGCTTGGGTACGCTCTTTTGTCTCTTTTTCAGGCTCACGGGTATTTCCTCAAGGTCCTGCTGCACAGACCCGGTCATTCCCCTTTCACTTAGTCACAAACCTGTGTTAGTCATGACAAAAGCGCATGCGCTGCTCTCTTTCCCTTGTACATAACCCTCTCCCATATATAAAGCTTGTTCTTGTCACCAAACCCCAGTCCCGTCGAAGGCAGCGCTGACTGCCGAAACCTCGACCCGTATCCCTATATGTGTTAATAAACTCCCCTTTGTGTTTTCCTGTAAGCTCTTTGTCGTCTTCTGATTTTTCCTGCTTATTTCATTCTCGTGGTCAACCGCCCTCCTAAGCTTCTAATATATATATATATATATATATATATAGGGGAGAAAAGACACCAGAGACGGAAGTATGGAGTGGGGGAAAGTTATTTATTAAGCTGGCGTTTAAACTAAGGGTCTGGGGAAGTCTACGTTTCGGCGGAAGGGCAGACAAGGGAGGGGCAATCGTAGTGATGAACAAACAGGACTACCTTAACGAGGGCTTCCGACAACTGGGCTGTAACACGTTCTATGAGCCGTTTGACAGTGATCCAACAAATAAGATAGCTGCCGAAATCATCAAAACCCTAAAATCCCTAAAAGCGCGTGAAATAATCGACTCCTGCCTATATGAATTTCTAGCCCCCCCCCCCCCCCCCACAATCCTAAACCAGGCAGGTTCTACATGCTACCGAAAATCCATAAACCAGGAAACCCAGGGCGACCTATAGTTTCCTCAATCGGCACCGCCACGGAGAAAATTTCTAGCTTCGTTGACCACCTCCTTAAAGATATACCTCCCCGATTACCCTGATATACTAAGGACACCAACCATTTCCTCGAAGTACTTAGCAAATGTGAACCACCCAATGCAAGCTTGCTTGTAACGCTAGACGCTCCCTTTACACTAACATCTCACATGAGGATGGCGTGCTAGCAGCGGAGGCGGCGTATCTGAAGTACTCCGATCGCGCGTTTGACCCATCTGTATTACCAACTCTACTCAACTTGATCCTCAAAAATAATAACCTCGAATTTGACGGCCGCCACTATCTACAAATAAATGGCACAGCTATGGGGACTAAGATGGCACCAACGTACGCAAATATTTTCATGGGTGCACTAGAGGAAAAATTTCTAGCCGTGCGCGACAAAAAACCTAGTCTATACAAACGCTTCCTGGACGACATATTCATGGTTTGGCCACACTCCGAAGAAGATCTCACAGGATTCATTCGCGATTTCAACCTGGTACACCCCGCCATGAAGTTCACCCACTCCTTCTCGGCAACGACTGTTAATTCTAAAAGCGATAAAACCCCGGTGCAGGGGACACAAAGAGACAACACAGACGAAGCACTGGGGGTTGTCATGTAAAACACGTAGATCCTTTTGTGACTTGCACTGTTTGCATTGTTTATTCAATTCCCTTGTCTTGTGGGCGCCAGTATATTGGTCAAACTAAACGCTGTGTTAACGTACGTCTGATGGAACATAGAGCTTCGAGAGGAAAGGGGTATGGTAAGCTGGCGGAACACTTAAGGTGCTGTCACACTGGACCGACAGCCGACAAAATTTGTATGCCGACATCGAAAGACACGGTGTCCTTGCACCTGTCACACTGCACAGACCAAAGACGGGCGACGCGTCTGTCTGTCTGCCGGCCGCCACGGCTGGACGCTGTCGGCACCCGCCGCTGACAAACATACCTGTCACACTGAACGACAGCAACATCGCTACTGCCGCCACCACTTTGTTCGAAGATGGCGTCCTGCACAGCAGAAGCGTATGGGAATGTGCGCCCAGGCTATGGTGCGCCGTGGCGTTTTATCTTGCGCTCGACTCGGACGACGACGATGAAACTAGTAAAAAGCCACGATCATTGTGGAGTAGGAAGTGGCTCGTGCGACGAAAAAGTATGGGATGCTACGAGAATCTCATGCTTTGTCTCCATTGTAGATATCAACGTTTTCTCATCTTCTGTTGTGAACTCCACAGCTGAGGGGCAACACGACGCGCGCAGCGAAAGCTTTCCAAAAGACAACGGTTTTCGCGAACACACCTCCGTCAGAAGTGCTGATTGTTTAAATAATAATCGCAACACCCACAACATGGATTTTTCAAAAAATATTATCTTTTCGCGCAGTGGATGTCGTATGTTGGTCATCGCATTTTTGAGCAACGATCAAACTGCTGTTGACATGTCGTCAGACACTGTCTGCCTGCCGATTTTGTTATCGAAATCTGTCACACTGAAGCGACATTTTGTCGACTTGCGACTGCCGCTGTCCGTCGGCGCAGTGTGACAGGTGTGCTTGGCAATACAATGTATGGTGACAACGTCTGTCTTCCGTGGGCGTCGGCGCCGTGTCAGTGTCGGTGTCGTGTCGGTCCAGTGTGACAGCACCTTTAAGAACCTGTTCCGGGTGCGAGCCGCTGTTCAAAAACACAAAAGTGATGTTTAAAAGTCATAAGTTAGGTGTTCTTCTTTATAAGGAAGCCTTGTTGATAAAACAGGCTGGAGATAGTTGCATTAGCGTGCCTTCCGTGTTGGTAACGGATACAATCCAGCAATCCATTGATAACTAACGCGAATCCTGTTTCGGGGGGGCGTTTACCTGGTGCCTTGTTTGCGTGATATCTTTTTGATAACTTTGTGATAATTTGTGATTACAGCATGACGGCCTTGGCTGCCACTAGGGGTCGGGTGTGCAGTTGGTGTATTTAAGATGTGTCCCTGCCATTAAAGTTGTTTGTCAGTCAGTGCTTCGTCTGTGTTGTCTCTTTGTGTCCCCTGCACCGGGGTTTTATCGCTTTTAGATGTACCACCAAACAGCCCGGTTTTTATCGCTTTTTGACTGTTAATTTCCTAGATGTAAAAGTAACCTTAACCGAGAAGGGTTTTTCCACCGGCCTGTACCGAAAGCCAACTGAGGCTCAGCAGTACCTTTCCTTTAACAGTTGCCACCCGCGCCATACTAAACTCGCCATTCCTTATAGCCAGGCACTCCGATACAGGAGGATCTGCTCGGACGACGATGTTCTAAACAAAAACCTCGCGGAATTAGAGCAGACCTTCGTTAATCGTAATTTTCCACCCAGTCTAGTAAAAGACGCCCTGTCCGAAGCACGACAAACAGACCGGATGAACTTATTCGGTAAACGCAATAAACTCCGAAAAATAAACTTTGAAGAATAAACGCTTCGAAATAAATCTTTTAAAATACACCGTCCCTGATTGGTGGGCAGCCGACTACTCTAAGTCCGCCGCGAAAAATAGTGCGCTCATCGCGCTTGGGGCTAGCCAGGGCTAGAACTGTGAACGAGGATTTCGCTACACCGGAAGTAGGTTGTCTGTCTGTATGTGACCCGTGGCCAGTGTTGCCAAATTATTGGGGATGTTTTCTGATATGGCGGCTGACGAATTTTTTTGTCGTGTATCTTGGCCAACTTTATCTCTTGCTCTGTCTCTCTTTTTTCATTTGTGTTGGTGTTCCCCGAACTCGGAGGTTGTTCGTGAAGCCCCGAGGTGTTGGGGCATCCGGATAAAATATATATATATATATATATATTTTTTTTTTACTTCGGCGGCTGGCGGGCCTTTTGCAGTGTATCCTAGCAGACTTTTTGGTCATTCCGGATGGTATTGATATCTGTTGAGTGGAACCAGGTATTTCAGCGCAAGGGCAATGTTGTGTGTGGACATGTCGGTTATTGTTTCTGTGCATGTACATGTCTGTTTATTGTGTGTTACAGAGCCCTCTGCCTAACTGCATTGGCGGCAAATTCTTCGGGCTTGTCGTGTGCTCCTTTCTAAGATGTGTAAAAATTACGTTCCGGTATTTCCCGAAAACCACGACAAATTGGAATTCTGGGACGAAGGAAGACACAGACGATCACAAACATATTGTGTTTATGACCAGCCTGTGTTCCTTCGTCACGACGTTTCAATTTTTCATCATGTTTCACCAGTCCGCCTGCCTCATTCCGGGGAAAAGGGTGTGACAGATGACGACGTCCATCGAGCAGTTAGTGCGAGCTGCATCACAAGCAGTTAGTGGTTACGAAGACTAATTTGCATCAACACAGTTTTCAGTCACTTTTCGTTCAAGAGTTTAAGTGACGTCTTGTTTTCTGACTTATGTCCACCGTCCGTCCATTTCGCGTTGACGCCGGGTAGTGTTTTGCATCACACTTGAGCTTCTCATCCACGAATCTTTATTTGTAGCGTCTACCCTTTCAAGTGAGAGTGACACACGGCTAAGCCGTGGGTGGCCACGGGCGCAACATCCTTTCTTCAGCTTTTTTTTTAAATTTATTTTGAGGGTGAGAGAATGACTACACATCCTCCGCTCAAAGTGCCTTTAGTTCTTGCACACAACGCCAGTGGACAGCGAACTGACCTCCATCTTTCGTTATCGTCTCTCCCCTGTCTCTCTTGTTCGTAGAGCAGCAGAAAATGTATCCCTGTCCTTGAATAGAAGACTCAGTTGTCCCCGAGAATTCATTGTGTTTGCTTGTGTGCTCCTCTGCCTCGAGGTTTCATTTTTCATCATGCTTCACCTGTTTTTGGCCTGCATTTCGACTCTTATTCACGCACTCAGTATTCAATTGATTGCCTGGGAGTTACGCTGAAGTGTCATGCACATTTATTAAATAGACTTTAAGTAGGAGCTTTTCAAGTATTTGAGTACTCTGCTCCCAATTTTATTTTGTTCGTGCCTAGCAACAGCGGCTTAATCATGGCAGTGCACCTCATCCCGGAATCTCACAGTTCTCCATTTGAAGCATCCGAGTAACAGGGAACGAAGCGTAACAGGGAACACCGAGTGGATAGTATACACGACATCACACAACTTGTTGCGGCGCACTACGGACAACGTAAATAAGAAAGCTTACTGGTGTCTCTCCTTGGTGTTATTGGAAAGCCTCCTCTCTACCCTTGCCATGTACAGAGGCTTTGGTTGTTGTCGCTCTCGTCTATATACAAGTCATTCTATTTGTCGTGCACGAGGTCCTTTACCCTTCACTTGGTGTTCACGGTCACAATGCTCACGTGAAAATCTATCAACTGTACTGCGTCGACGGGGCTCATAGAAGATGACGGATAAGGCACAACAATGACGGCCTTTGGTGTGACAATCAAGAACGGATTCAAATACAATCCTCAGAACACTACAAGTTCATTCCATACCAGTTTCTTACTTAAAATCATTTTCATCAATCGAATAATATTAAACATTCAATATGAATATGTCTAAAATGTTTGATTAAGCCAGATTTATCAAATGCGTTGCCAAAAGGTCCTTTATGACGTGAAAAGAAATAGAAATTCTCCGCCTAATATGTTATCATGAACCGTCCCGTAAGTTAGCCACAGATGGAACACTGACATACGCATTGTAACTGATGTTTACAGTGGGCACCCGGGGCAAAAGGAATAGAATGCTCTGGGAGTGGGCGACTTTTGTCACTCAATACAAATGGACACCTTCTTCCCGAACAGTGCAAACGCCAGAAAGTGCCATTGAGAGAGGACGTTGACACTTTTCTGGATAGGGGAATCATCGTTTCCGGATCTGGTATCATCTCATATGGCCCAAGTGATCAGAACGCCCAAATGTTCATAATACCCGAAAACATTTTGGGCCTTTTGAGCATTTGGGTCAAATGAACAGGGCAGGGTAAGTTGTCCAGAAGGCCGAAATGCCCAGAAAGCCAAAATAGTCATATGGCCCAAATGGTCATATGGCCCGAAATCCTGGAGGGAAGACTAGGAGTGACCAAGACATTTACTTTGCTCATATGAGCAATATTCATTAAATGCGGAACGCGCCAGAGAAGAAAAGGGTATCTGAACTAAAAAAGAAGTTCCCTGAAAAAGTCCTGCGCAGGATAATGACGCGCATATGATAATATTAGATGACGCGCTGGACTTCTTCAGATAATTTTTTAATGTATAACGGCGCCTATACACAGAAAGATACGGTACTTTTATCACTGCAAGTTTTGGGACCCTGAGGCAACCGAAGCCTTTCTTTCAGGTGACGGAGGGTTGGGGTTGGCCTAGTTGAATGGGGAAATACACTTCTGTTGTTTGCGGTTCCATGACCTCACAGGTCAATCCGATGCCTTTCTCGGGTCATGTGACCATTTCGGCCATATGACCATTTGGACCTTCTGGACAGGTCCAGGAAGAAATGTCCCCGGAAAAAATGTCCCCGGAAGAAATGCCCCCGGAAAAAATGTTCCGTGGAAGAAATGTCCCCAGAAAAAATGAGGAAAATTCACTTTTGGTACGCGTGGACTGGTCGACTTCGGACGTTGACTTCTTACCAGGACGGAGTGAATCTTTGGGTTTTTGAGCACCGAAGTGAGTAATTGTATATCCTATTCAATTTGCGAATCAAATATGGAATTCAATGTTCGAATTCCAAATCGAATTGATGCTTCTATTAAACCAAATATATTTGAATAGGCTCGAAGCTGCACATATAACGCCGGCACATGGAGGACACAAAACGAGTAAGCGCTGTACTTACGCATACATATACCGTACATGTTTGTATTCCAATATATGTTGTATATATGTATCCTATTACGGTTATTCCATTTTAAATTGAATTCCAAATTCCATTTTAAAATGACTACTCACACATAGCATTTCTTTGCCTAGGGAGTCGCTGTGGGTCAGTTTTGGTGAATTTACTTCGTTGTGTCTTGCTATACAAAGCGGACTGTACAGTCATGGGGCTCCCGAGATGTGACACGGCTAGACATATTGAAATACATTTTTTCCTGTCAATTTTGTTGCTTCCCCCCCATACACACATTTTATTTTCCTTTTTACACATCACCCTGCACGTCGATCTGCACACTTCGAAAAAAGACATGCTGCTGGCCATTCCGAATGAAACCTTCCCTCCTGATTTGTTGAAACTGGACGACGTACTACTTTCTCTGACACTTCACATTTGTGCTAATTAGCAGAGAAAATGTTTTTCCGTGTTAGCGCCGCGAAGCAACTGTTGTTGTGTACAGGCGTTCACAGGACAGCAGGAGGGAGGGTGACAGGGAGTTAGTATGCGTCCTGGGCCGACTTCAGGGCTAAGTGTGGCGACATTCGTCAGGTAAGTCCGACGGAAAACCCAAGGAGAACCTCAGAGAGCACACCTAGTGACAGGATTCGAACCCGTGTCACCTCCCAGTCTCGACGTGTAAGGCGATAATCCAAACCGCTACTCTACGCGAGCTGGTACAGAAAAAAGTACGTCCCGCTCCTATGTTGATGTTGATGAAGAAAAATACTAGGGAGACGTTAATTCCCTCAGTCCTAAAATCAACAGTCGCAAAATCCTGGCGTTCTGATTGCACATCAGTCAGTACGACGTCGCGCAGGATATACTTCTTATTATAAGAAGACAGAAACAAAATAAGAATATCCCAGCCATGTGTGCACGTTGTATCAACGAACGGGACAACTGATTGCAGTGTATTCTCTACGAGAAATCGTAAGTGAAAGTATGTCGAGCTTCCCAAGTAAAAACACTTAGTAAGTGGTTAGGAATTTTAGTATTTATTTTGAACCCGAGGACTTCAATATTAGCAATATCGCAACCGGGGATTTCGCAAAAATTCCACGCGCACCACAAGTGGATATTTCTCGAGGGGACATTTTTTCCGGGGGACATTTTTGTCGGGGACATTTCTTCTTCTATGTTGGTGAACCGCATCTCCAGCAGAAGCGGAGTTGCAAAGCCAAATGACACAATGAGTGAAAGTGCGTACAGATGTCATTGTTCGTAAACATCGAGACAAAAATACATTCAGAGGACAACTGCAAGACTCAAGTGTGACCAAAATTAGAAAACATTAGTATGCAGCGCAACGGTATCGCTAGCGAACTAGTGCACCGGGTGATGTCACTTTCATGTTACTCATTGAATGGCGTGCAGAGTTTGTTATTCATTAACAACAACAAAAAAAACCTACATCTCTCAATTTCAAGAAATGGTGAGAGCGAATGGCAGCACTCGGTCGGCTGATCTGCCCTTTTTATATTTTATTTTTGCGCGCGGGATCCTGCGGGACCATTTTTTCCTACACCCGGGCAGTAACTTCCACACCGTTAAAAAAGCTAAAAACAGGTGCTTCACCGCTGGAATAAGGACCCGTGCACTTCGCCAGAGGACAGCTCGACGTTCTACCTACGGCGCAACTCATCGGCGGAACTGTTCGCAACTGAGTAGATGACACGCCTGCAATGGCTGTAGTTTTGTACGCCGTGGCTTCGAGAATTCTAAGTGATCTGTCATCGGACTTGGAAAAATCTATTCATTAAGCGTGAGGAGAGTGGTTATATGTATGGAGTTCGTGAAACTCACGGAACAAGATAAACATTGGCCATTCGTAATTGCATTATACGCTACCTTGCGCACACTGGTAAACATGGTTACGGCGTAGGGATCAGTATGTGCTGCGTATATCCAATGTTCTGTTGAAACAATTAACACTTTTAAGTCATTTTACTAATTTATTACTGCTGCTACTATTCTAGAACGTGATGAAATATTAACGCGTTGCCTGTGTACTGCTGTCTTTCCGAGCCGCGTGCTATACCCTTCACGTCGTCCCAAATTCAGCATTATGTAGTTGAAGCACGAAGAATTTGCATTTATTTATTTATTTATTTATTTTATTTATTTGAGTACCCTCTGGGCTTTACAGCATTAAAGAGGGGAGCAGGATAATACAAAGCTGGTAAACACTAGTGGAACAGAAACAAGTTCAATAAAAGAAAAAAAAAAGAGAAGAAAAGAATTAACAATAATACTGAATGAACAAATATCACCACTACTCTACTGGAAACCCGGTATGCAGGTTATGTTACATTTAAGTGATCAAACAGCGATTTTCTAAACTGTGCGCTGTCAGTGATGGAGGTGATATGACTAGGAAGATGGTTCCATTGTTGTGATGTCTTTGGTACAAATGAGTCAAAATAGGTTTTCTTAGCGCGAAAGGGGACGCCGACCTTTTGTCGATGATCCACTCTCGATGATGTGTACGATGGACTTGTAAGTAATAAACGTTTTAAAGCTTGATTGTGGTAATATATTTTGTGGAACAAGCACAGACGAGCTGTTTGACGGCGATGTGATAAGGGGGATAGATTAAGAGTTGACTTCATCAGGGTCACACTGGCTGTGCGAGTATAGTTACCGAGAATAAAACGAGCAGCACGGCTTTGCAGTCTTTCCAGTTGATCAATGAGCGATGATTGTCCAGGGTCCCACACAGAGGCGGCATATTCCAGTTTCGGAAGTACTAATGTTCGATAAAGTGTGAGTTTTATATTAATTGGTGCGAGGCTGAAATTACGTCTAATGTAGCCCAAAGTGCGTGTGGCGTTATTAGTAATGTATTCGATGTGGTGGCCCCATGACAGGTTAGTTGTTACATACACGCCTAAGTATTTGTAAGAGGAAACCCTTTCTACTTCGATGTTATCGATTGTGTACGACGGACAAGTGTTGTTACTACGAGCCACCCTGAGGTGCTTACATTTTTCTAAATTTATTTCCATGTGCCAAGTAGAACACCAGCTTGATAATTTATGAAGATCGGATTGTAGGCAGAGAGAGTCAGAGGCGCTAGTTATTTCCTGGTATATTACACAGTCATCGGCGTAGAGGCGAACGGAGCAGGAAAACGATTTAGGAAGGTCGTTAATGTAGATAAGAAAGAGCAAAGGACCAAGTACAGACCCTTGTGGTACACCAGATAAAACAGGAACGTGGTTAGATGTGGCATTGTTAGCGATAACGTACTGGTGGCGGTTCGTTAGGAAACCCCGAATCCAGGCCAGGACATTGCTATCAATGTTGAGTGTGCTTAGCTTGTGGAGGAGATGCAAGTGGTTGACCTTGTCGAAGGCTTTCGACATATCGATGAATATGCAGTCTGTTATAGACCCACGGTCCAAGACAGAATGAAGGTCGTTGAGAAAAGAAACCAGTTGCGTTTGGTCACAGCCCAATCTGCCGAATCTCAGTTGGCCGAATGGAGATAAGCGGATTATTTGCGAGGGGGAAGGTCAAGAACGTTCGGCGAGCTGGGAAGGAAAGCACCACCACCACCGCCATTGTAATCGCAGATGTCACCAAGGGACGTTCGTTCAGTTAAACCAAGGTGCGAATGGCGTCTACTAGGGTGCAGCTTAGAGGCCTATCCGCCATTTTCACGCGATCGCTGTGCGCATGCGCATCCCGCGTCGTCTGCTCTTCTGGCTGAAAACAATGGAACCATAGCTGAAACGACTGCTGAAAACAGCCGTAGTCATTACTGCGTTAACGCTGCTGTACACCATTTTCCCGTTCCTGGATTGCTTCCGTCAATAAGTGAGGCTACGCTTCTCGGCACCAGAAATGTATGAAAGGACCCGGGAACGATAACGAATAGCTTTAGTGGTGGATGACTGCACTGCACTCAACAAGCGCAAGCATCTTCTTCTTCCTCTTCTTCAAAACAGTTGTGCACAGTTTATTGGTCTGGCATGGAATGACATGGACACGGTTTGCTCGTGGGTCATGTTGCATACATCAAACGGACACTTACAGTTTGTACAGGGAGAAGCAGCAGGAATAGGCCTCAAAGCCTAAGATGGATACTCAAAAAGTTAATGCACGTATGCTGGAACTAAAGACACAGAAACCGCAGCGCTCCTCACGTGCATTTGTTTTCAGCCAGTAGCAGACGACATTCGAGAGGGCGCCACATCTCAGGAAAATGGTCCGCTGCGTTCGGGGTAGCATTGCATGTGGACATTTTATTTGTTGCAAACCAAAAATGAATTTATGCAGGTGCACTTTACTAATTCTCTTTGGTAGTGTAGGTATAATCACTAGGGCCCGGAAATTTAGGCACCAAAAGCCATGAAAATAGGCAGACAGTTAGGCCTTCAAAACCAGCTAACCATAGGAAAAAAAAAAGGCACGGCCTAGGCCCACGCAATACGGAATGCCGCTTTTAGTTCTCTGCCCTCGAAGATCTCGCGAAAGTCCAAGACAGGCCGCGCGTGTGACAGCCTTTCCGCAAGCGTAACAGATTGCACCCTTCTAGTAAACCAAGGTACTTGAGGAAAGCAAAAAGAACAAAAGACACAAACACACAAAAATGAAATGCAAAATGCAGCACCCAGCATGAGCCTGAAAGGTGCACTCGTACTTGCACCTCTAAAAAAGGTTGTCATGGCATCTGAATTGTTGAAAAATGCTACAAATCAATTGAGTGGAGATCAGCCCTTAGCAACACAGCTTTTCTACGTTTCTAGAAATATTAATGGAATGGAGCCACGCGCAACTCGCTACGATCCAGGCTCACATAAACAATATCAGTCTCACCAACGCGGAGGCAAACACTCTCGAACTACACATCCAACAGCTCAACCGTGAGCTAGCCAACAAGGAACAATCGAAACTTCGAAATCCTAATTCCGACAACGACACAAATACCGGACTCACTAACACAGCACACGCAGAAGCCGATAAAAAATTCACCACCACAATTACAGCTCTCCGCACCATCACTGAGCCACCTCGTGAAAACGCACCGTTATATATATATCACGCTCACTATCCAGCGACGAACTACTAACCCCCCCCCCCCCCCCAGGGAGCTAACATTCTGCCCTACACTCAATTCTGTTAACGAATACGAAATACACAAGGACATAGCGGATTTTGCGAGACGACTACTCCATAGAGAGTTTTTCGCTGACACAACACAAGAAAATAACGACCTCCGACTACCGTCAACTTGACACCAAATCACGGCCGAGATCCCGCACTAGACCTGTACATTAAAGAAGTAAGCAATGACATCATCCGCGGTATTTCCCAAAGCTCGCGTGGCCACAACGTGACTAAAACACAGCGTGACGTCATCAAAACGCTAGCTGACAGAGATCATATCATTATTAAGCCCGCAGATAAGGGTGGGAGTATCGTTGTCTGGCCCACAGATAAATATATTTCTGAGGCTGATAGGCAACTCAGCAATAGGCAACACTACCTCAAACTGGACCACGACCCAACAAGGGAGTACAGTGAGGTTATAACCCATACCATAGAGGACCTCCACCAACGAAAGCTCATCACACGTGTTGACCTGAAATACCTCACCCATCAAACACTGGCGCAGGTCGTTTCTATTTACTTCCCAAGATCCACAGGGTACACACGCCAACGAGCCCTATACGGCTGATATCCCCAGCGGGCCTATTGTTTCTAATAACAACACACCAGCAGAAAGCTCTCGAAATTCCTGGACCACTATCTAAATCATATTCCGACAACACTGCCATCCCATGTAGAAGAGACACCACACCTCCTCAGAATAATAACAGATATAAATAACACGCGGACATTTATTAGGGACACAATACTCGCCACGCTACATGTGTCTTCACTGCATACTAACATCCCACACAACGACGGAATCACAGCCCTCTGCAATACCCTTTCTACAGCAAACACCAGAAAAGACACGGAAACCATCCTCGCTCTAATGGACTTGTTCCTTAGACCGAACTACTTCGAGATCAATGGCGAATACTACCTTCAAGTACGTGGTAGAAGTATGGGCACACCTGCCGCACACACTTATATCTTCATGGGGTCTATAGAAAGTTCTTAACGCCCTGGCATTAAAACCCACTCTGTACCTTCGATACATCCTTTGACGTACATACAATAAATAAACAAACAAATATATTTATAACATGGGAACAGCGATAACATGAATTTCAAAGGGTTGTAGATCTACTAAACACCGCGCATAACACTATAAAGTTCACATCACAACACTCAAGTCCACAATATTACCAGACAACGGCAACCTCACTACAACCCTGCACAAAGAAGCCAACTGACAAACCACAATGACTTCACTTTAAGAGTCACCACCCGCGCCGCTGTAAGGTTGGAATTGCTAATGGGCAGAGCGTAGGACTGTGCAGAGTTTGTTGAAACGACACAGATTATGCTGAGAAGCTTGACGAACTCTGCAGCACACTTGCCCAAAGAGACTACCCAGACTCCCTTCTTTTCCGAATTCAGTCGCAAGGCACTCACACTCGATCGAAACGAGATTCCGAAACATCGAGCCAAATAGGCTTCATCACAAGACATTCCAACGCACTTCCAAACATCAAAGCCATTCCTATACGGAAACACGAGCCCTTCCCCCAAAGCAATGACCCACTTGGGAATATATTCATTCATCCAATACAGGTGACACACCGACGCGCACAAAACCTAGCAGACTCCTTGGTGAGCGCCAAAATCAGCAATTCGCCTAGTACAGTGGAACACGCCCCTGCAACCTCCCGCGCTGCAAAACATGCAAGCACGTTCAACACGCTAACTCCATGAAAGGCACTGCGAGCAGTTACACCCACTTTGTCAATCACGCATTCACATGCACAAGCTCGAATGTCATATACTGCAGCGATTTAATGCGGCGACTGCTCTATGCAATACTTTGGTGAAACAGGCCAACAAATGAACAACCGCCCCACCGGACACAAAACCGAGACCTCCAACAAACTCCCCAAAGCACTCGCCGAACACTTTACTGGCCAATGTTTTTTACTGTCTTTATTGCATGTCACAACTGTGTATTACTAATATACACCTTAAACCGCACTCTCCGAGTCCCTTAGTCAGCTGGACTCTCGCCCCTTCTCCCTATCGAAATTGCTTGGTCCCTGGCCCAATCCAGCCCAGCAACGATCTGCGCTCAAATCTCTTTTGACATTTCTGGACACCATCGGACTTCGTTCGTTATTGTGAAGGGGCTCCATATTTTATTCCCCACATCCCCACCAGCAATGAGGTAGAGTATAGCCTCTGGCGATGAACCTCCTTCTCAAACTAAAGTTGTTAGTTGTTCACCTCTTCAGCCAAGACTCCCTGGACAGTAACATACTATTAGCCATGTTGTTGTTGTTTTTCTTTTTCGGAATCCTTCGCGTAGCCACATAACATGACTGGAATGGAAAATAGCTATAAATAACAATGTGTTTAAATGACTTCCTCTTGAAATATTTATTCTAATCCGATATGCTTTTGCGCTTAGTATGGTGCAAAAGCCTGCGCAACATCTGCAGATGTTCGCCGTAGGAATTTAAGGAGAGCAATAGACCGACTTGTGCTTTTATTTTTGAACAAATATGACGACAAATTTTAACAAACGAAATATGGTTTAATGTTCTAGACGAAGATGAATTGATCACGGTGCATAATTGTGTTATTCTACACTTTTTCATTGCGTGGGCACGACAGTGGTGTATACCTTAATTTTCTTCCGCTTGATTGCAGATTGACGTTATTAACTCTGTCAATCCAACTGCTTTTTCTACCAACGCAACGTTCATGCTGAGTCTAACCATGGGCGTCCAGACTTTCCAGATGAAGAAAACTGATAGCGTCACTCAACAGGACATAAAGCCATTGAGCGCTACTATGAGTAGTTTTGCAGAGGTACAAGTTTTTACTCGATAGTTGAGCCTGGGAGAAAAGTTTACGGAACACGCGAGAGGCGTACTTTTTCTTCGGTGCGACACCCCAGCGCGCGCAGGAAGAGGTTGAGTTCACTGTTTCGGAGGGGTGGAAGGGTGCGCTGTTAGCGACACACAGCGGTAGAGCGGTGGCTTCCACTTCGTAGGCACATCAGAGATACCGCAACTGCCACTGCGTGTCGCAAACAGCGCACCCTTCCACCCCTCCGAAACAGTGACCTCACTCGCTTCCGGCAGCCGCCAGGGTGTCACACCGAAGAAAAAGTACCTCTCGCGCGTGTTCTGTCAACTTTTGTCCCAACCTGTACTTGCTCGTGGGCGTAAGTAATGTATCACGACGTGCAGTTCTTTGCAGACATGTGCTTCAGGTTTGACGGCCAAAAATGAGGATTTCATCTCTGACTTCGTGATCACTGGAAGTACTACGACACACGTCCAGTACATTTACGACAGCAGTGACACCATAACGAGGAAGGTGAATCATCCTTACTTTCCCTTACTTTCATCACAGTCCGTATAGACAAAATTACAATGTGAACAGTGTGACGTGGATATCTGCGACGTATGTGGTTTTTATTATAGCTTAGAGCGCCTCCTGTCTGCCCCCATAGTTTCACCTGTGGTGATTTTGGCTGAGTCCCCCCCATGGTTGCATTTCGAATCTGCTCGAAGTTGCTGGAGGCGGTTCTAAGCTTAGCCTTCATGCTTACAAAACTGAAGTTCAGTTGTTACAAAACATATACAGGAAACTGAATTACTTGATGGCAGAGTTCACATAATTGTGTTGTTCAAGTTGTCCGTGAACCGGCCTTGGTGGCTGACTCTTGTTGCGGACGCCAGGTCAGGACCCTCTGAGTGGTAGCTTGGCCATCGGAGCAGGAAGGAGGAGAACGAGGTGACGGTGTTTGTTACAGCGTGGTGAGGAGACAAAAACATACAGAAAGGGGCGAGCTTATATACCCGTCTTACAATCGCGGTGTTCTCTCTAATAGACGAGTTCAGAAAATTCCAGAGTGCTTAGCGTCGCTTTGAGCTGTGGGTGTTTACTAATACGAAAGAAACGGGTGACCTCCAAACTGTTCCGATTTCTCCCCTACCGGTCCATTGTCCACGACGTGTCAGGGTCAGCGAAAGCGAAACGTAAAGTGTTAGACATCGTTCCCCCGCTCAGCAAGCGCCCAGGATGCAATGCGTGCCCAAAGAGCACTAGGATTTTCTGAACTCGTGTATTAGCGACAGTCAGGGGGTGGAGTAGCCTTGTCCAGCCTGGCCTTCACGTCGACTGCGGAGTGATGTCACAATCCTGCCTGCCTATTGGTCGCTTCTGACGTCAAGTCACTTACTGGCGACATCACTTTGGTGGATTAGCATCACCTTGCGGTGGCGGGGGGAGCCCATCCAACTTGTAGATTACTCACACGCACAACCACAGTAAATGCAAAGATGTACTGTGAGATCCTGGGTAAGCTTCAACAAAAACGCACAGGATTGGAAAGGGTGTAGCGTACCACGTCAACGCTGTCTGCACTGCCCTTGGAAGACTCGGGATTTGTTCAGAAATTCATGTGTAAATTTGCCAAAGGGAGAATAAGTACACAAGCTGCTTGTGTAATGTTGAAGTAGGAAGCATCACCTTGACCATGAGGAGAATGAACTATGAAGGAGGCTCACAAACATGAGCCTCCTTTTCGTGAGCTTCCTGTATGCTTCGTTCTCCTCATGCTCAAGGTGATGCTCCCTACTTCAATGGAAATTTGCCCCAGATACTGTTCCCTCTCCCTCTCAAAGTAACCATTGGCAGTCGCCAATTCGCAAGTAATCATGAAATACAAATTGATCAGGTGAAATGAAAAGTGAATACTTCACTTCGTAAACAGGACATAGCATGGCACAGACAACGTATCGAAAACTTGGTATCACAATACCAAAACTGTTAAGCTAAATAAGGTGACTATATTAGGGAGTAAATTTGAGCTCTAATCAACATAAATTCCTTCAATGTTATGCTATAGATGTATTAGTTTTTTTTTTTTGTTTTCACAGCAGGGAAGCTTATTTGTTGGATGACTCTCATACATGAAGGAAATTCCTTATTCTCTTACTTTCCATCACACATGTGTGAAGCAGCGAGTACAATCTGTTTGGAAATCATCATACAGAGGTAATAAAAATGAATTCTGTAACAATTTTCGGAAACTATGCACGAATGGACCACATTAAGTTTGTTTGAATATATTGTGACCAAATGGAGAGTATGTAGTCTTTCATGCTATGTCAGTTGTATGCCCATATATTGTAACAACAGATCAGATGAATTGAAGGCAGTCTGACTGAGGTACGTAGATAATTGAAATAATGTCCATACATATGATGATTCGAGTTTTTTTTTTTTTTTGCCCCCTGACATACATATATATATAGCATCCACAACTAGAAAACATTACCAGAATCTGAGTGATGTGAAATAATATTTTATTTTACTGAATGTATACCTTTCCTCTTTTTTAACGACAGCCCGCATTTGTTTGGGGAAATGTTTCTTGAACCAGCGTTCCTGATGGCGTTATCGTTGATGGTAAATGTAAATTTTGTCCTTCAGTAGCTCCCCCGCAGAATACTACGCTACACCAAGTTCAAGAAATCAGCAAATAAATTATCGAATCACTGAAACATTCATCAAAAAGTCGACGACCCCGACGAATCCTTGAGAACGGCGCTATAAACCACTGTTCCACAAACACAGAAGCACTTTGCCCGTACTGTGGGCAGCACATGGCATATGTTTGTTTACTGCATTTTCCCACAAGCTTCAGAGCTGCAGCAGCAAAATGGAATCTGACGTGATTCAGGGATTTCAGGATCCTTCAAAAACATCTTAGGCACAAACATCTACATTTAAATCCTCTGAGGGAAACCGCCGAAGAGGCAATACGCTAATCCGCTACCTCCGCCTTGAGATTTTTTGGAGTATCTGGTCGACTGTTGAGCTGGCTCTACGATTTCTTTACGGACCGAACTGTCGTTGTCCGCACATCCCACGTCCAAAGCCCGAAGCACCCTGTTCATCAAGACCTGCCCCAAGGAAGCATTCTGAGTCCTACACTCCTCAATGTGGTAACGGCTGGCCTAAAACCGATAATTCCTCGCAAAGTAGCAGTCTCTGTGTATGCCGATGACGTTGCCTTTTGGACAGTAGTCAAGCCACGATCAGCCATTCAGCGCCGTTTTCAGCTATCCTTAAATAATGTCCATCTGTACGTCACGTGACTTGGGTTGGACCTTCGCCCGAAAAGTACGTTGAGCTCCCTTTCACTCACAAGGCTATGAGAAATTCCCCTTTTTGAGTTGGTGCAAAGAAGCTCGTGCCTGTACGTTCCCATCGCTTCCCTGGTGTGGTCCTGGACTCCAACCTGCGCTCAGCGCGCCGCATTAAGCACCTTGAAACCAAAGTGCAACGATGGCTTCCCGCAATTCAACATCTTTCTGGCTTAGGATGGGACTGTAATCAACGCTCCCTTCGAGCCGTTCACGCGGCTTTGGTGAGGGCGACTGTGCTTTAGAGCCTTCCAATCTTGCACAGGGTTTGTACAACGTCGTTAAACACCCTTCGGACCCTATTTCTCCGCACTCTTCGTCACTGCCTTGGAGTTCCAAGAATGACTGAAACACGGCAAGTCCTAGCTGAAGCTGGTGAACTCCCGGTGGAGGTCTTTCGTGAGCGTGAAACGGCTCGACACTTCCTACACTGTTAGAAAAAAAGGTATGAATGAGGTCTACTAAAGGGTCAACATACCCTTTTTAGACCTCCCTTAGTAGGTTTATACCCTTGGAAGGTATTAAAAAGGTACGGCATGCCCAGTTATACCTCTCTCCGAGCAGTAGGGTATGAAAAAGGTACAGTCAGGGTCCGATGCACCTTTTTTATACCCTTTGATCTAGCTCCATACCTTACAAGGGTATGGAGAAGGTATAAACTATCTACTTATACCTCCGGCTACTAAAAGTAACTAAAAGTTCATTTTCCAGCTGTCAATGTTAATGTTGTCTCTGCAGTTCTCTGTATATTCTACTTGCGAAGTGTATATCCGTGATTTACATGACAAGTCTGTCTATTCGGAATTTACAACGTCAGTCAACCATACTGTGTGCATTCAGGACGCTTGTGGACACGTCGGCGACTTTAGCCGGTTGACTTTTTACTTCAACGACAACTCAGGCACAAGGTGAAAAAAGGAAGAAGATAAAAAGCTCATGCGCGCACACAAAATAATATAAATTAATTAAAAGAGAAAACCACCGAACAGTACGCTTCGGACCCGAGATTCCGCACAAAATATAATGTTTGACACGACGCGTTACCAAGGAGATCAGTTTAATACTGAACTGCTACCTGCTACTGAAGTAAATACGAATTAAGAGGGTGAAATGACAAAGCGAAGTCATCCTTCCTGAAACTCGTTTCCTCTGTGCTGAAAATTCGTCGCCCAGCAAGCACCACGTCTCCACTGTTACCTACGGAAGAGTATACTCTACAACGGCCAGCGAAGTCAGATGTGATGTCTTATCGGCATCGACAAAGCCACGCAGGATCAACCTGTAAGCGATTTTTCAGGTCAGATGGGCGTTTGACCACGTGAGCGATGGCGTCAACTGGTCGGTTCCACAAATCCCGCAGGTGTCAATCCGATTTTGTTGATCGCGGTTGCTCGTTGTTGTTGGTCGTGTATTTCGATGTACGTTAGCGTGGAACTTTTTTTTAGGTGTGTACGTGTACATCATACTCCCGTGTTCCTCCCCCTCCCCCATGTTGCTCAACAACTTGCTGCGTAATTCACACTCCAGTAGGACCCTTCGGTGAGAATTGAAAGTGATGGTCTCGCCTACCGTCTCCTCAAAGCCGCTCGGAGGTAACTGTTAGGCATTAAGACACTGTCAGACAGTACATATTTATTTACATCACCCTTTGATTAGTGCCACGAAGTCAAAGGGAGGGGGGGTTATTTTATGCATGTACAGAACACCACCGAAACGCCGAAAACACAGAAGAACACTTTGTGATACAGTTCATTGTTCATCACACACGGACCGGTCTCTGCCAGTGAACATGCAGTGCGCTGGGTTGATATATACTTTGTTGCAGACTTTATGCAAATACAACGAGTCGGGGAAATCTTCCTTGCATTTGAAGTTGTCCAGGAAAATACTATCGTCGGTGTATTCCACATGAAAGGCGTGGAAATGCTCATCAAAGCACACAGTTCTTAGTAAAGTGCACAGCAGATAATGCTTGTTCTCACACAAAATGATCATTTCAATCTCTGCAAATACAGGCAGGTCATCGTCGAACACAGTCACAGGAAGAACAGTACCCACGTTATATGTCTGCCTGGACACTGTCAGTGACTGCACTGTGCTTATGTCCGCGCATGTCACGTTGCGTTCAGCGAGCTCTGTCTGGAGTTCCTGTGGCAACCTCTCCACAGCCACTTGAACACAGCCATTGGTTGTAGTGTGTTCCTTACAGGCATAAAGGTGATATGTTTGATGCATTTGATGACGAATGCTGAGCGTGCGACAGATATTGATGAAGTTCTGCGTTTTTCTTGCTAGGCGCTTGAAAAACTGGTGTTTAGCTTCAAACCTGATTGATGAGAGACGCGTCAGTGGACCATACAAAAGAAAAAGCCTAGGATAGTGTATCATGTAATGCATTTTTGGCGTAACGCGCACATCGGGGAACACTTGTCTGAATAGGCTGTAGAAGTCGCTTATGTGGACCTGCAGGAATGGCAGCACGTCAACCGTCACTTGGGGTGCTTCAACTATGTCCACTATTGTTCTAAGCAGAAGGTACACTTCGTATGCTTTGCTGCTGTCTGGAATGAGGTCACCAACAAGAAGTGAAAACATGCGGAAGAGGCACCCGACTTCTGAGGCTGACCCTTTTATCGAGTACTTGCCAAATATCACTTGTCGTGTGAGGGGTGCCGGCTTGGACTTTTTCTCATTGCCTTGAAAAGGGAAGGAGCGCAATCTCTCGTTCAGTAGTTTCAATGTAAAGAAGCCATCAGTTATTAAGGTCTTAATAACGTGTTTCAACACAAGAGGGATTACGCCTTCATGCATGTCGTGCATGGTGTCAGGTGGCAGTGACTTTGTTGCGTCAAAAGAAGGCAGCTGTGCCATGCAGCTTGAAGAAGTGATGCCGTATGTACTTGAGAGACTGGTGTCGCATTCAATCAGACGTACCTGACGAGCATGTGCAGATGTTGTTCGCAGTGTAAAATCATTTTCTTCCCACTTCTCATTAATGTCCGACTTGTCCGCCATGCAACATCTGCATATCAAGCCACTCGAAAAACACTGGCGAAATCCGCCAATTTGGTGAGCCGACAGGTTATCACCTGTGACACACACCACTGATCCCAGGACAGTCCTTCCATTAACAAGGACACCTTCAGCTTCCAACTTCCCAAGGTCTTTCAGTAAGGGCTGCAGTACTTCCTTCAGGCCATGATCGTGGACGGCGCTACTTTTCACTAGGAGTACCAGATGCTTATCCGTCACCTTTGATCGCTCGTGAACAGACTTTGTCAGAAGTGTCATATAACCAGCCAAGATCTTGTGTTTCCCTCTTCTGCTTCCTATGGGGTTGCATACTTCAAACTCGTCGAAGTATAGATGAATTGCAATCTTTGGGTCAGCTGTATTCCTCCCAAACACTGGATGCTCTTTGAAAAACTGTCCATCACCGATATCTCTTAGGAGGTGTGGCTCGTCTCTGAAATCACTTTCATAGACAACCACATGTGTTCCAGAAAGAAACTGAATTACCTCAAGGATAGGGATGTATTCATAACTTGCTCCTTCAGATACTTGTGCAATCGGTGAAAGCTTCACAGAACATGGTTCCACATATCCGAAGTTTCTTTTCCAGTGGCTTTCGCGCTCGTGCCTGCTTGAAATGATCTTCAGCGACTTCTCATCTATATGAGCAATTCGATTCTTGAACATCTTGAGGTATTCGATCAGGTCCTGTGATATGTCATTCAGTGTACATTCCGGGATCTGTCGGCCTTCTTTCCATTTAAGGAGAAGAAACGACAGCTGATCAACTGCATTGCACACACCTTGGTCACTGTCGTTGTCGGTTTGGTCGGCAACTTCAGTGTTCACATCACAACTGGTGCTTGTTCCAGTGACATTTTCTGGTGGAGAGCTTTCCTGCTGGCCTTGGTCAGGTGATGGACTCCTGTCTGTGCGACTATCGAAGAAGTGCTTGTGGTCTCTTCTTGCATGTTTGCTGAATAACCAGTAGGACTTGAAGCTTGCTGTACATGCGTCAAGGTTGCAATTCCACCCTTCTTCGCTGATGTGCTGGGAGCCAAAATGGCGGAAGAGGTACTTAATAGATGTGACTCTCCATTTACATTTCGTACAGGCATATACGGCAACCTGTGGAAACAAAATAGTGGTATTGTCAGGTATACATGCAGAAACACGTGTACATAATATGGGGCATCCTCAAACACAAATTGAGTTTCATAAACCGTACAAAGTGAGCGCCAGCGCAATGTTTTTTTTACCCGCGTCATATAATTTTCTTCGCACTGACAGTCGCATTATGGCACCGAAGTAACGACCAAGCAGTTGCATGCCATAGTGCGACTCCCTTGGGGCGTTGTTCCTGCACGGCAGCTCCAACGCTAAAGTACACGTGGACGCAAGAACGAAGAGGCCATATGTCCGGTTCCAGAATATTTTAAATAATGATGCCATATGCCCAACGTAGTGCGCTCGAACAGCAAATGGCTATGCACGGCGCAGTCCCACGCGCGCGTCAGCGGAACCCAACCGTAAAATCCGCAGATTACTAACCAAGATGTGCCTAAGCGCACACTAAATCACAGGGCCGCAAGAAAAAGCAGTTGTCGATATACTTACGTTGTCGTTGGAAGACATAGATGCAGGTCAAAGTAAAAACATAGTGACGTCACCAGTCAGATCCTTTGATAGAAGTGCTACCTTCGGGCACACCATCTCGCCATGAACAGAATACAACAGACCTTGGCAAGCCGAAACCACGTGGAATGCCCCGTTACACGCTGTTCCGCTAACCGCACAATGACCACGGGGATTTACCATCCCCGGTCAGCGACCCGTTGTCCCAAACAAGGTCATTGTAAGTTCCAAGGCTGTGTGCAGTCCCTTGTAGTCAAACGGAAAGGGGGGAAACGAAAAGAAGGAAGAAATGCCATCGAAAGAAATATCTCCAAGAAAAGAAGACGACTTCCACAGCGGCCAAAAGTCCGCCTGGCTTTTTATATTCTTATTTGTTGTGCAACTGTGTGCATTAATTGTACAATTAATTGTACAACGGCAAGCCCTTTCACCATCACCACCACCACAATTAATTGTGTAGCTTTATGACTATGGGGACTACAGGGGAGCTTTCAATTGAACAGTTGTAGCTGGCGGTACGAGGCCAGTAATTACGTTGGCCAGAATTATGCCCAGCTTCTTTCTTTTTTGTCAGTAATTCACTGACCAATTTATGTTGACTTTGGTTGATTACGCTCTATTGGTCGGCTTCAACTCGAAATACAACACTCTGTGCTGGGACAGAATACTCTAAGTCAGTGCAATCACAGTTCGTGCTTTCAAAGGCGACGGAAGAACTTTTGGGTTCAGTGGCGGGTAGAGTGTTTATTTTTTATGAAAGTCTGTTCATGGGTCATTGTAATCAGTTTGTACTATGTCTGAAGATTCCAGACGGCACTTGCTAACATCACTTTAGTGTTTTGACAGTGCAGACCAGAGCTGGGGAGTGGGCTGACCAATCCCAGTTCATTCCATAACGAGGGGATAACGAGGGGTGGGAAAATTGTTCCAACTCCATTCCTTTCAATTCCTCGGAATGGCGGCATGAAGCTCATTTCCGTACCTTCATGCCCGCGAAACAGTGTCATTTCAACCCCATTCAGGGAGTAAAAATGCTTCACACTTTGTTTATTGCGCAGATGCTGTTCGGTCGAACGCTATTCGGTCGAATCTGTCCTGCTTCATCCGGAACACTCATTCTACGTATCGTTTACAAGAAAGGAGCCGGGGTGTCCTTTTCTTTGTGAACATTTATCATTAGACATATCAAAAGTGACAGTCCAGTTTTCGTACATGGTTGGTGCTGTGGACGTTTTAGGGCAAGTGGTTAGTATCCGCGTGGTGCAAAACCAGCAAACTAGATTGCGTTACTTAACTTTTTAATAAGCGGGTGTTGGGAGATACTGAGCTTTGTGGTTCCTCGTCACGGAACTGCGCCTAGAATTTGATAAAAATCCCGAAGCGCGTGAATGCACTGTGCGGCTTATTTATAGGCAGTGGCCGAAGAAAGGTGCAGTACGACAGGGCAGTGACAGAGCTTTGTTTTCGATCTGTTTCGATATTGAAAAGGTCTGCACGCAACACTGCTCGACCTTCTTTTTTTCTTTTTTCCTCGCTTACAAAGAATTACTATTGCTGTTTAAAACAGTGATCTCCGTGACAAGGGTTTACACCGAAACAAGTGTTATCCATTTCTTTTTTATTACTTTTTTTTTTCTTAGAGTGTTTTCCAGTTACAAGGCGCTGGATGATTTATAGGTCCCTTCACGTAACAGGCAGGTATTTCTTGACACATGGCTACTTTTATATGTCTGTTTAGAGGTTCTTCAGTCGAATGTGCGAAAAAAAAAGGAAAATGCCCACATTTATTAGCCCAAAATATAGTTGCAAGCTTGTTGCAATTACCTTGCAGCATTTACGAATGCAGCCTAACTGATCTCAGTTATCTCGCGTCGGAAACACCCAAAGCGTTAATATAAACGTAAAAAGTGATTGAAATTTAGTATCAAGTACCGAGTATTATTTTTATTATTTCCACTTCGATTCACATAAATTCGCAGGCATCTCCACGCTTTTGTCGGGTTTTTGCGGGTCAGGTGAGCTTCTGTCCGCGCCCCAAATTGCACAGGCTTTCGCTATGGCTGAAAGTAAGTTAGCTTAAAGTCCCGCGTTGATCGAACGCCCCTGCGACGAAGACGTTTGATCGAAGATCATTTGATCAAATGCCGTTTGACTGACGCCCTTTGTTGCAAAGACGTTTAGTCAAAAGGAATGCAAAGCTAAAACCTGTCGCCCAGAGCTTTATCTTTATAATTTTAACATTGACCACGTTTTGACGAAAGAAAGCGTGTTGATAACGAAACCGCCTGGCTTAATGCTTGCATTGATTACATTACCCAGAACCTCAGCGCCCACAGAGAATGCAAGACGTACCAATAAAAGCTGGAAATAATTCCATCAAACTACAACCACCGCTTCAACCAAATGGCTTTCGGCCAAATGGTTTTCTATCAAATGTTTCGGAGTTGTCCTGCGGGTCAGTTAGAATTTCGGTACTTCGATCACTCGGTCCTATTACCTCTCAGTGTCTTACTTTTACGATCTTTTGGTCCTACGGCTTTACGGTATTTCGTACTTTGAATTTCAAGCTTGAATAAATTGCTGAGTTCGCTTTTAACGAATTTAAGGCTACCACAGTAAAGCTTGCCGGTCGGTATTTAACATTCTTGAAGAGGCAGTGAAGCCTTTTTCATCCCTAAAGAACTGTATTGGTGACACGACGAACAGTAACTGTGTGTGACAGCCATAGCCTCTGCAGTTTATTCCAGAAGTGTGCAGGAGTATGGCGTCCATTGTTTCCTCGAAAGCGATCCCGCCTCACGGTGAAGTGCTGTTTGGAATCCGGTCACTTAGAGACAAAAAGCAACGAGCACGAACAGTGACCCATGGCTGGGCAATGAACAGCGTTCTTGGCGCCGACACGTCTTGGCTGTCTTTGTATCGTGTGGTGAATAGGGCAGAAGGGGAGGTTGACTAAGGCTGGTTCTTGGAAACGGGAGCGGTTCTTGCCGGTTGACCCCCTTTCGGACTACCACGTGGGGAATTACAGCTTGGGATACTGTTCTTCGACCTCAATAAAAGGGTTAGCAGCTCAGTGTGTCGTCTCGAGGCGCAGTTACAGAAGCAGTGATGGCCGGCCCGGTTGAAAATATTTCCGCAACATCACAGCCAATATTTTGTCTCGTTATTTTGCCCAATGACGGAAGAAGGAAAGTGAAGTTGACGAGCCCAACATTCCAGGACTTGAGGAGGAAGGTGGAAGAGGAAATTGATATTTATGACTGTAAATTCATGGTAAGTTTTGTAGCATTGATGTTTTCTGATGAAAAAAAAAAACGCGTAGTAACTTCGCTCGCTATTCTACCAGCTAGCCTGCGTTTATGCTCTTTTATCTTCGATCAGTGGAAGTGCAGCTAGATGTATCGGCGATACTAGTCAGTGTGCTCGGTTCCTCAGGGTCCTTTCCGATACTAAGACAGTGGGAGAGGTAGCCCAACTAGGTCTATGGTGTACTGTCCACCTGGAGGGGTATTCCGATCATCGCCGCGAGTGGTTGTGTTTCTCTCATATTCCTGGCAATTCGTTTTTGTCACGTTTAGTGGCTAGATGTGCCTTAATTTGGTGAGAGCAATCGACGTTCGATGGGCATTCTCTTTGTTCAGAGATTTCGGAGCGCTGCACGGTGATAAAATGAACAGTTCGTATAAGCTCTCGTGCACGGTTGTAGCGTCCGCAGATCTTAATGTATAGGCCTTCTATTTGTGGAGCAGGCATGTATGATCTACAGCCATAGCCCTAGCGCCCAGATTTTCCCAGTAGACGCAAGCCCAGCGTTGATCGGGGGAAGAGTTTTGCAGCCCACTTTAGTAAAGCCGTCGTGAGTCCAGCCGCCATGTAACGTTGGAGCGCTTTTTCCATTGGAAACCGTAATGTTTACCACATCTCACATGCCCTAAAACTAATATTTCGAATTGAGCTGGTCAATTTGCGCCTCCCCATGTCACCGGATAGCATTACTATCGTTTATTTTATCATTTATTGTTGGCGCCCAGTTAACCTAACATTGTCTGACCAACATGGAAAGTGCCGGGTATCTTTATCCCGTAAGACTGTTAAATGCACTGGAAATAGAATGTGAAAATCGCAATCCCGAGGGCTGACATACAGTAGTTTGCCATCGGCAATACCATGCCGGTGTGCGCCTGCTTTCGTACATTCAGCAGTTCACTGAAAAGCGCACGGAGCTCGTGCAGATGTGGCGATAATGCTATCAGGAAGTTATCTTTGACGGCTACGCTGATCAGTGAACTGCTTACGGACAGATAGACTCCCCCTTGTAAAATTGCACAGCCCTACATGCACAAGTCCTCTGAATATAACACGCAAGCCATTGGCCGTTGTTGTCTAACTGCACTTTTTGTTTTTAACAGATATTTGACCAGGATTTGCAAGATTTTATCGACCTGGAAAACGAAGACACCATCCCAAATGCCGCAAAAATCAAAATCGTCAGGAACCCACAGAGTACCATGGTGAATTGAAATTTCTCATTCGTCTCTCTGGTTTTGTGCAACTTCGCTAAGGAAGGAAAGCTCATAGCATTTGCACGCACATGGATTATAGGCCCCTTTGGAAACTGAGAGAGCTTATGAGGACAACCACACTGACTTGGGGTGTCTCACACCTTCACCAGATCCAGAACAGTAAGTTTACACATTGCTGTCCTCGCTGGGACATATGGGTCTGGATGTTAGGTTTTGTTCTTTTTTTGTGTGTGTGTGTCAGTTTGCTCAATCATTAATTTTTGTAGGCGTCAACCAGCCCTTGAGTCAGCGGACACCCCGCTTAAGGACAGTGACGACTACAAGAAATTTGTGCTGCCCACCTTTGGTTACCAGGCAAGGTTTCTAGAGAAGGGGATCCCCATCAGTGGGAAATTGAGACGATTTATCGTCTCAGAGCTGTTCCAGGCTTGTGTGAAAATTGCTTGGTATGTCATCTTTGTCAAAATTTACCCAACCGATGAAAGGTGGACAAGTGTGTGCTTCTTATAGGTAGACATTTTGTAGATTCTCATCATGCAGTGTCATATTTGTAATTTCTTCTCATTTGTCATAGCTTTCTCCACTGCACTGGCATGCTAAAACAAAGCTTATTCATTGCTTGTCGTACATTTGAGCTCTGCTTATGTTCAGGTGTGCAGTTTGAGTTCACTGTACATTCAGTGCATATTCAATATTTCCCTCAGGTTTCCATCCTCACGTCTCTACGACAGAGCAGTAGACCTCCTACTAATGAAGTTCCCGCACCTTACGGATTCCATTGGGCACGGAGGGGTATGCACTTTTAGTAGCTGCAGTACATGTAAATTTATTGCAATTTACGTCAATCATGTTGTGTTTTGCACACTATGCAGGAAGTATCTTATTGCTGTCTATTTTCTTAGCAATCATGGAAGGAGGGTCTACGACGGAAATTCAAGAATGAAAGAACAAAGCTGGATCCCACCATTGACGGCGTAGCGGACATAAGGCTGAAGCACCGTCAGAAGTCAAAGCCAGCAAGAAAGAGCACCGATGAACCAGCTGCAAAAGTGGTTCGGCTGCAGGTATGAGCTTTGAGCAGGTAGCCACTAACCACTGTATCTATGCTATTCATTTATCACAGCAAGTGTCATGGCACCATAAGTTATTCATATCACTCCTTCGCCTTTCCAGAGGCTAGACCACCTCGATGCGCCAGGAGAAACTGAGCAGAGCCGAAGAGTGCACGAGCAGTGGCTGGTAGCATCATCCCCTTCGGAGGGAGAAATCTACAAAGAGAGGCTAGCCATCACTGCGAAGGCACGTCACGAACACTTGAAGACCTTGACAGTTGAAGAAGCCTTCCAGATATATCCATTTCTGAAGAATGATGCAGCGGTTAGAATTTTTATCTTTTGACCGAGCACTTGAACATGTCTTTATGCAAGTGCTGACTATGACCGTCCCATTGCAGCTTCTCCTGGAATTCGAGGTGCTTTATGAAAGGAACCTGGTCCATCTTCTAACTGATGGCCTTAACAGGGTTCTCTCTTTAGCCGAAGAGCATGGAGAGCCCCAGCATTTGGTTGCTGCTGCCACAGGCAAGTGTTTACATTCAATGTAGACAGCTGTTTGTGTTTGTTATCCTTCAAAGCGAACTTTTTATGTCTTCTGAGCCTACCTAGACCTGCTGCTGTCATGAATATCCACACAGAACAATTGATTTGTTTGTTCAGCTTTCTGCAGAGATTTCCAGCATCCGCAGCAGGAAACTAGGGGCTAACATACCATAATAACCATGCCATAACATAACCTGTCACTTTCAGTCGAACCATCGCTGGCACTAAGTGAAATCGTCGGATGCTGTGGGGAGGTGATGGACGGGCTGTTTACAACGGTACGCACCATTTTAAAGAGGAATCACGATATAGAAAACATTGCTGGCATCATCTTCCTGTGGTGTCACTGTATTGGTGTTACTGCAAGTTATTTATTTCATCCTTGTTGCAGAGTGAGAGCCTTCCACTTCACCCCATAATCCGAACGACAGATGGAGGCCTTCAACTCTGCGTGGATCGTCTACCTGTTTGCTCATGCGAGGGGACCGTCCATGCTCTTGCAGCGCTGTTTGCTGCATTTTGGATTTTTAACATTGTGTACCCGAAGAAAGTGGTGAACACTATGACGTTTATTGAGAGGGCCCTAGTGGGACTACAGGAGACAAAGCCGCGACTTAGGTGTCTCGAATACATTAATTTTTTCAAACATTACGTGAACAGAAGGTAAATAAAAAGGAGAACTGTAAACTAAAAGTTGTTTAGTTTGCTTTATTTCATGCCTCTGTCATTGAGTGCATGTGTTAACTTGGGGGACACACTTCTGCATTTATACATTTTTTTTCTAAGATTTTCTATGCAGGTCATTCTCCAGTGTCCGGAAGGCACGTTGTTAGGAAATTATAGGGTACAGATGCATACCTTCAGGGGCATTTTATCACAGGGTGTTTTATCTGAACCCTGAGGATATAACTTCTGCACTTTGAGGAATGGTGTACCCCTTTGCGAGGGCATATAAACTGAACATATATATACCTCATGTAAACCTATGTGAAGGCGTGTTTTTGACCCCTCGTAATATACGCCTGTACCTTAGAAGGGGAGTATTTTCATACCTGGAGTTCTTCATGAGCACCCTGAAGCACCACTATCTTATATCCCTTGCAGGTATACGCCTATACCTATGCCTAGGTGTGTTTTAATACCCTGCTGGTATATTTTTGGCCCTTAGTGGTATATGCCTGTACCTTAGAAGAGGGATATTTTTATACCTCAAGTTCTTCATAGGCACCCTCTGCAAGGACTATTTAATATACCTTGCAGGTATATGCCCATACCTATGCCTAGGTCTGATTTAATTCCTTGATGGTACCCGTGCAGGCCGTCAGAGGGGTATAGAGCTGTACCCCTAAAGGTATGGCATATAGCCCTTCGTTAAGGACTATTTTTTTATACCTGTAAGCGGGGTATAAAATAATACCCAAGAAGGGCTAAGTTATTGAGCAGGCCATCTATACCTCTAAAGGTATAGATTTTTCTCTGAGTGTACGTTTGCGTGCGCACGTTTCCTGTCTCCCACTCCTCAGGAAAATTCGATACCGTCCTGAAAGTTATTTCCATTGCGCAGCGCAGAGGACACGCCAGGGTCTCAATGGCTTCATAGCTAAGGACGTCACACCGCCGAACGCCCCCTGGTCTCTGCCTGTGTAACCCACCTTCGCACGTTTCCCGGACCTCCAGGATTGCAGAGATCAGGTTCCCCTTCAAGTCCTTCGAGCCCATTTTTAGCCCATTGCTCTGGCAGGCGCGAATTTTTCTACCTCTGCCGCAGCATACAACGATGGCGCATCTCGAAACGTCAAGTCCACGTCGGCATTCTTCATCCCATCCGAAGGCGTAGTGGAAGGACGTCGCCTTTCGCATCAAACCTCATCCACAGCTGCGGAACTCTATGCCATACTTTATTTTCTGCAGCACATCGTTCACTTTACCCCATGGGATTGGGTCGTATTCAATGACTCAACATCTGCGCTGCCAGCAATTGAAAATCCTGGCATCCGAGGCTCATCCGCACTGCTGGTCGGATGTGTTAATGGATTATAAACTTGTTTACGTAGCAGGGCACAGGCTGTTTCTCCACTGGTTTCCAGCCCATTGCGGTATCGAAGGCAATGAACAGGCCGACAGCGCCGCAGAAGCAGCTCTCTCGTCTCGGAGATGGCGCGTATTGCGCTGCTGAGAGGAGATAGTCTGTCCGTACTTCGACACCTCGTGACTCCTCTGGCTACCCGCCAATGGACCGCTGCCATTCTCCCCCCAGCCATGCTGATCAGAGTTGATCCAGTGCTCGGTTTCCACATGCCTCGACGTATCTCTCGTCAAGATGCCGCATTCCCAGCGGGAAAAACAACGTCGGCAAAATGCGGGCCGACGTGTTCTTCCAACCTAAAAGCTGTCGGGCCAAGCTTGCAAAAAAAAAGCTTGGGCCAAGGTTGGGGATTGACAATGGACTCACTCGGGCCGACTTAGCCGGCACAAGCTCGGGCCAATGTAGAGGGCCGACCTGACAGATGTAGGGCCGATGTCTGGCCGATAAGGAACCAAGCTTGGCTACCGATTGGGTAAAAGTGGGCCCTACACTGACCCATGGAACAACACCTGTGCATGGGCCAGCCACGTCCCGTGCCAAAAAATGCATGGCCCAATTATTAAGCAGCGCGCCGCACCATGCAGCTTTGGCTGCCTCCCAAGGAGAAAAACAACGTCGGCAAAATGTCGGGCCGACGTGTGCTTCCGACTTAAAAGTCGTTGGACCGTGCTTGCAAAAAAGGTTGGGCCAAGTTTGTCAATAGCTATGTTGTCTTACTCGGCCTTGGTTGGTGCATCGGCCAACAAGCTTGTTTCTTGATACGGATCTGTACCCTGGTCAATGACTTGCCAAGCATTACCAGCCTGCATTGTGTCACGTTAGGCCACAGCAGTCCTGTGGCGTCGCTCGTATTCATACTCAATTGTCTCGCGGCGTAGGGCAACGGCGTAGGGGGAGAATCATAAAAGCTCGTATATGCCCGGGATCACAAGAATCAAACAGCTCACAATAAAGAAAACAAATTGCATTTCTTTCCTGAGGAAGAGCAGCAGATAGTATACATAGGTTTGTCTCGCGAGCTTGCACAAAATCGAGAGTCCTGCTCACGTGTGAGTCAAAATGAAGGGTGAGGTGTCTAAGTTTAATTTGACGCGTACACAAACAACACTGAAATGAGGAATTGCTTGTCGTATTACCTCACCATGAAGGTAATGTCTCTGTTTCTTACTGCTTTTGCTTTGAGACAATCACTTGGCCAATCGAAAGTTGAACTTATGCAGTGCTACACCATTCCGCGTTTCCCTCTCTCCAAGGCAACATACCGAGATTGAACCAAGCTTGGCAAGAGCTTGGCTAGCCAACCGAGCCGTGCTTGGCAAGTGCTTGGTGAACGAGATCGTTTCTTGGTACATCTCCCCCTAGTCGGAGGCTCGCCAATCCTCGCTCTGCCTATCACTATGCAACATTGCGCCAACGTTGGCTGGCCGAAAGAGTCGTTGGCCAACTGTCATCCAACTTTTTGCCAACCGTCAAAGTGTTTTTTCTATCTGTTTGTTTCAAGAAGCAGATGCATTGTTTTCGGGTTTGTTTGCCCAGCGTAGGGCTGACATTGGCCCGTCTTTATTATGCCGAACTCTCAATAGCACGCGCGCAAAACGTCGCACAACATTCTCGGCCCAACATCGTTCAGCAACCACCACAGTGAGCGACATCAGACCGACGTTGGTCCAAGGTGCGGTGGCCGACTTAGTCGCTTGCCGACGAAAAACCGACCACTGGCCGATGGTTGGCAGTCGGCAATTTCCACTTGGATTAGTACATCGAATGCGGATCGTGTGGCTTTCACAGCGTACTGGCGTTACCGTTTGAGGCAAGTTGACTCTCTTCACTGCAGTCAGTGCGGTGCTGTAGAATGTCTAGAGCACATTCTTCTCCATTGCCCACTCTACCAACCATACCGAAGCATACCCTCCGGATCACTTCACGAGCTAGACTCTTGCCCCCCTCTCTCGCAAAATTGCTTGGTCCCTGGCCACATCCAGCCCGCCAACGCTCTGCCCTCAAAACTCTCTTCACGTTTCTGGATATCATATGACTTCGATCCTTATTGTGAAGGGGCTCATTATTTCTGTCGTGGTCGAGCGGTACGACCCATAGGAGTGACTCAGAAGCGACTCCCCGGTACAACGATAACACGTTTAAAGGAGCATGGAAGTGACATTTAACATGACTCGAAACCCTGCTTCATCGCTGAAGCTGCCCACAAGGAGTCACCACGCAAAATATTTTCGCTTTGCTGCGTATTGTCACTGCGCAATAAAATATACAAAAGACAGTCGGAAAAAGCAGTCGCGGACAGGAGACATGAGCCCCGCGTGACGTAGAAACTCATTAGGGCCTTTTTTTCTTAGTTTTTTCTTCTCCGATCACGCGACGCTTACAGATGCTTGAGCTGTGCCGTCACTGGTCACGTGCCGGAGCCTGTGATACGTCACGACGTCTTCTGCTTCGCCGATGCCCTCTTTGGATGTGGAGAGTGTTTTTGAAAGGTGCGCGGAACAGAGCCTTCCGCGCGCTCTGTGAGTTACCTGCGCTCATTGTTCTTTCGCCGGAGCTCATCTTATTCGTTGGAGAAGACGTCGCAGCGGAAAAAAAATATTTTGGGGGTCACTTTCATGCTCCTTTAATGTTCCAAGCTCGCTTGTAGCTCGCCAAGCTCGCTAATCCAAGCTCGCGCCATGTAGTTCGCGCTACCAAAACCCACACTCCTCTCTTTGTCGTCATCATCCTTGCACGACACTTCCCCCATTTTTGTGTGAACCCGTACTTTTACATGTGTTCACAGAATGACTCTTTGCAGTATAGCAAATAATACTATCAAGTAAGAATAACTAAAACGCATAGTATTACAAGTGTTTGCAACTGTAGCGCTCAGGCGCTTTTACAGTTCGTAAGTACGTACAGTCGCGTACGTACTACGTTGTTAGTTTTTTTATTTCCATTGGGACTCGAAGGCATTGTCTTTGTTGCCGCCGCCCCTCCTGAAGATGTTCGTCGTTCTTCTGGTAAGTCCTGAAGGAGCCTGGACCATGTATGACCTTGGTGTAGGCCCTTGACTATAAACTCTGCCATGTGCTGCGGCGCCAGCAAAGATCCGCACAGCTGCGTTGTTCTGTAGGCGAGGTCGGTCCGTCGCCCTGCGTCGTTGATTGTAGGCCGCCGCGCGGATGCGTTGTTCCTGTTCGTATCGTTGTTCGATGAGCCAGTAATACTTGAATATCCGAATATGAATATCCGGTGACTTGGCTATGAAAGATTTCGTTGTCTATACGGCCGTTGTGCCTGCCCGTTGCTTTGGGGGTAGTATGGGCTTGAAGTAACCTGTGTAGAGCCAGGCGTCGCAAGAAACCGTTTGAATTCAGCCGAAGTAAACTGTGGCCCGTTGTCTAATTGGACGATTTCCGGCATGCCATAGCGAGCGAACATTGTTCGTAATTCTGCAATGGTGTCCGCGACTGTTGTCGCCTTGAGGTGCGAGATTTAAAAAAAAACTTTGAAAAATAATCTACGACGACGAGATAGTCCTGTCGATTTGCGTAGAAGAGGTCCATGCACACTACCGTCCTCGGCCGCTCCACGAGGGGTGTCTGCATCAGGGGCTTTATACCTGGTCTTCTGTACATCTGGCAAGTGGGACACCGTTTGATAAAGTCTTGAAGATGTTCACTGATGCCTGGCCACCACGCAGCTTCTCTAGCTCTCGCGCGGCTTCTTGTGGCGCCGCGATGTCCCGTGTGTAGACTCGCCATCACCTTGTGTCTTATGGTTGCTGGAATGACAAGTTGTCCTCCCCTTAGTAGGAGAGCTCGCGAGCTTCCGACGCTCTGAAGAGCGAAATGTATTTGGAGGCCAGTGCGTCGTGTAGTACTCGGCGATGAGCGTTAGAGCCTTGTCCTGTGCTGAGGCTTTCCTGATACGTTCTAGCATGTTGGCTTAAGCAGGTAGGAGGTCGATTGTGAGAGCCTCGTACTCTTCAATTGCACATGGGAGGTATGCATCCGTGTCCCCGTTTCACATTACAGGATTCCTGGAGAGCACATCAGCTGTGAAGACCCGTTTTTTCCGGTACGTGTGAGATGGAAAAATTGTATTCCAGCGCGTGTAACCGTAGGTACTGCAGGAGAGGAGTAAGTTCATCGAGCCTCTATGTGGAAAAAATTGGGACTAGAAGTTTGTGGTCAGTCTGCACATGAAAGCGTAGTCCAAGATTGCTTGCAAGAGCTTCCTTCTGCACCTGCGGGTAACGCTGTTCTGTCTTGCTTAGACCAGCTCCCGTGGCATAGTGTTTAGGATGATCGCTTTCCACGCTGAGATTGGGAGGTGACACGGATTCGATTCCTGTCACCGGCTGTGCTGTCTGAGGTTTTCCCTGGGTTTTCCGAAGACTTTCCAGACGAATGTCGGCACAGTTCCCCCTGAAGATGGCCCAGGACGCATACTAACCCCCCGTCCCCCACTCCTTCCTGCTCTCCTCTCTGAATCTGTCCACGCCTGTGCGCCGCTCATAGCCACAGTTGCTTCGCGGCGCTAACACGAAGAAAAAGTCTTGCTTAGTGCTCAAGGTGTGTACGCTACAGGACGATGGTATCCATCCCAGTCTTCTTGAAGGAGCACCACCCCTAGGCCATAAGACGATGCGTCGACTGACAGCGTGGGCGGTCCGTTCGGCGAGTAATATGTGAGGACCGGAGCTCTTGACAACCCGTCTTTGATGCTTTCGAAAGCTTCCTGTTGCTGAGGGCTCCGCATCCAGGCTGCGTCTGACGAGAGAAGGTCCCTTAACGGTTTCGTCTTTTCCGCTAGGCCAGGTAGGAAATTCATCAGGTGATTTATCATGCCGAAAAATGGACGCAGTTCGGCAACATTTTTCTGACTGCTTCAGTTTCCTCTGAGTCAGATGATATACCGTAGTTGTTGAGAATGTGTCCAAGAAAAGGTATGCTCGTTTTGCGGAACTGGTACTTTTTGGGGTTGAGTGTAACACCGGCTTTCTTCAACCTACTGAGCACGGCGTTCAGGCGTCGATCGTGCTCAGCTTCGTCATTGCCGGGAATAAGGATAACAACAACAACTTTTAAAATTGAAAGTGGGGAGGTTCATCGCCAGAGGCGATACTCTACCCCATTGCGGGTGGGGAGGTGGGGAATAAAATAATGAGCCCCTTCACAATAACGATCGAAGTCCGATGGTGTCCAGAAATATCAAAAGAGCTTTGAGCGCAGATCGTTGCTGCGCTGGATTGGGCCAAGCAATTTCGATACCAAGGGACCAAGCAATTTCGATAGGGAGAAGGGGCGAGAGTCCAGCTGACTAAGAGACTCGGAGAGTGCGGTTCGGGAAGGTTGGTAGTGGGGCCAATGAAGAAGAATGTGCTCCAGATCCTCAAGAGCAACACAGTGGGAGCAGGGGGGAGAGTCAACTTGTCTCAAGCGGTAACGCCTCTGAGCTGTAAAGGCCACATCGAGTCGCATTCGGTGAATTGATGCAGCATCTTGACGAGAGGTGTTTCGTGGCACGCGGAAAGCGAGCGTTGGATCAACTCTGCTCAACATAGATGGGGGGAGAATGTCTGTTGTCCATTCGCGGGAAGCCAGGGGTGTCACGAGGCGTCGCAGAATGGAACGGCGGTCTCCTCTCAGCAGAACAATATTGGTCCGTTTCCGATACGAGAGTGCTGCTTCTGCGGCGCTGTCGGCCTGCTCGTTCCCCACGACACCACAATAGGCTGGAACCCACTGGAGAACTAGCCTGTGGCCTGCTGCGTAGACAGTGTGGTAAGCCATTAACGTATCTGTGACTAGGGTGCGGATGGCCCTCGTATGCCGGAATTTTCAATAGCTTGAAGTGCAGATTTGGAGCCTGTGAAGACTGCCCATTCCCGCGGGGTAAAATCAGCGATGTGTTGTAGAAAGAAAAAGATGGCATAGAGTTCCGCAGCTGTTGAGGAGGTTGGATGTGAAAGGCGTCGTCCTTGCAGATCGCCTTCGGATGGTATGACGAATGCTGAGGCGGACTTGTTGTTGCGGGATGCGCCATCTGTATAGGCTGCCGTAAACGTAGAAAAATTCTCGTCTACCAGAGCATGGAAATGGGCTCGGATGACTTGAAGGGGGAACTGATCTCTTCTTTCCAGAAGGTTCGGAAGGCTTACGAAAGTCGGCGGTACCGGCAGAGACCAGGGGGCTTCCGGCGGTATAATGTCCTTAGCTATGAAGCCAGTGAGAGTCTGGCGTGTCCTCTGCGCCACTCGATAGAAGTCGCTTTCAGGGCGGTATCGGATTTTCCTGAGGATCGGGTGACGGGGAATGTGAGCACGCAAACGTAGGAAGTGCGTCTAATAATGGACATACGTACCTCACGCACCTTGGGATGGACTTTTCACCCGAAAAATGCGTCGAGCTCCCTTTCACGCGCAAAGCTATGACCAATTTCCCTCTTTGGGTTGGTGCCAAGAAGCTCGAGCCGGTACGCTTCCACCGCTTCCTTGGTGTGGTAATCGACTCGGACTTACGCTGGGTTCGCCACATTAAACACCTTTGCCCGTATTCACCAGTCCCACTTAGCCACTGGTTTAGTGACGTCTTGTTTAAGTTGATCACGTGAGTACTTCGTCCGCCAATCACGAACAACCACCCCGCTGGTCTAACCCGGCTACCGTGAGGCCCATGGCGGCCTCCATGGAGTTTGTGTGCACAACGCATAGGCCTAATCTACGCTTCGCCGGAAATGTTTCGGCGAAATACAGGTAAGTTTCGACTTGTAAAGCTACTAGAAATGTTCGTAAGGCGAATGTTGTTGCACTTCAATCAATATTTGCCCTCAACGTCTCACTTCGTTCGCCGTTCACACGACGTAAACCCGGCGGCCTAGCGATTGTCTAACTCCCATGTATTTGAATAGGACTGATTTAAACTAGGGGTGGGGGTAGTTTAAAGCCGGTCTACCGCGGAGCAGCTGTGAATGAGCCTTTCGAGAAACAACCCAAAAATAGTTTTTGCTGGACGCTGTTTTCAAGTTTTCAATAGTTTTCAAGTCGAAATTGCGCAAATTAAGCAAAAAGAACGTTGTGAGGAACAGGTGAGCGAAGTAAGTGAAGTAATAAACCCACCAGTGAGTTGAAAGCTAACGATCGGTATGAAGTGAGATTTTGAAATCCGCTCTCCTAATTTAGGACCAACATCGTCAAAGTTAGTGATGTCAACATTGGCAACTAGACACAAGGCACTTTCCGATCCAAAGCTGACAGGAGGTCGTGCACAAACAGCTGTTACCTTCAGCAACAAAAACAACGCTGATTGTGCGTGGTACTTTTAATACAGCCCCTAGTGCCTCTGTTATACATCACTAACAATAGTTCGTACTGTGCTGCCGTTGCTGGTTCTGATTGATACATTTAACGACTTGCTGCACACTACAGTGATCGCCGGTACTTGTGAACGAGCTTTGTGTTCCTAGATTACCGTTAAGTGTTTCCTGTTAAAAATGCATCCATCATGTTTGTTTTCTAAACTAAACGGAGGTCACAAGAGGGAGGGGAGGTTCCATGGAGCAGTTATACCTCCATGTGCTCACAGCTATACAGCGGAGTATGGTACATGTTACCCAGCATGTAAAGGCACAAATATCAAGCACGTAGCTCGCCTTTGAAATGCTATGAGTGACATTCCAAAATAGTGGCATTGAGAGGGTACCTGGAGTTATATGTTGGATGTCCCAGTGCATTAACAAGGTACAATATTTCAGATCTGACTCTGGAAAGGGCACCATATGGAGGAAGCTCTAGATCCCCTTGGAAGCTTGATTTGCTTGCCCAGAAAGATGCAACCCCATAGGAAAGCACTATTGTGTTCTGTCATTATGAAAGCACTAATGTTTTTTGGAAATCACTATGAGCATGTTTCTTGGCACAATTTTGTGCTGGTGAGATCTGGCTATGCTTATCGGCTTCAATGCAGGGTGCTGCTGTATATGTCGACTGGGAGAAGTTTTGACAAAAAAGCGTGTCTTTAGGATATCACACTTGGTTATTCGATAAAAGTACCGGTAGAAATATCCTGCACAAGGAAATATTGTGAGCAGTGTTTTGTGTCGACGAATTTGTATGGACAAATGAGAGCCTTCACGGGGGCATATAAACACAACACTAGAGTGTCAAGCAGCCCATGTAGTCATGGTGTCGATACCACTGTCAGGTGTGTGCAGATGCTGCGTGCAAAATTGTGAGCAGGTTTCACCTTGCCGGTTCAGGAGAAAATCCACAGAGAAGTGAAGGTCTCAAAATTTTATAAGGACGCACATGTAAGTACATGTGTAGCTAAACTGTGTGCTCTACCGCTTCCAACACACCACACCAGACGGGGAGGGCAAATACGCCAACAACCAACATTTCTGCAATGATGATGTATCGTAATATTAGAAAATATTCAAGGTGACAGCTACTTGCTTTTATGCTCACATTTATCATCTGCTAACAGTAGATGTGGCTTTGTAGACTGCCACCGCAAGAGACAAAACACAAGTGACGTAGTTGCAGACGTTATCAAAGCAACATATTTCTGGGATGCGATTACTGCCAATACAAGCCCATGACCATGATTCACACAGTGTTCCCATTCATTGTGTGAGCAGCACTGTGTATGCCCAACACTTTCTCTCTTTTCTTCCAAATTATTTGTTATGGGCACAGCTGTGCCTGTACCTCATGCTTGTGAGTTGTTTCTTTGCATTAAATCAATAAAACTTGTTACGCATTTCCACAAGGATTATTATTATTATTAAGGATATCAACTATTAGTTGTGAAGTACAGATGTTTGTCCCATGCCACATGCTATGGAAAAAAGAAATATTTACTACATTGTGCATGGAGACACAACTCCAATGCATTGATAGTGCAACAGAGCGAAATTCTATTGGACAGTTTAGCATGAAAAGCAGAACCACTAGCTGACACTCTTACTTCACAGGAAGTACCAACACTGAACAGTTGAAATTACTGCTGTACATTGGACATGAAGAATGATTGAATATCGGAAATGGTATCTGTTACACATAATGAACAAATAGAGACCATGAAAAAGGGAACTGTGATGGACGGACATGTAGGGTGTGTCTGAGCCAATGCAAAGAGAACCAGTAACACAATTACCAGTACCGTGAAATATATGTATATCACAGGGACCTGTTGTTATTGGTAATGCTCTTCTTCCACCTCCCAGTAAACCAGGAATATCCGGGAGACGTCCCACAAATGTCGCGAACGTCGCGAACGTCCTGTACGTCTAGGAGATGTCCCAGGTATATCCAAAATGTGACATTGAGATTTATCCCGTTTGTTACATCCCGGGGAGCTCTGGGAGACGTACAAAACAGAACATTTTTCTATAAGACAATATACATATTTTTCACGTGTTCAAACCTGTTATGACTTGATTTCGGTTCATTGATAATCATGTTGGACAGAGCAATGAACAGAGGTCACAAGGTGAGATCGCGTGAAGTGGCAGAATGTAGTCCAAGGTTTTAGCCTGTCACAGCCTTCTCGTTAAATGCTTTTTTTTTTAAGAATGCCGTTTCTCCTTGAAGAAATACGTTCATATATTTTGTTTCTGAGGGCTGGGTAAGAACTCCCATTTTATTCAGCCCATTTTCATTAATGTGTTTGGGCGGAAACAAAGAGACCGCCAGGTGTCCGTCGAGCGCTATCCAATTCCATATCCGTATCCGAGTTTGTGCTCAACATGGTGCTTCACGCGTAGGCGGTTTCGCCCGCTGTTTTTGCTCGTGTGTGTGTTTCTTGTCCTGCGGCATCATGAGCGACGACAGATCACATGTAAATATTGGTTTGTAGTTTCTTTGCAAACGTTTATTTGGGACTGTTGTTACGTATAGCGCTCGCGGCTTCGGTCGTGCACATGTAAGTTAACCCTAACGCTAATGCCGAAGTACAAGCAAAAGTACCTGCACCGCAGGGCTTCCGCAGAAGCCCGTGGAGCAATTTCAGTGCTACGCGAGGAGCCAGAACATATGGAAACTGAAAGTTTATGTGAAAAGCCGCATACTTCTCGTCGTTATGAGAGCTCTGAACCGGTGCCGAGCTGCAGCTACAGCAACGACGTGCAAGAACCAGCAACCCGAGAAATTGTGTCGGAAATTTCACAGACTACAGACAATGTCGAGATGACAGGGATAATTCATCGGGACGATTTATCAGACAGCACTAATGGATCTAGTAGTGAACCGACGGACAATCTAAGCTGCTGCGATTTGTCTGCGAGTTTAAGAACATGGGCCGCCAGCGACAACATTCCCCACACCTCCGTGTCAAATCTTCTGAAAATTCTCCGGCAGCATGTTTGTTTTCGAGAACTTCCGAGTGACGCACGCACCCTTTTAAAAACCCCAAGAGGCAGCACAAAACACATAACTGAAATGCCACCTGGCGAATACTGCCACTTTGGTTTGGCTGAATGCATCAAAAATATATTTGAAACTTCAGCTGACATCCCAGACCAGGTGTCTCTGATGTTTAATGTAGATGGGCTTCCACTTTCTAAAAGCTCGAAATTGGAATTATGGCCAATCCAATGCAAAATCAAAGAATTGTGTGATGTGCCACCGTTTGTTGTCGGGGCTTACGCTGGCACCTCAAAACCGTCCTGTCCGAACGACTATCTTCAAAAATTTGTCGATGAGCTGGTCATCTTGCTTTCTGATGGAATCACTGTACGTGGCTCGACGATACACATCCTCTTTGACAGCATGATTTGTGACGCCCCCGCACGTTCGTACATTTACTGCACGAAAGGCCACACCGGTTTTTCTGGCTGTGCAAAGTGTACGGATGAAGGAAAGTACGATGTGAATAGGTTATACTTTTCCACTGAAGCAGCATCGTTGAGAACGGATGACAGCTTTCGCAACCAAGAAGACCCTGATCATCATCGCGGAGTATCCATACTAACAGACCTTCCTATTGACATCATAACGACAGCACCTCTAGACCAGCGTTTCCCAAACTTTTGGCGGTGATGGACCCCCGGAAGCGATGAGAACCAATTCACGGACCCCCCCCCCCCCCACACACACACACAAATATACCGGGATACGCGCTGTGGACACTGCATTGCAGACCGCGTTTAATATGCGCGACATGGTATAACAAGGAAGGAAATTACATTTGTGCAAGCATAAACATGGTCAAGTGACTGTCTAGACAGAAGCGAAGTTGACTTCCAACGCCGCGTTCAGTGCGAGGTATTAACTGTAGTGCCACCATCGCTGCAAGAGGTCCGCAGGTTGCCAAATATAAAATGCGCTAAACACAGGAACACTCTCAGTCAGTTCGAACTCGAAGCAAAACGATATGACGCGCTGTATTTCCCATGCTAGCCAGTGCATAACCAGCAACCTCGTCAGCTGCTGCGCGCTTTCGATACAGCTTCAGAAACGATTCCGGACTGGTTTCTTCTTCTTGTTTGTATGTGTATGACGCGGACAAACGTGCATTGCAAGACTTTTCTATCAGAAATTAGAAGCTAGCCGGTGAAGCATGCTTGTATCAATTTTTGAAGTTCTGGGTGTTTGGAAATCGGGCAGCATGTATGAGCGCGTGTTTGTGGGGACGAAAATCCTCACTGAAATGTGAGAGAAGGTCGCGGACCCCCACGGACACTCTCGCGGACCCCCAGGGGTCCGCGGACCACACTTTGGGAAACACTGCTCGAGACTATATGCACCTTCTTTGTCTTGGTGTGGTCAAAAAATTAATTTCACTTTGGGTTTCTGGGCCATTAGATGTAAGACTTGGCCCGACTGAGAGGAATACTCTAACAGCTAAAAGCATTGCGCTACAAAAAAACATCCCAAGAGAATTTTCCCGGAAACCACGAGGAGTTGACGAGGTGGAAAGATGGAAGGCGACAGAGTTTCGTCTTTTCCTGTTGTACACAGGGCCTGTCGTCCTTGAGGGTATTCTTCAACAGCCCCACTATCTGAACTTTCTAACACTACACTGTGCATCTACGATCCTCATGAACCGTGAACTGTGCCGCACCCAGAATGAGTACGCCTCCACATTGATGTCGCATTTTGTGCAGATGTTTGCTGAGCTGTATGGAGACCATTTGGTGTCTTATAATGTCCACGGTCTCCTACATCTGGCAGATGATGCGAAGAATCATGGTCCTCTTGATTCATTTAGTGCATTTGCATTTGAAAACAACATGCAGACCCTCAAAAAGCTACTCAGAAAGCCATCATCAACGCTTGCACAGCTGTACAACAGATTTAGTGAAAATCAGCAGACTGTGATCAAAACGTCCTTGAAGCCCAAGAAAGTGGGCCCTAGCAGTTCACACAACCGAGGCCCACTTCATCCATTATGCACCCTGCCACAGTATGATCAGTTCACGACAAATCAGTTCACTCTCACAACAAGCGGCCCCGACAGCTTCTGTATGGTGAACGGTGACATGATTGATATAAAAAACTTTGCTACAATGCGGGAGTCCGAGAAGATGTGTGTGATAGGGCACAAATTGGCACAAAAGCGTGATCTGTTTCACAAACCGTTTTCATCATCTCTAATAGGCACTCAGGTCGTGTCTCGAAGCCCAGTTTTAAGGGTATGGCCACTAGAAAATGTGACAAAAATACTTGTATTGCCCTTCAAGCAAGAAATGGTTGCAATGCCAATGGTGCATTTATACTAGGGTTCTGTAACCTGCCAGCCAAGTTGTAATTGTTCCGCGCCTGTTCTGTACCGCATTTCAAACAAGATCTCCTTACATACTCACATCTGTTATAGATGTCGTTCGCAATAGTTCATTTCCTTGACCGTGACGAGGTGGGGATTGTACCAGTTTCTTGGATCCATGGAAACACTTGCAAGTGGCCAAACCTGCCCACTCACATCGTTGATAAGAAAGTAAAGAAAGGATTGCCTCCTGGTGAAGATTCTGACGACATCGAAATTCAAGTTAAAGGGCTATTCAGTAAGCTGGTCTTGCACAGTAAATATTTGCTGTGTGCATAAATACACATTTAAGGCATATTTGATATCATTTAGTGAGCTGGGGAGAAGCACGCAAGATGCTGCCCGCTGCAGAATATCATTCGGACTTGAACGAGAGCAGATTGCCCCCCAAGCGAATCAGGCGTCCAAGAATGGTGTACAGTGATGATGATGACGACTATGATTTTCCGCCTGTCCCACAGAATTTTGCAGCCAAAGGTATGTGCGTACTGTAACAAGAATTGGTTACTGCGAGGCCAATATGGTTTAGAGAAATTAATTTCTAAGTAAGTCATTTCCGTGTTCATTACTGTGGTGCCCAACTCCAATGATGCGATTTCAAGTTTAAATCACAGGAAAGCTGCCTGTTGCTGTTCCTTTGGACACTTCTGCACACAGCAGAAAGATTGCAGGTAATTCAGCTCGCACTTGGTCAGGCACGTTGTCAGACACTCTGGAATCATGACGGCTGTTATGTAAATTACAGCAAAGCAAACTCTCACAGATGGGTGTTCTAATTCTCCGTGTCACACAAATTCCCGTGAGAGACAGTCAGGTACTGTACCTATGCAGCCGTCGAAATATGTTACCCTTACAAGTTACAACGCACTGTGTTTTGCAGGCAAGCAGCTTGACTCTAGGTGTCCATCCAGACAGTCGTCTTTCACTGATGAGTCAGCTCCATTAAGGTTTTCAAGTAGGTATTTCCTGCTATCGGTTCAATGGCAAGCATATACCTGCCTGTCCCTATCACAGGTCAACGAGCTATAAGTACCGAGGTAGAGAGCACACGTTCAGTGCAGCTTGACGGGCAAGGTGGGCCCTTTATCTATATTTGCATAAGTCTCTGTGTTTGAATATACCTTGCAGTCCTTTGTTTGCGAAATACTAATACAAACATTGATTTTCTCCACATAGATGATGTGCAGTCTTGCAGATCAAGTATGTCTGATGAAGGTGCGATGAGCACTTTTTCTGCACTGGCTGATACTCAGTTTTCAAATCCATTACAGTTTCATGTGTTTGTGTCATATGTGCATCTTCAGTTATATTCATTCACCTTTTAATTGTATTGTAATCCTTCTTCACCAGGTGTATCTGCGGACGTGACCGGCAGTCACAAAGGTATGTAAGAGAGGCAGTTTGAACTAGGTGGGGACGACATACAGCTTGCAATCTTTGTAAGTCATCTAGTTTTATTTTGACAGGTCTCCAGGATTCTACGGCAGCTGGTAATGCTATGGCTTGCACGATACTCTACCATGGATTTAAAAAACTCATATCTGGGTGGTTCTGATAACTTTCTTCTTTTAGCAGGTGCATCACTTGTGCAAGTGCCCAGAGCACAGCAGCCAATGCCATCCTACGGTACACACACAACCTTTTCTCTGTCGAGCATTTTGATGACAAAGTATAACCACATCTCGGTTTGAACACCATTTTCGGCTTCCATTGTTTGTAATATGAAGTTGATTTAGTTCTGTATTTAGAATTTCAGCACCAGGTGCTCAAGAACTTCAATATACTTCGCCTTGCGATACAACAACAGGGGGAACTCTTGTCAAGCCTAATGCCTCTTCAAAACTCCCTCACTGAGGCTCCCAAGCTGCTAGAGAACCCGCTCAGCTCTGTAGAAGAATTCGAAACGTTTGAAGGGCAGCTAACACCAGACCGTGAGAAGCAGTTAGTGAGTGACTATTTCACTTTAAAATACATTGAGCACTAGGCATAATTACAAGAAAAAATTGTTCGGTCCCTTTGTCTGGTACATTAGCTCAACATTGCCCTATAATAATAATAATAATTATATTCTTATAGATCCTGGAGCTTTCACTGCTCGGGGGAAACTCCACAAAAGTTGCAGTTCGCAGGATAATGTCGTATGTTCTCAGCAATGAACTGGGACGCCAGTACAGTTGGGAAGGAAGAAAGGGTAAATTACACTTGCGAGACCTAAACCTGCCAAAACTCATCCTGCGTAAGCATACTTGGTTTCATGTCTTGGTTTCATCATTATATAATGTCTTGCTCCTGTCTCCTGCTACTCGCCAGCTAAGGGCTTCAGGAAATGTTCAAATATCAGTTTGGAATGTATCCGGTTCTGCCACCTTGTTATTTTTGTTGTTTGTATTGCTTTCCCTTCGGGCTTGATTTTATGATAATGTGTGTCTTTGTGATTTTGTTAAAATTTCAGGTACCATTCACTCTCACAAAAAATTTGTCAAAACTACACGGTACGAAGTAGAGCACCAGATAAAAGAGTGGCTACGCCATGCGAGGGACAGGGCAGAAAGAGCAAGGTATGTTTAAATCGTGACCTCATTTCTTTGTCAACTACACTTAACATCCTTGTAGTGTTCCTAGAAGGGTCCAGGCACAATCAACAGCATGAATGCAGATCTCTCCCAAGTTGTAAGAGTGCTCTATGGCCCACTATGTCTCACGCCACCAGAGTTTGTTTTAGTTGTGTTTTTTTTTTTTTTTTGCTGCTGAATGCAAAAGGTATGTATTGATACCTGTTCATTCAGTTTCTTTATTAATGTAGCCATTTTATTTCCAGTTCTTGAGAGTGCTCGAGGCATATGCTATATATCAGGGTCCAGCGCTAGTTTTTTTTTTCTTCTGTCAACTTAAGAAAGGTACATATCAATATCTGTCTATCCGTTAACCTTCATTCATGCATAGCCCCTCCTTTTTTTCAGTTTTGAAACGTGCTCCAGTCTCACATTGTCTTACCGGTTTCATATTTGTACTGCTCAGCCTGAGAAAAGGTACATACCAATACCTGTCCGTTCATTAACCTTTATTCATTGGGATCCGCTCTTTCATCAGTTTTTAAGTGTGCTCGATGGCCCACCATATCTCACACCATCGGAGTTTTATTTGTGTTTTTTAGTTTGTGCTGCCCAATGCGAAAGGTATGTATTAACAAACTTTTTTTTGCCTAAAGTTTCTAGCTAGACAGGCAATTAATTCTAGATAATTAGCCATCCCGTAGTTACATGCTTTCTTCGAGAGGATGTCCGCCTGGCCGTTAAACTGAATTGCAAAAACGATGTCTATGCTGCTGTCGTACCTCTGTGAAAAATATGTAGCGGATGCAAATGAACACCTTGTATGTATCGCATATATTTCCTGACGCTATTAGTATAAAACTACCGAACTTTATGCTTGCAGTTCAGAAGTACATCTCGTCGTGACGAATCTAATCGCAACAGACGCCAGGAAGAGACACAGACATGAATGTCATTTAGTGCATAAGTGTGTAATTTGACTCTGGAAACATTAATAAACGCAATATTTACTCAAACTAGCCAGTTAAACGAAGAACCATACAATGTCCCATATTTATCCAAATATCTGGTAGATAACATCACAGGGACGTTCCTGCAACGTTCAGCAATTCTAAGCTACGCTAAGTTCGCTAAGTTCGAGCAATAAGTATAGAATAGTAGAAATTGTAGTAATACTGCATGAACCAAACCAATGGCCACTTCTAATATACACTTCACTTCACTGTACTTTCAATTATGTTGCAACTTCGTTCTCCTTACACCAGTACAGGTACGTGCTAAGTGCCCACGGTTCTTCCATTTTGACATGTCCTGTATATTACCTGATAGGAACAGGTAGTACTCCCATTGCGTACTAGCTCACCTCTACCTTGACTCACACTCCACCCCTAAATGCACACCAGTGAATGAAGGATGGACGCAATATGGGCATACTAGCGTCACAAAATTCTGATGTAATTAAGGGTGTTGTTATCAGCATCATTACAAATGATTCTAATATGTATGAATATGTCACTCGAAAGCCCACAGGAAAGAGTGCCTAGATGCTGTGACAATGCAAGAGACTACGGCACTCATTTACATTTCGAAAGATTGAAGCTTCCTTCCTTCACATCATCACCAGGAGAATGTGTGGCGCCTCAAGCATACTAGTTTTACTGGATAACCGGCACAAAATGCCTGTGACATATGTTACACCTTCTTATTTAGTTCGTTTCAGGAAAGCAGTTCTTCAATGCAATACGTGAAGAAAACTAATTGTCGTACAGATATGTGGTGGGACGTGACTAACCCTGCTTAAATCCACGAGAAACATGTAATTGTAAGTGTAGAAACCACTGCTTCAGGAATATTGTGGTTGTGTATGCAGAATTTTTCCTTTCTTCTAAAGAGGAGTTTCGCACTACCTCTGCCCCTGTTTCTTTTTGTAACCCTGCCCCCTCCCACATTTTTTTTTGTAATGCACCCTTATGGGTACATAAAGTTCAATAAAGTGTAATGAAATAACTATATACCCTTCATGTGTGCCAACATAGATGTGTTTGCCCCAAATCTGTGAAACTGTTATTGCTGTTGGGTGCTGTTAACTTGCAAAACATCCCCCCTCCCCATACGTCACCTATTAATTTCCAGAATACACCAGCTGAAGACATCGCATGTTCATCACTGGCTATTGAAGTTAGGTGGTCAGCCATGCAAAAACATCTATGTTATTTTTCTGCATATTAAGCAATGTCCCACATTTCTGCTCCCAGACTTTGTCCTTGATGATGCAGTACTCCACGTTCACTAATATACTGTCTGGTTGTATAGCTTTGTGCTGATATAGCTGAATGAATATGTCGGCTTTTGCAAAGTTACAACTGCCAAAGTGCCTCAAAAGATAACAGAAAATGTGGAAGAAACATATACAATCCTGTATTTCCTAAAAAGTAATTGCAGCACATTGTAGATAAGATGCATCTGATTTCAAGTTTCATTCTTTTCTTTATATGAGCTTATTTGCATTGCATTCATTTCTCCATTGCAGCCTTCCACTTACTGTCCAATATATATCAATACAGAAAGCTAGCAGACAATGATCAGTGTTGCTGTTTGCTTTGATATTCCACGGTGTTGTTTCTCAAGAAATAGCACAATCTCTCAGCACACAGTTGTGCGGTTTATAACTGCGTAACTACGCAGTGCACAAATGCATGGGGCACATGCACAAATTTTTCAGAGCTTTACCATCTGTATTTCGGGATGTCTGCAATACAGGACAGTGTAGAAAACTGGGAACAGTCAGAGAACTATAGCGTGACTTAAAAGCTAAAAAAGAAAATTCTCAAGAACGCTGTATAGAGATGCTATGTAATCGTGCAATACCTTAATTTGCACAATTGAACAGTGGCAGTTCTCAGAGCAGCCTTGCCAAAGGAGAAGCAGAGGTCACACGGGCCTCTCGCGTGATTTTACTGTCAAAGTTCAGCTATCTGTGTCAAAGTGAAGTGGTAACTGCAACTGCATCACCATAGAAATTCTTCCTGAACGAAAAGCCTAAATTGAAAGTCTCAGCTGGCATATTATAGCAGGGCATAAGCTGTGGGGAGTTTTTAGGCATTGGTGGTGGTGATTGTTTGGCATGTAATGGTGCCATGATAATGGAAGTGAGGTTGTTTACAATGCCAGGATGAAGTCAAGAGAGGAGCTCATAAAGAATGAGCGCAGAAAAATACACAAGTCCCTGTCCAGGTATGTAAAAGTGTTTCCTCAATAATATATGACTCTGAACAAGCAAGCGCAATGCAAATCGCAGTACGGATTGGCTTGTAGCTGATGTTGCAGCTGTTGTTGTATGTGTTTGCCTTTGTCCATTGTATGTTTGCTCCACCCTTGAAACACCATTATTGAGAAAAATAAGACCTTCTGTACGAGATATTTTATCCATTTTAACAGCAAAGAGAAGATTGTTTGTGTTTTGTGTATGGTGGTCTCAATAAACCACAAATTCTGAATGGCTCGGATCTATTGTAACGATACTAAAGTGTGCCCTTTTATTTTTGCAGATATGGCATCTGTGATGTCAAGTGCGCTCAATGTATGGCTGTAGGCCAAGTGTGTACATTCCCATTATATTAAGTTCCAGCAAGTGACAGTCACAGCACAGCCAGTCTTTGTTAGCTGAACAGAATAAATCAATTCAGTGCTTGATGATTTGTACAGGAATGTTATATGCAGAGATACGCAGATAAAGGACGTCACAATTAACCATAGCACCGCACTGATAGAAGGACAGGAGGTCACGACACTGGCAACTTCCACACAACTCACAGGCAGGGGCACCCTGGGTAACACAACGAAAACAGCGCTAACAGAGACACACACAGGACGCGGATGTAAACAGGACTGCACCGCTCGTTTTCCGTCGTGCGCCAGAACAAACGCAGCCAGCGAAGCGATGCTTTAATGCGTTGCCGATTTAGACACCTAGTAAAGTACTACGTCAATTTCTTGAAACCATAACCATATAAAAGTTATGCGTGTAGGAGTCCGATGCAGGATATGGCCACCCTTGCATCAATGGTATTGCTGTTTACTTACAGGCAGCCTACCGTGATGATGCGCCTGCACACACGCTACGCTCATGACACCAGGCTTGAAAGCGTAAAAACACGCTGCTGACATGCCCCAGCAATCGAAAGGCTATCTTGATCGTTGCAATTCACCACACAGGCCGCACAACAAACGATAAACAAGCCATGGTCCATGGAGGTGCAGTTATTATACGCAACCACAATCGACGACCGAACACTGACAAAAGTACAACGATCGCTTCCACGAGAATACGTACTCCTGCCTCTTCAATAACTTGGCAAACGCGCTCTTTGTACATTGTTTTAGCGATCATATGAACAAACACAAAGGCAGGCTTAACCACCGGCTACCCACACACCACCTGTAGCAGCGCCACCTGAACTTTTCTTTATCAACCTCATAGCAAAAAAAAAAAAAAAAAAACACCGGGCATCTTCCTCTTCGCGGCCCTTCCGTCGTCTGCTAATTTCTCCCTCCCCTCAACCCCTCAACCATCCCGTGACAATGTGAATAATGCGCATGCGTTATGGTCAAAGGCTTCAGAGCCGGAAATATCACGTGATCAACTTAAACCAGACGCCACTAAACCAGTGGCTAAGTGTGACTGGTGAATACGGGCACTTGAAACTAAAGTGCAGCGATGGCTCCCTGCAATTCAACATCTTTCTGGCTCAGGATGGGGCTGTGATCAGCGTTCCCTGCTCGCAGTTCACGCGGCGTTGGTGAGGGCGACTGTGCTTTACAGCCTTCCTATTCTGCACAAGATATCAACAACATCATTAAATGCCCTTCGGTCCCTGTTTGCTCGAAGCCTTCGTCGCTGCCTCGGAGTTCTAAGAATGGCTGAAACTCGGCAAGTACTGGCTGAAGCTGGTGAACTCCCGGTTGAGGTTCTACGGGAACGTAAATAAGGATGGAAGAACTCAGGCGCTGTTGAGATTCCGAATGGTAGACGCAGAAACTGATATCGCCCAAGTGGGGTGATAAGCGTGGCAAGCTCAGAGCTTTCCGTTGTGAGAGGCGCTTGCCAATAGCCCGCGTTTCCGTCTGGCTTGCTGAAGAGTTTCGCCCATCTAATACTGCTGAGGTTCTCCTCAACCGTCGGCATGATGAGTCGCTTATGTATGATCTGGTTATTGAGCTCCGCGTAGTCGACGCGGATGGGTAGCTTCCCGTCTTTCTTTTCGGCACGACCATTGGCGCGCACCATTCTGTGGAGTGGCCTACTTTCTCGATGACGCCAATATCTTCCATGCGTCTTAGTTCGGCCTGCATGCTTGGTAGGAGCGGAATAGGTACTCGTCTCGGATAATTGACCGCATGTTGTGTAGCACCAGGTATTAGCTTGGTTCCATAGACCGCCTTCATGTGTCCTAATTGTCCGAAGAGATCTTTATACTTGGACGCTACTTGGTCGCCTGATGGGCATTCATCTACCGTGAGGATTTGTGGCAGTACGTTGAGCGTCCGTATAGCTGGTCAACCCAGAAGGGCGTCACTTAGACCTCGGATGACAAATATTTGCTTCCGTATTGTCTGTCCGTTTCATGTGATGTTGATTTCCAACCGACCTATGGTGTCAATAGAGGACCTTGCGGGTCCATAGAGCTCCTTTGTAGACTGTTGCAAAGACGTGAGGATGCAATGGGGCAGAGCTGATTTTGGTACAGCTGTCACATCAGCGCCAGTGTCCGTGACGTGACGTTCGTTCCATCAACTTGGGCCGTAATGAACCAGGGGTCGCTGGATGATGTGTCCCGCAGGTCGCCAAGGAAAACTTCCTCTACAACTGACTTTGAATTCTGACTCTGTCACCGACTGGAAAATTTGCGTCGCGGCTGTCTCGCTTGGTTGTCTGTCTTGACTGACAGGCAAACCGCACCGAAGTGTCCAAGCTGCTTGCAGCGGTTACATTGCTTGCCGCGGGATGGGGATTGTGCCCTCTCATGTGTTTGTAGAGAGCCACACCATCGGCAAGGAGTGTGCTGTGCCTGAGCATTGTGACCGCCCGCGTTGCGTGGTTCCGCGCGTCGCGATGGCGTCTCACGCGTTGACCAGGGTGTTGCGTAGACGTCGCCGCGTCCAGTCTCGTACTGTCAGTAGAAGGAGTGCGCGGGCCAAACCCTCGCGGATGGTCGACCGTTGTCCCTTGCCGGCCTCCGAATTCCGAGCCGTGTTCACTGCTTTTTCTAGAGTCAGGCCAGAGTCCAGCTGAAGTCTTTCGCTCAACTTCTTGCCTCGTAATCCGACGACTAGCCGGATTCGGATGAATTCATCCTTCAAGCTGCCAAACTCACAGGTTTCCACCAGCCGGTGCAGTTCGGTCACAAATTCTTCTACGGCATCATGTTCTATTTGGTGCCGCTTATTCAACCGGTCGCGCTCGTAGATAACATTCTGTATTTGGACAAAGGGACGTTCGAAGCTCGCGGTCAGCTTGCTGTAGTCTTTCGCTTCTTCATCGGTGATCCACATCGAAATCAGGACTTCTTCCGCTTTGCTTCCCATCACATAAAGGAACGTGTTAATTTGCGTGTCAGTATCTTGTTTGTGCATCCGTAAATACCTCGGTAGCGTTCCCACCTGACGAACCATCGTTTCCAAGCGTCAGGGTGTCTGAAATCGAATATGTCAGGGAGTTTGATTGCGAATGGATTGAAGCTCGGCGAAGATTCCATCGACGTGGAAGTTGTTTCGGGAGTTCTATCGCCGAACATGACCATACAGCTGCAGAAAAGTGGTGGGCTTCCTCGAGCTGTCCCGCTGTGTGTCCGCAATTGTAGTAGTGAGGACGATTAGCGATCACCAACCGTCGCCACCATGTCGTAGTCGAGCGGTACGACTTAGACCTGTTTCACACGTACGTTTTTCGCGTCCGTGTTTTTAACAGAGGCAAAACTGACCCATTGGAACCTATGGGGATCGAATGCCCTTAGGTTCTGTTTTTGAAGCACACGGACGACGAACGGTCGTGTGAAGCAGGCCTTATCGGAGTGACTCAGAAGAGACTGTCCGGTACAACGACAACGCCTTTAAGGCATTGCATCACCACCGACGCTCTATGGGAATCCCCATATATTTTTCAACTGCCGTAGCGCCGCGAAAATGATTGATCTCCGTGCAACTGCTTTTAAATGGAAGAGGATGCTTAGATCTAGTGCCTGATCGAAGCAAATTTTGCGTTTTAGACTCAGAAATTTTTATATCGTCGTCGAAAGGTTTTGGAAAAGCTATATTTCGAGATTCCGCTCGCTTAGAAAATAGAGCCGCCCAAAATCGAAAATCTGGCTCGATCACGCACTCGAAAAACATATCAAGAACCAAAACCAACAAAAAGATTTCATCTATGTTAAACCGTTGACTCGGCAAAAGGAGTTTTTGTCAGGTATGGTCATCCGTGGAGTACGCCGCTTCAGAATGGGCAGCGCAGTGCTGCCATCTCTCATCGAGTGTGTCGTCACTAGCAACAACAATTCGACCGCTGGGAATGACATACCGCTGCACGTGGCCGACGTTGACTATGACGCGGGAGCACCAGCACGGGCAGCGTAGCAGAGCCCCAAATTTTGTTTATTGTTTATTCAACGATGCTCATTTTCTTGGCGGAACAGTAGCTGCATTCTTTTCAATAAGAACAGTACAGACCTGTTTCCCCCGTTTCCCTGATGGAGTAGGGGACACGAAAAAAGGTTCTCGAATGGTGCAGTCACCTCGTGGCATGAAAAGAATGCAAAAGAGCAGATGTCGTCTGCTACGTCGTCTGCTATTGACGCAATCGGCGAAGTAACTTGTGGTGTTGCTTCCATTAGATATGGTGGATCATTCCGCAATTGCAATCGAGTTGTTTGACTCGGAAGAGACTGAAGTGTTCGTTGTTGCAGCAGCGACCGACGTTGTAACGCGATACAATCGGACGAGGATCCCGTTATGCTACGAAAATGTGGTTCCTCGTTACATGAATTATGAGTACAGGCGGATGTTTCGCTTGTCACTCGACCTCGTGCAACGTATCTCACAAATATTTGAGGCTTCGTCGTACTATCCCAAGACGCAGCGAGGCCGGCCGCGGGGGTACCTGCCGAGAAGGCAATGCTTATGACATTATCCTACCTGGGATTTCAGGACCCCATCTGAAAGATTGCTGACAAGTTTAATACGACTGAGTCGGTAGTCCACACTAGCGTGATTCGTGTGCTCAACTTTCTGCAGCATATTAGCAGCACCGTTATTGCTTGGCCCGATGAAGAGCGTCGCGCACTTATTCAAGAAGGGTTTCAGGAGAAGGTGACGAAGGGTCCTGCGATACCAAACGTCATCGGCTGCGTAGATGGCTCCCACATTGAAGTCAAAAAGCCCCGTAAGTCACCTGACTCGTACTTCAACCGGAAGAAGTACCATTCAGTGGTACTAGAGGGAATCTGCGATCATCAAATGAAATTCTTGGATGTGTTCGTTGGCTTCCCTGGCTCCGCGCATGACGCTCGAATCCTGAGGAACAGCTTTTTTTTCGCAGATGCTTCCAGGAAGTGTGCTGGTAAGGTCTCTCCGTTCAAATTTATCCCTGTTCGACAAGCAAAGACTTTTAGACCATTCACGTAGCATTTTTCCATGGCCTGTGTCAAGGCTGGTACATTTTAGGTGACTCTGCGTACCCGCTCCTGCCCTGGCTTCTGACTCCATACAAAAACATTGGGCAAGCGCTCCCATCATGGCAGAAGAAGTACAAGTTCGTGCACTCGCAGCATTATTATTTAAATTACCAACAACAAAATGCAATAACAAACAAAGAACAAAGGTTTATTTCCTACCAGACATGCATCTGTCACCGTCCCTCACCGCACCGCCGACAGAGAAGAGCCCATTCCCCAGTCACCTCTGGCTTTTAAGGATGTCTACCACGCCCTCTCGAGCGTATCGAGTGCAAAACAGTTATCGGGCGCTTGCGATAACATGTGCGTGCGGCACAACACGTGCTCAAAACAGTGCGGAGCCATGTCACCCCACATTCCCCCACCCCAAAACAAGACATACAGTCTGCTAAACAAAACAAAGGGGGGCCAGAGTTCATGAAAGTTCTTTAGAAGTCATCGGGTATATTCAAGACGACATCATCCACCTGGCGGGGGAGAACACCCTGGTCTCTTAACAGGTCTGGCCGGAGTCTTCGTAATACGTCCACTGCAGTTGCCAGTTGCCACATCGGACGCTGTAGACATGAGAGTTCTTTCTGCTTCAGTCTACTCTCGATAGAGTGAACCTCTCCGGAGTGCGCTACGATGTATCTCTGGTACACCACAAGCCGGGCAAACAATCCGGCGCTCTTCCTCCGTCAGAGGGAGGGGTGGATCTGCTGGATGACGTTCCTCGAGGGTTAATGCTCGAAAGGGCAGCGGGACATCTTCAGACCGGGCACCTCTCAGCGGTCGAGGTTGAGCGGCCCATTTCGACCGAGAAAGCCATGAGACGGGTCGGTGGTCAGCTACTACCGTCCAAGTGGCGACGGAATGAGTGCGGACACTCTGGCGGGCAGATCTGGAATCCGACGATGTACTGGGGCGCTGCTGCCCCCTCCTCGGGTCCTCATCTTGCGGCGTTGAGACTGTTCTAAAAGAATTGAAAAATGCATACAAAGTCAGGAGAGCACTCCCAGCCGACGAGGTCGTAAGGCCTTGTGCAATACACAATGCGGGTTGCCGTGAATACAAAGCTCCCACGTGAAGAGGATATACTGTGTAAAATTAGGAGCACCAGGGGCTAGTGACCGGAAAAGTGACTGCTACATGCGTCGCCTACGAGAGCGCAGACTGTAGCGGGTAGAAGCTGGTCAGGAATCGGAATCCTGGTCTAGATCCTTGAGGGGAGGCTGAAATTACCGCCTGCACTCTACTCATGGTGACAGTCAGTTCTGCCTGTCGCGTCTTTGCAAGGGCAACTGACAGGTGTTGGAAGTGTTCCTGAAAAATTCTGGAAAACACTACGACATCATCCATGTACGCCATTGCGAAATTATACTTCGCATCTCCCCATACGGTATCCATTAGCCGTTGGAAACTGGCGGGACAGACCGAACGGCATCCGTACAAACTCAAACCCCTATGACAGGTAAAGGCTGTCTTCGGGACATCCTCCGGGGCAACTTCGATTTGCAAAAACCCTCTACTATAATCAAGCGTTGAAAACACAGTAGCATTGCATGCCCAGGGAATATAAGACCTTTGAACTGCACCAGTTTGGAGCATTTCGTCTAGATCATCTGATAAGGCACGCTTATGAACACTCAATTCTCGGATTACAACGCCGAGTGCAAAACAGTTATCGAGCGCTTGCGATAACATGTGCCGTGCTCAAAACAGTGCGGAGCCATATCACCCCACATTCCCCCATCCCAAAACAAGACATACAGTCTACTAAACAAAACAAAGGGGGTCACCCCATAAAGGTCACAAGGTCTCTGGTCGCGTCTGAGGACCGAAGCATTACGTTTCTCTTCGCTGCAGGCGTTCGGATAACACGCTGTAATGAACAGCTTTTTGTGTGTGAATCGTTTGCTACACTTGCGCTGGCAGATATGACATGTGAGCTGTACCTTTTCGTCGAATGTAATCGTCTTCTGCTCGGTGGCCGTTAAGGAACACAAGCACCCACCACCGAGATACGTGGGCCTCTAGGGATTCACTGCAACGTTCTATTGGTTGTATCACCGTCACCAATGGAACGTGTCTAGTGGTTGCATGGCGTTGCAATTATACTTACGTGTTGACATCTGACAACAGAGCAAGTTTGTTGTGAAGTGTGACTGTGATATTTGGAAGCTGTCCCCTTTGTTGCTCTATTTGTTTGCACGAATTATCAATGTAAAAGACTGGGTGGTATAATGTTCCGTTTTACCTTGTTTCAACTCGTGTCCTTCATTACCATTACTATTATTATTAAAAGCAGCTTCGCGCTTTCAAGCGATTTTGATTTACTCTGCATTTCGTGGTCTACGGACGCGATGGGCTGGCCGTATTTCCTTCCGTCAAAGGACTTATTGTTTGCTAAGGATATGTTTCACGCAAGAATTTGTGTTTTATGAGGTATTCGGTGTTGAGCACGTCGTAAATGTGAACAGTAAGCATTAACAACAACCATGCCTACAGAAACTCATCTGCAGCGGTCCCAGTTGGGCCAACAGGTACCAGTTGATCGAACTGGTCCCTGTTCGATAACATAGTTTACCCAGTCCCAGTTGAACTGGTCTGGTTGCAACTGGGACTGGGTGAACTGTGTTGTCAAACAGGGACCAGTTTGATCAACGGGTTTCTGGCCGGTCCCAGTCTCAACTGGGACTGGGTGAACTGTGTTATCAAACAGGGACCAGTTTGATCAACTGGTACCAGTTGACCCCAAATGGTTTCTGGCCGGTCCCAGTCTCAACCGGTACCAGTTGGCCCAACTGGCTCCTAACTGGTCGCAGTCTCGACTGGGACTGGTTTCAAACCTCATCGTTCAGCTGGGACCGGTTGAAATGCCACTTGGAGTTGTCCCTGCTGGGACACAGCTTCGCTGGTAGTGGTATGTAACCGGTGCCCCTTTGCAGGATCACTGTTCACCACAAAGACAGATCCAAGGAAGTGCAATGCAAAAATGGAGTTTATTTGTAGTCAAACATTGCACATATTCTAAAGTATATGTACCGTAACTATAACGCAATTAGAGCAGTTGAGGAACTACAGAGTGAAATGGAATAGATTATATTTTATGTATGATTGGTCCCTTGCTTGACTGTATTGTGGACATTTTGAATCGTCCAACAGAGTATTTGAGATGTTCTTACGATGGATCAATATTTTATTTTGAGTCCCAGTAGCTTAAGGTTTCTGGAAAGTTGAAAAGGCACAAGTAAATATACATTCAATTGCAACATGTAATTGTAGTGTGTGCCTGGACAGTGACTCAATCTGAGCAGTCGGAAAGCACGGCCCCGGAAAGCACGTGAATCTCCCAACCTTTCCGTTGTGCAGTAACTGTGCATTTCAACTAAGAGATTCGCCGGCTTTCGGGGGCAATGAGTATTACTGTGGCGCGCTATGCTGGTTCGAGAACATCGTGGTGTGGAAGATCTGAAACACGAGAATGAACGAAAAAAATGGGAATGAAAAAAGTACCGTTAGTACCTAGGCAAAAAAATGAGCTGGGAAGTCAACTGGTACCAGCTCATTCCCAGTTTGCACCAACTGGTGGTCAACTGGTACCAAACTGGTGGCAAATGGAACGTAAACTGGTACCAGTTCAACCTGGGCTGGTGGCAGCTGGGCACTTGCGGTACCAGTTCAAGTTGGTTGGACTGGGAGCAACTGGGAAGTGAACAGGAGTAGTATAATTGTATGTCTTATAGCCAAGATATTTCTCTAATCCAAGAGAATCCAATTCTAATCCAATTCTAAGGCGTAATCCAGTTCTAATCCAACACAATCCAGTTTTAATCTAACACAAGCCAATTCTGAGCCAGGAAGTCCTGGAGACGATCATCAATCATGCTAGGAGCTATGGATGAAAATAAAGATGCATCACACCTCACTACACAGTCTGCTCGAGTTATTCCGCGATGCGCATGCAGTTCCAGCACCCCACTCACATTCTCATCGCCGGCGCGTCCATGTGTGGTAAGACGGTGCTCACGCAAAATATAATGAGACACCCCGAACTATATGTCCTATAGCCAAGAGTTTTCTCTAATCCAGGAGAATCCAATTCTAATCAAATTCTAAGCCGTAATCCAGTTCTAATCCAACACAAGCCAATTCTAAGCCATCTGATTGGCCGCCATTAGCTCCGCCCACTTCACGCCCACACTAATGACCATTCTCATGCCCATTCTAAGCCTACTGTTCGTCGATTGGTTTAACATAGCTCCGCTCCTTTATGCTAATTAGTTGGCTTGGCTCTGCCCACTTCACACTGAATGGCCCGTGATAAGCCTAGTGATCATTGATTGGTTGGCCGTAGCTCCGCCCCTTTATGCTAATAACTTGGCTCCGCCCACTTTACGCTGATTGGTGCATGTGGATCGCTGAGCACAGCTCCACCCCTTTATGCTAATTAAATGGCTCTGCTGCTTGGTCCATTCTAAGCCTGGTCATCACTCTCAGTCTCCACATTCTCCATACTTTCTAAGCCCTCTAATTGGTCGTCGTCAATCTATGCCTACCGATTGGCCTGTTCTAAGCCCACTGATTGGCTGATTAGCCCGCTGAACATAGCCTTCGCGAATGCCCGTCAGATGGCGCGCTCAGCAGCGTCCCCACTGCGGCTTTATCTCAGATAGACAGAAAAAAATACATTTCAGCGTCTATTGAGTACATGTTTGAGGAAAAGTATGGCAGTCTTGGAGAGATTGATTCCTTTGATGCTGGGCGTGGTTCCGCGAAAGTGACAGATCATGTAGACGTCTCCGGGAAAGCAGCTAAGAAAAATTTCGTCCTCCGTGGGTTGGCACTTCCACGTGCACTGGATATCTTCGTAGCTGTCACTTATGTCCAGCGAGTGAAGCCATGTGCGCAGCGATCCAGTAGCGTTCCTGTCCAGGTTAATGCCGGATCGCATAGGTACCACGTGCCACTCTCTGATGGCCAAGATGTCGCCTGCGCATTCGTGCGCATACGTGTGCTTACCCTTCTCGCGCGTGATGCTCACGGTACAGTTGCCGGCGTCCAGCGCCAGTGTGAAGAGAACGAGTTACCACATCTTTCCAGTGACGCAGTCCAAATGACGGTACTCCTTCTCATCCACTGCATTATCTGTGCGGGAGAAAGAACGCCAGGTGAAATCCTGCTATTTACGTCATCCACTTGAGCTCACCATATTTGCAGCTTCCGTACGGGTAGGAGTCCACGTCATTGTAGAGATATCGTTTGTCGTCGTACGCCATCAGACTTTTTTTCACATTTCTGATGGTGTACATGTGCTGTTTCTTTCCCACTATTGACACCTGTTCGTGCGATACGCTAGTGTGCTTGAATAGGGTATCGTGGTACGTATCATGGAGGAGGTGTTTGCGCTCAATGTTCTTTTTGACCCCTTTAGCTCTTGCTATCTCTTTTCCCCTGGCTAATACATTTTGGGTTTCAAGCATATTACTTCCTCTATAGGTATACCACCCGTTTCACTTTTCAACACGCCAAGCCTATCGCGATTCCTCTCGCTGTACAGTGGATGATCCCGATTGAAGGAAGACAAGCCTAAATGTTCGTCGGCAATCGCACGTAACTGATCTTCGTAGTCCTTACAGAATAGACCGAGGATCAGGGAATCCGTGTCAAAGTAGCAGGTAATCACCGGACAAGTGAGCTAACTCAGCAGAGTTTCATAGTGGAACGAGTACATGGTTAAAGCTCAGCTACGCCGATTTTCGAGCGTTACAGAATGGAATGGTACTCACATGATGTGTTCATAAGGGAACACTGATTATGTATGCAAAATAGTTATCCCAAACTTCTCGCTGTTTTTCGAAAAAGTGAATTTTTAGTTTCACTGACATCCCGCCTTGTGGCCCGCAAACCCTGTGTCGACGACACATTCGTGGTCTGCCCGCGCTCCGGCTTGGCATGACTTTTGGCTTGGTTTCTTCCGCCAAGCCGGCCAGTTTCTTCTGCCGAGCCATCTGCTGCGCAGATTCACATTGGGGAAGTGATAAACAGTTCGCTATTAGGGAGCCAGTATATTTCTGGACTTTACTAAACCCACGAGGAACGTGAGTTTTGCTTCCTTCGACTGCAAAGCATTTGCTAGGCCAGTACAGACTTCCTGGTGTGATTCGTGTTCTGTGCTGCGTGCCGAGAATGCGTGAGCGTTTTGCTCCCGTCTGCAAGAACACTTCAGCATGCAGTTCCAATGTTTCAAACCACAATTTTCCGAAAGGTGAAAGAGAAATCTATTGACTGCAACAATCGGTTACAACTCCGACTGGGTGCCACCTTCGAAAGCAGTCTTTGATCTGTTCATCTGGCTCATACGAATGTTACGGAAGCAATGCGCAACTTGTTTCACAAGAAGCCGAAGATGTCTCGTTCCGGATGCTGTGCCAACCTTATCTGCAGCAGGAGATTGCAGGGGCAGAACTAGGCAGCAGATAAAGGTAAGACGCGTAATGTTAGACAAGTCAGTCATGCGGTGCAAATTGCATCACGTAGAAGAGAAAAATACGCTATGTGTCAGTTACTGCTTCATCCTTTAGAGATTACGCCCCAGCGGGTGTATTCTCAGTAGAGATTTGGAATTGCCTTATTTGTTAAATGATTTCGCAGGCATTCTGGCACCACCGAAAAGCTTGCACTCCACGTCTCAACTATCACCGTCTGGGTTTCAAGCTGAAGGCTGTCACTAGTGCCAACCAGACGCCCCTTCAAAGTTCATCTGTTTTTGTTGACTGAACAGTGACACCTGGTACTGAGACATTTCAGTTTCTGATTATTCAAGTGCATTCCATCACTTGTGCTCGACTTCTTGTGTTCGTATACCCTTGCTGTTGCTCGCTAGCTTAGAGCAACCATGCCTGAGGAGCCAGTGCTTTTAGAGTACATTTAAGCATCGTATCATATGCACGGCAGCACATCTTGTGTATTTTGAGTAAGGTATACTGTAAATTCAGTGTTGGCTCAGCTGTTGTATTTTGGTCACAAATAAGGTGTTCTTCCAGAGTGCTCAAGGGCAGTTCAAGCAGTTTCATGTGTGCAACAGTACATTCTTTTTCTCAGGTGAAGTAAGGTAAATCTGTCCGCCGTGGTGTTCTGGCAGTGCAGCAGAAGATTTTGTTGCATTCAAGTGGTATCATGTATACAAAAACTTGTTTTATGCCTTTCTGTAGCTGCTGTACTAATATTGTGAGTACAGAGACATTCCTGCAGAACATATCGGAGCATCTTGTGTGCTGTTGTTTGTATCATCTGCAGCAGTATATTGATAATGTTAATTATTCAATGACTTCAGCTAACATTTACATTCTTACTTCCAGGTAAACCTGTCACGCAGATGCCCTACCCCTTGGTATGCATAGTTCAAGATTGTACCGAAACAATCCACCTGGAGCATTATTCTTCAATTGGCAGTGGCATTACTATCACAACACACCACATACTGCATGTCTATGGTGCGTGTACAATGCATCAAACCTATTCTCAGGTACAGGCGAGGTGGTACGCAATTACAACATGAAACAACTGACACAGAGACCGTAAAGTCATGCCTTTTCCTCCGCGCCCCGGGTTTCATGTTCTTATCCTCACATGCAGCTCAATTCGCCTGTGCTGTGCAGCATGAGCAAAAGCATATATTGTTTGTGGTCACATGACACGGAACATAAATACAGTGAAACCTTCCTATGTTGGACACCCGCGGTGCATCCGAAGCGTCTCCTACTTATAGAGGTGTCCGAGTTACAGAATATGACGGCAACAAAAAATGGAAGAGATCACAGCTGTGAGAAATGTCCCCCTTCTTCAATTTAAGGTCCTTAGTGGTACCTGGTGGTGGTGCCTGGTAGTGGTACCTCTACCAACTCACTCTTTACTGATAAGTATTACTGATTTTAGTATATTCAATTCTGTTCAGATTCTACTCAATGGCATTACCTCTGCAGCTTTTCGAGCAGCAAGGACTTGTCTCTGAAGCTTCAGCCCACTTCTCATAGCTTTGGTGCAGTGCTCGTTCAAAGGCTCTAGACAAACTGAAGACAAGTGTTCACATAAAGAATTACAATGTAGACTGACAGCACTTGTTTTTGGACTCTAAAAACTAAAGCAGCAAAATGCTGAGACCAGTATAGGGGAAAAAAGGGGCAAAAGTCAAGGCCACTGGCTGATTTTGGGTCTTTTTGGTGCAAAGATGGGCCGATATTGAGGTAATTTGGCCAGGGTTTTGTCCGACTTTGCAGGGAAAACCCTATCCTACTTCCAAGATAGGGAGTTGTCCTACATAAAGAATTTTGTCCCCATGTAGTTTCAATGGGAGCCTGCCCGCGCAATGAAATCATGGGGAGTTGTCCGAGGTAGGGAGGTGTCAGACTTTGGAGGTTTTACTGTACTATAGAGCATTCTACATCATGTAATCTAACAGTTGTTCACGTTTGGATATTTTAAACATGGAATTTACCCTGCATGCACCATACCATGTCTAAACACGAACAACTGCTAGAGAGCAGCATGTACTGTTTCCGTATAGCACTTATGGCTTGCGTGGTGTCTTTTTTCTGCTACAACCAGTAAACTACAGTAAAGATTAAGAAATACTGTGTCATACCATAAAGCTCTATGGGAAATGGCAGTTTGAAAAACTGGAGAAGACTGTCATTAGAATGGGGGACATGTTCTACGGTGAATTTTTTTACTGTGTGCTGTACCGCGTAATGCACTGCAGGCCTACCACAGTATGGTAACGCTCTGAATACCGATTTGCTCAAAAAAGGAATGTGTGCGTTTCTTGTACTAACTTCCCCTTATGCAATGTTGTAGAAAAATGTTTTCAGCTAATGGGGAGGGAGAGGACATCATTCTGGAGTCTCGTTGACCTACAATGTGTGTGTGTGAAGGTCATTTTGAAGAGTGTAGGTGGTACAAGACTGTGTTCCCACATTCTTGGCAGTGTTGACTAATAACCATAATAACGTAGAGGTTACATTTGTTGCTTCATATATTTGTGTCATGGCAAAGTATGTAGAGATACATCTGTCTCAACATGCAGGTGACAAAACTGCTTTTTATGCCTCAACTATGAAAAATAGTTGTCTGTTCAGCAGCACTAATCATGTCCGGCCTCCATGGCATGTCTGTGACATTCCAAAGTGATTAACATGTCCCATAGATGTGTGCAATGCTGAAGATGACTGTGTACCTTCTATGGATTCTTGATTCAAGAAAAGTACTGTATGATTTGCTAACAGCGCCTGGCTGTACCTTCACAATTCTACATAAAAATATGTAAAGTTTGACGAAGGAAACATCATGAAGGTCCATAGCGAAAAACCCCGAGACGAGGGATAAGAAGGGACATACACAATGTCTCAACATAGCGTGTTTATGTCCCTTCTTGTATCTCCTCTTCAGGTCTCGCCATCATGGACACTATCACCAGCTCGCTTGCTGTTGAACCGTTCTTTCAACGATAAGGGTCACTTTCATGGACTGGATGGCAGCCAACATGCTGTCAATAAGAGTGGGCAAGAGTCAAGAGTGGGCATTGCAGCTCCGTTATGTGGGTTACGCTAAACCATTTTCTGCTCTTCACACAGTTCGTTCCTTTGTGGACGCCTGATGTCTCCGACAAGCTACACCTTTGGAACACATCGACGACTGGAACGCCAACCCATCCAAAGCCGTCGTATGCGCCGCTGAGCATCCCATTTGGTGGAACCACGTCGCCGACTCAGGCAACAATGGATTTGTTTACCCTCCGCCTTCCTCTTAAAAGCGCGGGAGTGTCTGAAGACGGCAGTGGGCATTGCAGCTCCGTTATGTGGGTTACGCTAAACCATTTTCTGCTCTTCACACAGTTCGTTCCTTTGTCGACGCCTGATGTCTCCGACAAGCTACACCTTTGGAACACATCGACGACTGGAACGCCAACCCATCCAACGCCGTCGTATGCGCCGCTGAGCATCCCATTTGGTGGAACCACGTCGCCGACTCAGGCAACAATGGATTTGTTTACCCTCCGCCTTCCTCTTAAAAGCGCGGGAGTGTCTGAAGACGGCAGTGGGCATTGCAGCTCCGTTATGTGGGTTACGCTAAACCATTTTCTGCTCTTCACACAGGTGAGAACCGTGTACCCATTCCTTGCTAAAAAAACTAGCAACAGATTACTTTTGGAGCTGCCTTGCCCACATGCTCTGTATCGTACGCTCAACGAGTGCCTCAGTGTTATTTACCAGCTACTCGTATGCCTGATTGCCCTTGTCTATGATTGTGTGCCACGTCTCCTTATATTGTCCGGCAATGTTGAACTTAACCCAGGTCCAAATACTAGGCAAGACCAGACAAAGCAAATTGACACGATTTTGGAGTTAGTACAAAACCTTAGCACACGATCTGGTTCGTTGGAATCCGGTCAGGCCCAGCTTCTAGCAACGGTACAGTCAGTACAAAAAACACAGACTGATGTGCTGGAGGCTGTTGCTTCAGTACAGAAAACGCAGGTCGATATCTCGTCTCAAATTTCAGAATTGAGTTCAAGGCTAACTGCTGTCGAGAACACGGCATCCTCTATACATACTATCCAAGACAAACTCTGTACACTACAGAAACAAAACATTCGCTTGTGGTCCCGGCTTGACGACCTTGAAGATCGCTCCAGGCGTGATAATCTGATCTTCCACGGGATTCCTGATAGCTCGTTGGAAACATGGATACAATCAGAAGAGAAGGTGCTTGCAGTGCTATCTGAAAAGCTCGGCCTTGCCGTCACAATTGACGCCTTTCAACGAGTGCATAGAATCGGTGCGTTCAAATCAGTTAAATCACGTCCCATCATAGCAAAGTTCTCTTCTTACAAGACACGCGAGTTGGTTCTGCAGGCTAAGGCTAAGCTGAAGTCGACCGACATTTCAATATCCGAAGACTTCTGTGCGGCCACAAGACTTGCACGGAAAAAGTTAATAGAATATGGCAAGTCAATGGGAACACCTTTTAAGCTTAGGTATAATACATTGTTCGTGAACAATCATTCTTATCGTTATGATAGTCATAACAATTGTATCCAGGAGCTTCACGCTTTTACAACCACTTCGGGTCAGCCTGTTTCCAATACTCATAATCCTCCCCCAGTTGAAGGTAATCGTGTAGGCCAGTGCCCGTTGCTGCCTGACGGCGTTAACTCTAAGCAAAGCACTGCATAGCATTCCTCTCATGCCAATATCTCTGTTGTTTACACTAATACTAGATCGTTGTTGAAGCATCGCGATGAACTTTCTTCTTTGATTGATTCATGTGATGCTGATTTCGTGTTTTTAACTGAAACATGGCTGTCAGCCAAAGTGTCTAGTCATGAATTGTTTCTGTGTCACAAACGTTACAATGTATATCGTGCAGACAGAGGTCTTAGAGCAGGTGGGGGCGTACTTATAGCTGTTGCTGAAGGGATTGTATCCTCGATAATTAGCTTCCCCACAGACCTTGAAATGATATGGGTTTCTGTAACCCATAATTTCAAACGTATCTTACTTGGAGTGTGTTATCGTCCTCCATCTTCGGCCTCAACCTTTGTCAATGAGTTGCACGATGCGTTAAATGTCCTCGTGAATAGATTTCCCGGATGTCCTATGCTCTTAGTGGGTGACTTTAATTACCCGAATATTAACTGGCTTGATGTCGTGCCCCAGGCAGCTCAGTCGCCTGTGCAATTGAATGCATTTGTAAACATGTGTCACGATTTCAATCTTTATCAGCTTGTACACTGCCCGACAAGAATAACATCCACAAGTGCAAATATCATTGACCTTGTTCTGACATCTGCACCTGAACTTGTCACTAATTTATCTTGCATAGATGGGATTAGTGATCACTCCGTTATTCACTTCTTTATTAACATTCCAATACAAAAGCGCGTGTCAAGGATGAAGCCCATCAGGAATTACAACAGAGCTAACTTCACAGATATTAACAATGAGCTCAGTGTTTTCCTGGATACATTTATCACGGATTTCACTTCTCGCTCTGTTGAGCATAACTGGTCACTATTCAAAGCCAAAGCTTTAGAACTCATCAACAAACACATTCCTCTCGTATACATACATTCCAACTCAAAGCTTCCGTGGTACACCAGACATATTAATCGACTCTGTAATAGGAAGAAGCGACTTTTCAAAGCGGCCAAAGCGTCCCAATGCGCCACCAAATGGAGTAGATATCATGAGACCGCTTCTCAGTACAAAAACGCCATTAAGGAAGCTAAGGCACACTTTTTTTCCGTCTCATTGCCAGACATGCTTAAAAATAACTTGAAACAGTTCTGGAATACAGTTAATAACCATCAGCAGCGCAACTCCTGCATAACCTTAATCGACTCATCCGACGAGCCAATCCCTCCCCTTGAGTGTGCAGATGTGTTTAATAATGTTTTTTGTGGTGTGTTTTCTCACACTGCAATAACCGTCCTACCTCACATTCCTACTTCGAATCACGTTGTCATGGAACCCATTGCCATTGATCCCTACGGGATTAAAACGGTCATCGAGTCGTTAAGGCTGTCATCAAGTTCCGGTGCAGATGGTATTAATTCAAAGTTCCTAAAAAATACTTCTTGTTATTCTTCATTAATGTTATCTATGATTTACAAGCAGTCATTAGAAGATGGTTGTCTTCCGAGCGACTGGAAAACTGGAAAGGTAGTTCCCCTTCACAAATCCGGTGACAAACACTCCCCAGCCAATTATCGTCCAATATCTCTTACCAGCATCTCATGCAAAGTTCTTGAGCATGTCATATATTCCCACTTGGTACAGTTCCTCGAATCCAACTCTTTCTTTCATCATAGTCAACATGGATTTCGGAAATCATTTTCCTGCGAAACTCAACTGGTGTCATTCGTGCACGACTTAAGCTTTGTTCTTGACCAAGGGTCCCAGACCGACTGCATATTCCTTGACTTCTCGAAGGCATTTGATAAAGTATCGCACCGTCTCCTACTTCATAAACTCGGTGCACTCAACATTGATACTAACGTACTGTCCTGGCTGCATTGCTTCCTTTCTGATAGGAGCCAATACGTAACCATTAACGACGCTGATTCTTGTCTAGCTCCCGTACTATCTGGTGTGCCCCAGGGTTCCGTGCTTGGTCCTCTCCTTTTCCTAATCTACATTAACGACCTGCCGCAGTGTATTTCGTCATCGTCTATTTGTCTATTCGCCGATGATTGTGTTCTATACAAATAAATTTTACAGGAGTCTGATGCCCTGCTTCTTCAGTCTGATCTTAATAACATATTAACATGGTGCCACACTTGGAGCATGGAACTCAATATTAACAAATGTAAACACATGAGAATAACACGAGTCCGTGGACACTGCCAGTCGTACACTCTTGATAACTTTACATTAGATTTGGTTCTTTCCTACAAATACCTGGGCGTCTTCATCTCATCTGATTTGTCTTGGAAAGCACATGTCGAGTATGTTGTAAGCAACGCTAACCGTACTTTGGGTTATCTTAGGCGCACCTTTCATCAGGCACCTCAGCATCTGAAGTTATCCTTGTACACATCCATTGTCCGTCCGAAGCTTGAATATGCTGTTTCGGTCTGGGATCCAGGTTCATCAGTCCTTGTTCAGGCCATTGAAACCATTCAGAACAGGGCTGCCCGCTTCATATTTGGCAACTACCAACGCACAGCCAGCGTAACCTCCATGAAACGTAACCTGCAGCTTACTAACCTAGCTTCCAGACGAAAAATTTCCCGTCTGTGCCTGTTCCATAAAATTTACTACCATAACGATAGCTTGCGATCTCGCTTTATTTTTCCGCCCGCGTACATATCAAACCGCACTGACCATCGTCAAAAGGTCCACATTCCATCTTGTTCAACCAAGACTCACGCTGACTCATTTTTCTACCGTACTGCCGTCGACTGGAACAACCTCCCCGGTTCACTAACGTCAATCTCGCCCATTGCTCAGTTCAAAAGTGTCATTAGTGATTTTATTGCATTGTAATCATCTTCGTTGTTTTGACATCATTGTTATATTTTGTACTCAGTTTTGTTTGTTCGATTGTTTTCGCTTCTGTAACCCATTTATTCTACCTACCACTCCCCTCTGTAACGCGCAAGCCCTGAGGGTATTTAAATAAATAAATAAATAAATAAATAAATAAATAAAAAGAATAATGGAAGGAGCTCAATATGATCCTTAGGCTGTGCGTGGTCATTGCTTTCTGACAAATGGTGACTTAGAATTTCAGGACAGTGCCTGCAGTGGTAGTATTCTTGTGTTCTCACCCTTGACGCCCATTGTGTGTCATCGGTCACCTGTAATCTGCTAATATGCACATAGCTAAAACAAAGTATATTTGTATTTCTTTGAATACAGTTGGTACAGCACATTGTTTTTTACATGTTCTTTGGAAAATATAAATAAAAAATTATCTACTCTGCAAGTCTCCTGTCAGCTCTACAGAGCAGCTTCGAATTTCACTAGAAGCCACGTGTGAAACCTAGACCAAACTAGTGGTGAAGGTCCATATAGGTCAGAGATAGATACTATTATTATTATATCATAGGTCAGGCTTAGGTCCTGGTTGGTAGCAACGCATTTGAATCTTATTAAAAATTGGTGCAGGAGGTGACCAACATAACTAAATACACCAACTGACTCTCACAAATTTTGTGGTGTTATACTTTTGAAACAACATTAATACGCCGCAGTGGTCTTTTCTCCCTTGTTCCTTTTAACCTAGAAATATTAGGTCTTCGGCATCACCAGCCTTAGTTGCTGAGCATGCAGTTATTTACGTTGAGCACTGCAGTTTCATATGTGTTTCTCTGGACAAGCAAGCCCGCTTCCCCATTTTGATAAGTCTTTCAGCTTTGACAGGGCTTTTGTGGAAAAGGTAAACATTTGAACTATTATGTATTTTTCTATTAAGTGCACTGTACAAGGCAGAGGACACCATCAACCATTTCCACCAAGGTTATTAAATTTGTGATAAAGTACATATGCCTTTTGTCAGTGACTAATTTGGTCGCAAAGTTACTTGAGTGGCAGTTGTGCAATTTTAAGCACATGTTTAAAAAAATAGGATATGGGAAGTGCTGACTGGTTGAACATGTGGAGTACCCAATATAATAATTGGGGGTTTACGTCGCGAGACAACTGAGTGTGGAATATACAGCACAGTGTAATGTTCCTTATTCTGGCAATGTTAGCATGGTTCAAGAAGTGGGAAATGTTGCACTCCCTTAATAACATCTGTTGGGCCCAGCAAACAGGATACACATACGCTGATCTGAAGACACTATGCCTAACTTAAAAGCAATATGAGATCGACCCGTACGTGTTTATTTGCGAAACTATTATGAATGAAATATGGCCTGTGTGGTATAGAACAATGCGCACACTCAAGTAAACATGCAAGAAATACGTAGAAGGGCTCTCGACCTACATGCCGCGATGCGCTCTACGAGATAAACAACACACTACAAAACTACATCCAACACTTTTTGTGCGGGGCAACTCTAATGAGCACTTTCATATAACCGACGAATGGTTCAACGAATGCAGTTCGAGTGGTCACGATACATTCCTACGTCGTTCATTGCAGTCGCGCTATGATGCTGCACAATATATGTATCTCGTGTAACAAGCCTGGCAATCGCACGATGTGCATGGGCAGAAATACGGCCTTCTTTCTTTGAAGACCAGTCCTCTGCAGGTATATCCTCAAACGATCACCAAGTCTCACGTTGTTGCTCAATCGCTCCCATTCCTGCACTAGTAGTAAAAGCAGCAAGCGGGTTGACGTTAATGGCCGCTGAACGGTTGAACTGCGAAGTTCTCGAGCACAGAATCACAATTTCATGCCGAAAATGATGCTGAGGTGAGTTCGCGGTTGTTGTTTCCATCGTTCAATAGTTCTCGGGATTACCTCGGACGAAACGCTCATCGTAGCCGGCGGCCATAACTGCATTTCCTCGCAAACGGGAGAAGACGCCAGGGAAGTCAGAGAAAGCCTCAGCTTTCATCCAATCGGACGCACGATTCTCTATCTACGTAGGTGGAGCAGGTTTATCCCATCTACGTCACAAAAATGGCTGCGCCCATGGCTTGTTTTGGTTTCTTTGATGAATTAATTTTCGTAATAGGAAGACAAAATTGAGAAACGAAGGTGCCCCAGTAAACCACCGATGTCCCAAGGACGTCTACATGATGTTACCCTCAGGACGATGAAGACATCCTGAGGACATCCTGAAACATAATTTTGACATACTTGGGACGTACTCAGAACTGCCAAAATAACATCCGCGCACGTCCCAAGGAAGTCCATAGTACGTCAATGACGACCTTTTACGGACCTCTAGTGGACCTTTTTAACGTGCCTTAGCCAGGCTTACTGGCGTTCTCTGAACATTACATCAACACCGCACAGCAGTGTGTATCAGTGGCACAAACAAGCAACATTAGATCAAACACTTTATTTCGTATGAAACTGAGCGTCATAGCATCGTATTACCTCACCAGGTATTATATCACAGCGTAACATGACCAGCATTTTTTTCGCATTATTATTGAGAACTTACATGTCTTTGAAAACATGATGTCCATGAACACACACAGCATCGGTCCACAAGGGGAAAAACTTAGGTATACGCCCGCAATCTCCGAAGTGCGACGCCGAAACATATGTTGAAGCACTGGCATAACCGACGACCATGCTGCACTGTGTTTCGTACAACTGGAGATTTGCGATGTGTCCAGCTTGCCTTTCGTGCGCAAAAATTAACGCTATCCAACTTCGGCTATATTCACTTTTCGCCACGGACTCCCTTCCCTGCCGCGTCATGTGAGCTTAACCTGCAAGAAATGTAATTTCAAAAACACTGCTACAGCAAAATGTCACTGTGAAGTACGCATCGACGTATACGCATACCTTTAGACACAGCGCCTATGGTTGCAGTCTGCAGTAGCCTAGCATTCTCCCTATCAACAGCCCTATTGCCTGCGAAGACGGGAAACGCATGGATAACCACGTAGTAGGAACGTGAATGCCTCGCACATTCACCACGTACCTTCAAAACGGGTAAAATCTTGAAAATGACGCGGGGGACGCCACTTGGAGATCCATAATTCACATTCATCCGCTACGACGTTTCCACACATCTGTAAAAGAGTCAACAAGGTGCGACACATTGTACTTCCCTGCAAATTCTTTATTAAAATCACTCAGCATTTTTTACATACAGTGGCACAGCCGTAAAGCCGTGGAGCACATGACGAAGTTGCACGGGTGAAGCGTATGCCCAATCTGTTTCGCAGTAAACACAAGTCACTGAAGAGCTCTGAAACGCACTTTAGCGTAACTTACCTGATGTCTTTCAACATTTCTGTGACCTTCCCACGTCGTGAGTGTGCTGTCCCAACCGCGTTGATCACCGCAATGAATACGTCGAAAGTATCTGAAATTCATAGATCAGACGTTAGTAACGGGGCCACTGACGATGTTGCATCTTCACCTTGAAAAGTGCTGGTAGGGTCACGAGTACACTTAGCTGAAAGATAAATCATAGGGTAATATGAATCAAAAGGGCTCACATCACTCACATCAAAAGGGCTCACAAATCACACTGCTAGCATAAAGTAATAGAACCCACACGCTAGGAATGATACCAAACAAAAGTTGCACGAATCGTACAAACATAGAACTAACCTTTAATATAAGAAATCGCAAGGCTTCTGGACCTACCTTCCAGGGTGCACACATAAAAGCACCCCCAGGCAACACTAGTAGGGCATAAAAACACATTCACAGCAGTCCAGGGCACCAGAGCAACGACGGAACGCGAGACAACGGGAGCCAGAAAAAGGCGTGCGAACGCAATGAAGCTTGCAAGCGAAATGGACGCCGCCCGCAGCGCAGAAACGGCAGGAAGGCCACCTGCCCGCCAGGCCATGCCCCAGCGCCAGGCGCTTCTCGGAATGTAGCAAGGGGACGGAAAGTCGCGCGAAGACGGGACCAACGCTATCGGAAAGAGGACGTTTTCCTCTTCAAAAACACATCTCAATCACCTTCCTACGCCAGCAAGAACCCGATATCGAAAAAAATGCCCCAGGCCCATGTATCAGAGAACCGCCGTTGCCACGGTGTTCTAACTCGAGAACCGAGAGGGATAGAAAGATGCGGCAAGTTTCTACGCGTTTCCCATGTCGAGTGCGTGTGCCCATTAAAAGGAAGTCGGATCCGCCGTGGGCTTCAAGCCTGAAGACAGGGACAAAAATCGGTGAACGGTGGTCGGTGTCAGGAATTTCGAGAATGACGTCTTAACCACTGGAAATCGACGGCTGGTCTCAATTGGAAAGTTGTAGAGCAGGGAACAGAGCACGCGCACACAAAATTTCGACTAAATCGGACATCGGGTAATCGACTTACGACACCGAAAAGTGGGAAGCGTTTCAGGGTGGCTCTAGCAGGTCCCCCAAGGTCGCCATTTTCCCATGTATTTGTTCCTATCCCGATGCGTGCAATGCCGGAGGCCGCCCTTAGATACCCCATTGTTACCAGACGTTGGCTTGCGTGGATTGTAGCGCGCTAAAGATCCAGTTGAAGCACAATTCAAGCCAGGCCAAGTCACCGAAGGAGAAATGGACGACTGCAGCGCCTGCGGCGCCTGGTACGACAGGTACGCTATGTGATGCACGCAGCCGTGCACTAGATCCTTCCGATCGCTCAACACGTTTAAAAACGGGACCAAAAAGTGAAACACGACAGAGAAAGTTGTTATACGCGTTTTATTTGCACATATAAAGACTAGACTCATTCGCAGAAACAACAAAAACATTTTGCCGCTAAACTTAGCGCGCTGAAGTGATCCGGAACGGCAACAGTGGGGTATCTAGTGGCGGCCTTCTTCGTTGCACGCTTTTCCGAGGTGAGTTTGGGGGACCTGGGCTCTAGCCAGCCTCGCAGCTCGTCACGCTCTTAAGCCGATATCGGGAGAACGGAACATCGCGCGCCTGCGGGACAAACGCTGTTGGAAAGAGCACATTGAGACCTTCATAACGAAGGCAAACGTGACCATGTGGCAGCAACGGGAAGGCTTTTTTTTTGGGGGGGGGGGGGGGGAGCCGCTGGTCCCATGTATTGGGAGGAGTGTGAACGCGGAATCCTCTAACTCGAGAACTGCTAAATTTAGAGAGACGCGGTGAATTTTATCACGTGCTCCGCGTCGAGAACAGTGGGTTCTCCAAGTATGAACCCTGTCCGAGGCGAACTTCTTTCCAACAAGGGCACTGAAGTTCGGAAAAACGAATTTTACTAACGCGTCTCCGCCTACGAGTTCGATACCACTACAGATCAGTTCCTGTGTGATTTGCGCGATCACACAGCTAATCCAGGCCCGTTCGGACCTGAATTTTGGTCTCGATCCAACAGTCCGGGCGGGATTTACAAGACTTTGAAGGTGTCAGACGCACCGACGGTTGTCTAGAATTTTCAAATATCTGGACAACCGCCAGCATTTCTCACAAGCCGCAAGGTGCACGCGTATGGGGATGGAAGGGAAATTCGTCACAAGAAACAGCATCCCGATATCGCCGCTGCAGGCCAAGATATTAGACGCGGGAACCCATCGCGAAACACCGCGATGTCACTCTGATGGGGTTAAACCATCACTGGATGGCTAAAAGACGCCGCGGTATCAACCGCCACCTACAGTGGCATGTGCAGTGCTCAGTTGGAATCTCTATGCATATCTGATCTATTCTGACCGATGATGTCACTACGGTGCCGTAGGGGACCTGGGCACATTCTTCTTATTTGTCCATGCTACCAACCTTCCCGAACCGCGCTCTCTCAGATCCTTAGTCAGTTGGAATTTCACCCTTCCTATCTCTATGAAAATTGCTTGGCCCCTGGTGAAATCCAGCCCATCAACACTCTGTGATGAGAGCTCTTTTGGTCTTTTTAGACACATCAGGACTTCGATCCTTATGGTGAAGGGGCACATTTCATCGCATTTTATGCCAGTGGGCTCGGGTATCCACACTAGCGACGTAACTCCTCATTATTAACCTTAGAAATAAAGTTGTTGTTTTATTGATACTCTAGGCAAATTCCTTCAATTGGTTTCGCATTCTTTGAACTGGTGCAGTGTGTACAAAACATGTTGGATTACATTAAATCAAGTGGAGATCAGCGTTTAGCATTGATATCCATTAAGCCAATTCATTGAATTGCTTCTTTATTCCGTGGGTACGGTCTTCGCCACACAACATAGTGGAACATGATGTCGCGAAAGTATAGCTTCTCTTCAAAAACCCTGATTCTGTCAGTGAGGAACTTGTACCTGACGGCTACATAATGAACGAATTGACTGTCTGATTTGTCTTTGGATCTCGTTGGAATTGTGGCGACAATTCAATGATGTTATGTCTTCTCGTTCCGGCAGGGAAGCACATCTGGAGATGTAGTTGTGTGTGTTCCGTTCTACATGGAGATATTGCAAGAGATATCGAGGTCTTCTCGGCCTTCCCAACTACCTTTATTAGCACTACAGTAAAAGGAAACAGAAGCTAGATACTGTGGTACATCTGCTAAGCTCGGACTATGTCGGGAGTTTCTTTGTAAATTGAGATGAATAATTTTTGTGTGTTGCCACTTCGGTAACACGGATAAAAAATAGTGTCACTGTTTTAGTTTCTTGCTGCACGCTGTTGAACGTTATCATAAGGATACAAAAATATAATGAGCATCGAAAGTATGTTTGTATTCTACTTCTAAATCAACATCCGATCGGGACGCCATTTCGAAGTCCCAGCGATATCATTAAAATGCATCCTGGCTAGACAACGCTAGGACGTTTCGAATGACGTCTTATTTACATCATTGGGACATTTTTCGCGGATCAGGACTTCGGGATCTTTTCAGGACGTCCATGGGACATCGGTGGTTTACTGGGGCGTTTTGGGGGCAGTTGGATGTGCTCGTTCTGCATATCACAACCGTTTCAACACATCGGGAAATCGGCGTAGCTGACCTTTAACAGTACAGTACAGTACAGTACAGTACAGTACAGTACTAACAAGTACAGTAGTACCGAGTACAGTTCTAAAATCGTGAAGCCAATCTACAGGGGGAAATCGCATTGCACTTTTCGTTTGCACATTTCGTACATGACGCAATTGGGGGACAAAATTTCCATTCGCACACATTCCGCCCGCCTCCCGAGGCGACTCGCCGTCTCCTCATCGAAGGCTACTTGAATATCCCACTTATTAAATTTATTTAGTAGCGTTCTCCCGAAGACCGCATAATTTGAGATTTTATAGAATTTTTTCTCGAACGTCGTGCTTGAGGCGACGCGTATGGCAACATTGTCCTCGGTGTAGGGACGCAGGAATGGTGGTTGACGAAATTTTAGAACTATATAAATTTTCGTCACCAGCATGCCCAATCTACAATAGAGCGCGAGCAGCGCGTAATGAACGGCGTACTCGACCTTGTCCTTGCACGTGAGCAGCAGCTTTTTGCTGTTCGCGGGCTGATACATTAACTCTTCGAGGAGCCCTCGCTGGAATGGTGAGAGCCATTCCTTCGGGACGACCGCCTTCTCGGGAGGCAGGGGGAAGTACCGCGTCAACGCGTGGATAGATTTTGGATACTTCAAGTCGCACACGTAAATGTATCCCACGTCCGAATCTGTGGGGTGTGGGGCTTGTTACCCCGTAAATGACACCTGCTTGTCTGACAGAGCGCGCCTCTAACACCCGATTCGATGGTGCGGTACATGTACTCGTCGATGATCAGTTCCAATTTTGCCTGCGTGTAATTTAGAGCACATTGCCACGAATAGGATGCGAGAGAAACGCAATGAAGCAATTGTAATCCGCGCACGTCGTAGCACAGACGTCTGAAGTGCTGCAGTACGTCAGCATGTAATAGGGCATCCGTTTTCAGGTACATTGGATTATAATCCCGCAGATTCGAGCATCCAAATGTTCAAATACGTGCAGCACGTACTGATAGTCTTCATCGCTTATATCCTCCCCCGTCAAATCGTTTTGAAATGCAGATTTTGCCGGCAGAGCCAATTCGTCGTACACTGCGAAAGAGCTAACGTGGCTTGTCGGGGAATACACCTTTATGAAGCAAAAGTTCGTAGTCGTGTCCAAATACCTGCTTCAGGCATTGGAATGCCTCTGCGGCCCCCATGGATTTGACGGTTTTCGCGAGCTCTCCCAGCGACAAATTTAGGTACTGCATGGTATCTCTGTATAGGAAGGTGCCAATTTCGAACGATCGAATCTTTTCCATGGAACTGGCCATGATGAAGGGAGCTCGCTTCCACCTGAGAAGGTCAAATTCCGCAGCAGTCCGGCCAAATCGTAGGCCAGATTGTGCACCTTGATGGGCAGTTTTTCTCTCGTCGTGCACAACACGTTACAGGAGTTGCACAGCATCGCGTTCCCCAAGAATACACTGACCTCCCCAGGCTATCCCAGGGATGTCACTCAGGGATAGGAATGGTATCCCTAGGACGTCCCCGAATGGTCCTCAATTTGTCAAAAAAATGTTAGAATCCCAGACAGAACATCGTGTCCCATAATATTCCCAAATCGATCATTTATGTCCGCATCCTTGGCAAATGTCCTAGGGAAGTCCCATACGGATGTGAATATCTCGATCCCCATTCAAATGGCTGTGCTCAAGCTGTCCGGCGATGATCCGTCCAGGACTGGAAACGGATGCACCTGCGCTGTGTCACGTGGTCGCAACGGTCGTTGCATGTGCGTAATCTGTGTGTAGTTTCGAAATGGAAATTGTGTAGGTAGATGGCTAGATTCAGTTTCTTGCCATTTCTTAATTTATTTTGCAATACGGCATGCTGGAATACGAATAAATATTATTACTATGTGTCTTTGCACAAGTTTCGCATTCGCAAATATCGTGGGTACGAAACTTGTGCTTGGTTTGTTCTGCTAAATCTAGACCAACCGCCCGTGCTGTTTGAATGGGTTTGAGGTGCGATGGTGAAGCGGTCTCTGCGTCTGCCGTGGAAATGTTGATTGGACAGCCTGATTTTGAATGTTCCGATTTTGAACCGATGTGTTCCGGAATCCGCTTTTCAGTCTGATAATTCAGGTGAGTTGTTTTCCCGCTAGCATCCATGCGCCGTTTGACTGATTTCATGCCACACGAGTGACTCTCCCTTGTCAGGTCATCTGTCTGCAGTGCGAAGCTTCAACCACAATGAAAAGGGCATACCTCGAAACTGCTAAGGTAAGATCAGTTTGGTGTAATGCTTTGTGGTGGTCAAATTTATTCTTAGCGCCTGCTTAAGTGGCCTGCCTTACACCATCAGTTGCTGTTTTTAATGTCAGTTATGCTGAACTTCATGCTGGTGTGCATCTTTTACTTGCTTCGATTTTCCTTGAATTTCTTCTATCGGAAGATCATACTGCACGGCTCTTGAGACGCATGATTTAAGGGTACTGCAGAATGATTTTAGAGCTCATGTCAAACAGCGTCTGCTCATTCTTCACGTCAACAGGCATACATGAAAACCAGACATCGTGGCATTATTTGAGTAACGCTGTATAACTAAGTTAGATACTAACATTTCACCTTGGAGGAATATAAGTGTGTTTTAGTTTTCTTAATGTGATTTGTGTGAATCTTCTTTCAAGGATGTATCTTGGGTCTCGTCTCACCTTGCGTACAGTTGTGACGCCGCCGACATAGTTGAAGCAAACGACTCTTCCCATCGGAAGCAACACAAGAAAAACTGAAATTTTGGCACACTGAGTAAGTTTATTATGTTCCAATCTACCACTTTGGAGGAATATAAGTGCATGTGCTTCAGATTTGATAATCTGATTAGCATGCATGTTCTTTGAAGCTCAATGTACCAACAATAAATGTTCAATCTCAAGCGCTGTCAACTTTCCTTTGATGTTTAGGTTGCTTTACCTGGCATGACGACACGATTCCTGCACAAAGTTGAACGCAACGTAGAAGCAATCAAGTCGTGGTTTATAGGATGCATCAGAACACCTGTTGCGAAAGATTCAATGAGTTCCCTACAAGGAAGCATCAAGCTGCACAAATTGAAAAGACTGTTTCACAACATGCTCGTTTGTCTGTGGGTGTGTGTGTACAGAGGAACATGTGCCTTGCATGTTGACTACTCCAATTGTTTTGCCCCCTACCAACATCCTTATTTCTGACGAATTTACAAAACACTTTCGATCGAGTAATTTTGGGTGTTGGGGAATTGATGCTTAGGGTTTAGCATACATTAAGCATTTAATTTTCCGTAAAGTGTTTTTGTCTCATTCAAGGGATTGAAGAGCATGTTTATGATCTAGCATAATATCAGGATTTCAGCATTTGGAAGTGCTACGATTTTTCCATTCGTTCTGAGTCAGCTCACATTATACTTTTCACAGATTCAGTTTGGGATACGTTGAGGTAGAATTTGCAGTTTATTATAATTTACTTCATTACTGAACATTCTATGCATATTTCTGTGTGTGGGACCGCAAAAATATGTGACATATGTGCTCTGGGAATATAGTTCTGCTGTATGTCGTTCTGTCACTTGTCTGAGAGCTCCCACGCTCTGAGAAAAGGCCCATTCAAACATTGCCTGTTATGATTACTTGTTCGGTATACTGTGGAGTTTGCCCTAATTTGGCGTGTTACGGGGTTGTAAAATATTCGTGTGCCTATATCCTATGTCCTCTATGCATAACAGTATAACTGTGTGAGTGACTGTCCTCATGATTTTTGTAAAACGGCAATTTTCGAATCAGATTTACAACTCGTGTAAAAATGTAGCGTATGGGCTGCCGAATGAGAATTTGCATGTTTTTATATCATGGTCCCACAAGTGTTCGAGGTAAAATATCTTAACAATTACTTGTAAAATCTGCCCAGGAACATGCCGTGACACCCATAGGCAGGCCCCTCGACTTACGCCACCGACAACTTTGTCGTGTTGTCATTGCGCGATGCATTTCCCTGAAACGTTTAAGGCTTAGGTTAGGCTGAATTCATAACGTTACTTCTGTGTGCTGTACAGACATTCGACAAATTCATTTTGTGTGCTGCTTGAGACTGGACATAACTTTTCAACAATTGTCCACCTGTATATTGTAGCACATGTTCTCATGGGCGGTACTGCTGCGGGGTGCAAGCGTCATTGCAACACAAGTGCCTTGTATATGTATCGTACGTAAAAATAAACCACTTCTGTCCTTTATAGTGATTTAATTCATATAGTGATTAAAAATAAACAAATCATTTCAATTCCAACATGAAAGGGTACTTCCGTCCGTCGTCCGTCACGCATCCCGCATTTTCAAATGGGACCGTCGTAGGAAGTCACTGGGATGATCGAGGAGCTGACAAAACGGTGTCCGTGGGACGTCTTTTGTCCCGCTAGACCCGTTCCGCAGGATGTCCTAATATCCAATTTAAGACGTCCGTGGGACATCTGTGGGACCGATTTGTTCTGTCTGGGAATGAGACTCCGCGTATCATCCTCAGAACTTCCTCAGCAAATCCCCCAAGGACACTGCTGGTATGGTTTCAGGAGCACAATCGGATACCTTGTGAACTATTTATTTTGAGAAGTGAGGGCACATTTGCAGCACCCAGTCAGTGCGGGTGTGTTTTTTATATATTTAGAACCTCGGTCACCAGCTTCTCATTCGTGGTTTCTTATTTTTATTCGTTCAGCGTATTCCTCATCACGAACAATGAGTGACACAGTTTAAAAAGCAAAAACAGAGATACGTAAAAGGCCCTTAGGCCACTAAGACCAGCAACTCCACTTAGAAAGGCACATGCTGCTTTTCAAGACAGAACAGATACAACTTGCTGCTTGTCTTCCAACCTTCCGCAAATTCAGGAGTCCTCTTCGCATCACAGTCAAAATGAAGAGGGAGGTAACTACGTTTACTTGATTTTGCACATAACCAACAATGAAGTGAGAAATTCCTTGGAGTATTAAATCGCTATCAGGTAATGTCGGTGTTTCTTACTGCTTTGGTTTGAGGCATGCATCGTAACTGAAGCTTGGGCAGTGAAACACTATCAATTTTTGTCTCTTCCAAAATAACATGCTCCGTGCAACGTCCCGCCAGGGACCCTTCGCGGACACTCATGCAACAAGACCGCATTGAAAGGTCTAGCAAGCTTGCAAACTATATTTCACTGCACGTCAAGCCCAGTACATGGATGGATTCCTTTAAAATCCGACAATCTGTATTTGCACCTCTGTATCTGTTTACATTTTATATTTTTTGTCTGTAATTGTTTTGCAATTTATGCATGAGCATTCCTTCTTTGGTAGCATTTAGGAATGATAAATAATCCGGGAACTTGATTACTGTTAGCAGGCATCGAAATTTACAACCCAGCATTAAAATAATTTTCTTCTCCTGTTCCGGTTGATAACCGCAGGATGTACACAAATGACAATCACTGGATGGTCCTATGATGACAGTCTGTGGACCTCCTCTGTTCATCCCATCACGGACGAGAACGTGATGACAGTTTGAGGACCGTGTGTCTTCTTGGGAGATGTAATTTGTTTTGCCGGCAGTACAACGCTTGGAATGGTCGTGATGCCAGACACGGGGTAGATCTTGCGCGAACTCCCGTTTACAGTACGCGCAGTGGGTGGCAGCTCTGTGCTGGTCCCGTTGCTCCTCATTCAGCACCATTGCGGCGGGGCACCCTGCTGAAAAATGGCACATATGAGATTGCTCACAAAAAATTATATTTGTGTTTATAGTATGAGCAGCTATGAGCTTTGCTCATTGGGTTGATCTATGAGCAGCTATGAGCTTCGCTCATAGGGATGCCATATGAGCAGCTATGAGCTTTGCTCATAGGGATTAGGTATGAGCACACCTGTGAGCTTTTCTCATAGATGCTATGAGCTCATTCCTCACAGGGCCCTATAAGCTAATGACCCCCAGCTGGAGCACAATGACCCCAAATGAATGCAGGGAATGCCAATATAATGAGAGTATGTGTTTATTAGCTATTAAAACAGGTAAAACTATGAAGGTGGTGCTTGGCTGGACTAGTACTGGACTAAGGTTACGAAGGCTTGGGCGATGAAGGCTGTTCGCCACTTCCTCACTTGCTTGGCCCGTGTCTGTGGTGGCACTTCTGCCGAGGGCCTGACCTCCACATGGCGGTTGAATGCATCTGTCATTGGGAACACAGAATGGGCAATATTACATGTCACAAGAAGGTTTTCAGAATCCAATGATGTTACAAGGGTCGTTCAATAGAAAACCGGAAAAGTAGTGCTAAAAATCGCAATCAAGACCGACGCCGTCGTGCCTCGACTGTGCGAGTTCTGTGACCATGAGGTACCATTTGATATATCAGCACGCCTCGGATGTGCATGGTTAGCTGGAAACTTCATTAACTAACTGAAAGTAATTCTCAAACTTTTTAATTACAATTATTTCAGCAAAGGTGCCAATATGTCAATGGTTAAGTTGTAGATCATGACACGAGACAACGAATGTCGTAGCTTCCAGTAGTATAGCGCCGTTACGCACGACGACATGCTTTTTCTAATCCAGTTCTAGGAATTTCTAATCCACCACCCATTTCTAATCCAGGTCAAGCCTGGTCTAATCCAGGCTCCACCACTTCATGGTGATCCATCCAATTTCTATGTGATTGGCTACTCTTCATTGCCACACTTGCTCACTCGTACATAGACACCAAAATTATCTATTCTATTCAATTCTAAGTTGGCTCATAGGCTTCCAAATCGCTCTTTTTTCTAATCAATTTCTAGGAATTTCTAATCAACCACCCAATTCTAATCCAGGTCAAGCCACTTCTAAGTCCTCTGGTTGGTTGGTCACAGCTCCACCCCTTCATGGTGATCCATCTAATTTCTATGTGATTGGCTACCATTAATTGACACAACATCTGCTCACTCGCTCGTAGACACCAAAATGATCTATTCTATTCAATTCTAAGTCGGCTCATAGGCTTCCAAATCGCTCACCTGTCTATTGGTCCGGGGGGGGGGGGGGGTCACTTCCATCCATTTCTAAAACCTAGTGATTGGCTTGTTGGCTGCCTGTCATACATGCTCGATAGACTCATTTGTCATTTCCACACTCTAGTTACTCTGTCACACACCTTCAACTGCATATTGCTTCATAATTCCAGCTGCATCATAGACAACCGCTCATTGATTAAATCCCATTCATTTCTAGGCCAGCTCACAATTCCTTCCAAATTGCTTATTGGTCCGGGGGGGGCATTCTTTTTAGCCTGGGGCGACTCTCGGCAATGGTTGGGACACAAAAATATGGTAAATAGTTTTCAATGTTTATTGAGTACATCATGGCAGTCTCAGATATATTGTAGTTTTTCCTGGGGACACATCCATGCACGCTGTACATCTCCACTAACATCCATAGTGTTCTTCACATAGGTACTATGTGGATCACCCAGGCACTCATCCCTCTCTGTTCATGACCCAGAGGCAAACCACAGGAGAGAACAGCATGTGACAGAAGCATTAAATCTCTTCCTGCACATCTTCTGAAGCAAAAAAGAACATTATGAGCTTCACTATTTATATCACCCACTTAAACGTACCGTACTCGTAGCTTCCATAAGGATAGGAGTCGATGTCATTGCACAGGTATCTCTTGTCGTCGTATGCCATCAGACTTCTTTTGACATTTCTGATGGTGTACATACACTGCTTCTTTCCAACGATTGATACTTGTTCATTCGATACGCTCATGTGATTGAACAAGGTATCGCAGTACGTCTCATGGAGGAGGTGCTTGCGTACAATATTCTTTTTGACCCCTTTAGCTCTTGCAATTTGCCTTCCTCCAGCTAATTTGATGGAGTACATTTTAGCTTTCAAACACTACGTCCTCAATAGGTACACTACCAGTTTCGCATTTGAATGCCCCAAGCCTTTCACGATTCTTTTCACTGTACAGTGGATGATCCCGATCGAAGGAAGACAAATCTAAGTGGTCGTCGGCAATCGCTCGTACCTGATCTTCGTAGTCTTTGCAGAACAGGCCGAGGATCAGAGAATCCGTGTCAAAGTAACAGGTAATCACCGGACAAGTGAGCTTATTCAGCAAGGTTTCGTAGTAGAATGAGTACATGGTTAATTTACTCAGTTCCAAAATCGTAAACCCAATCTGGAGCGCGAAATCGCATCACACTTTTCTTTTGCGCATTTCGTACATGACACAATCCGGGGACAAAATTTCCATCCTCACACATTCCGCCCGACTCCCTAGGCGACTCGGCGTCTCCTCATCAAAGGCTACTCGAATATCCCGCATGTTAAATTTATTTAAAAGTGTTCTCCCAAAGACTGCATTATTTGAGAGTTTGTAGAAGTTTTTTTCAAATGTCGTGCCCGAGGCAACACGTCTGGCAACATTGTCCTCGATGTAGGGACGCAGGAATGGCGCCTGGCGAAATTTTAGAATTCTGTGAATTTTTGTCACCCTCATGCCTAATCTACAATAGAGTGCGAGCACCGCGTAATGAACGACGTACTCGACTTTGTCCTTGCACATAAGCAACAGCTTTTGGTGTTAGCAGGCTCATACATTAATTCTTCGAGAAGCCCTCGCTGGAATGGCGAGAGCCATTCCTTAGTACTACTGCCTTCTCGGGAGCCAGGGGGAAGTACCTCGTTAGAGTGTGGATAGATTTTGGATACTCCAAGTCACATACGTACACGTACTCCACGTCTGAATCCGTGGGGTGACGCATAAAATCCACGGAGCTAAAATCCTCGACCCATTCGAAATCACCGACGAGGAGGTGCTTTATCATACTAAATCCGTAAAGATTGTTGCAATCTATGTATGATATGTACACCTCCTCTTTATCGGGATCATAGCCACTACACAGAGGGTTGTTAGCCCGCAAATGACGCCTGCTCGCCTGACAGAGCCCGCCTCTAATGCCCGATTCGATGGTTCTGTACATGGCCTCTTCGGTGATCAATTCCAATTTTGCCTGCGTGTAATTTAGGGCGCATTGTCCTCCTCACTTATATCCTCCCCTATGAGATCGTTTCTAAAGGAGGATTTTTCTGGCAAGGTCAATTCATCATACACTGCGAAAGAACTGACATAGCTGTATGGGAATACACCTTTACGAAGTAAAATTTCGTAGTCCTTTCCAAATACCTGCTTCAAGCATTGGAATGCCACGGCACCCCCCATGGATTTGAGGGTTTCTACGAGCTCCCCCAACGACGAATTTAGGTACTGCATGGTATCTCTGAAGAGGAAGGTACCAATTTCGAACGAACAAATTTTTTTCATGGAGCTGGCCACAATGAAGGGAGGTCGCTTCCACCCAAGAATGTGAAATTCCTGCAGCAGCCCGGCCAAATCGTAGGACAAATTGTGGACCATGATCGGCAATTTTTCTCTGGTAGTGCACGCGACGTTACAGGGGTTGCACAGTGTCGCGATATAATTTGTCTCACCCGCAGTACAATGCTTCGAATGATCATGATGCCGGACACGAGGTAGGTCTTTCGCGAATTCCCGTTTACAATATGCACAGTGGGTGGCAGCTCTGTGCTTGGCCTGTTGTTCATCGCTCAGCACCATTGCAGCGGGGCAGGCGTTCAAGGCAATCATTTCATCACGCATTTCCATGAGCACCTTCACACACTGCTTTGCCGCATCTTCCCCATGGTGTGCTCTAATGCGCATCACCTTTGAATCATGGGTACGCACAAGCACAGCACAGAAGCTAGAGGTAATGTGACGTTGCATGCCAACACCACTGGGTGCAAGTACGCTCTCAGTGTCCAACGCAACGACGTAGTTGTACTGCTGCATCTACTGTATTTTAGTAAACTCCGCAAAATTTTTTCCCGGCTCGCAAAATTCCAACAGGATTTCATTTACGTCCGTGCAAAGGCGTCGATGTTTCGCCATGCTGTCTTCCTTCACGAAAGAGCGTGTGCAGCATTCGCATACAAAATGGTTACTTCTTGTTGTCAACAAGTGTTCGAGTGACTTTATTCCAAAAAAATGCTCATCAACCTCCAAAAGATGCATTTTCTTTTCGAATTCCAGTTTTGCGGGTCGCGACACGTGCACTCCCTGATCGACATAGGCGTAAACATACACGGATATCTCGTTTTGGACTTCAAATTCATCCAGATCAGAGAATGAAACAGGGAAGCGGATTGGCCACCAGTAATCTGCTGCATAATTTTCACATTTTTTTCACGAATTCCTTTCCTGTGGATGCAGGAGAGAGAGTGTATTGTATTTAAAACATTCACCCTCCTTGCGTGCTGGTAAATGGATATTCATCAAAAATTAGAAATTTCTGATCTGCTGCTGTTAAAGTGATAAACCCGCACAGGGAAACGATAACGGAGCGCGCGTCATTGCGTCAAGCGTGTGCTAACTGCGTGAACGGGCCCGATGCGGCTCACGTGTTGGCGCGTTTCGAGGGCACTGTTTTATCACTTTAACAGCAGCAGATCATAAATTTTTAATTTTTGATGACTCGCACAAAGTAATGAGCTGCTGGAAACGACCAAAATAAATACAAAGTTGCTGTTGGTGTTTAACACGGCGAGATTGAGTCTATTTGGTGTTTCTTATCAGAAAAATACGACGCGCAGCAGTTGCTTATTCTTGCGTGAAGTTTGCTATCAATGATGATGGAATGATATTTTATCTTATTTGAATCGTTAGTGACTCCCCTATTTAGTGAATGGTAGTGTGGTTATGAACATATGAAAACTGGTTTGTTTAAAAATGATAAGAGCTACAGGGTGTAGTGAATGCTGTTCTGCTTTTACACTCTGTAATATTTCTTGTGAAATATTTATATGCAAGCAAACAAAAGTACAAAGAAATGAATCCCATTCTGTATTATAATTGCTGCACGCTGTTCTTGGATGTATAGGCAACATGCATTCCTGAGATGCTGTGTTTCTTTTTTGCTTTGGGACGGTCGACTAGCGATATCGTATTACATCCGGCGGGAAGGTCTATTGTTTCGCATTGGCATATGCGTGTTCCCCGTTTTGACGATGGTTGGATAATTATTGACGTGAGGAATAATATGAATTGATGTGGCTGTGAATAGACCTTGTGTTTTTGCTTGTTGTGAGGCACTAGAAATGTGTGAGTGTGCGTGCACGTTTGTGCAGCTGGGACCCCACTTGACAAGTAAGTTCAATGTGTTTGACTTCAGTGATATTGCCGATATTGCCGTATATTATGCAGACTGTGATTTTTTTGTTTGAAAAATAAGGTTTATCGCATTTTCAATAGAGTAGACTGAGCTACACATGATACATGCTTTCTTCAAGCAGCGTGCTTTATATTCTTATCGAATCGCTCACGCCTGTATAACAAATTCAGAAAGCAGATGTGAATGGGTGTGTTCCTCAGGTTGTGTGTTTGCCACACAAGCTTAATTTTTGCGAATATTGTATTATTCTGTTCAATAATTTTCTGGTGATAGAAAATGTGCTTTGTCATGCTTGACACTTTGCTATTCGAGCAGAAGTGGGTGTAATTTCTTATTCTTCACTGTCGCTCGTTGTGTCTGTGTTGTGTGTGTGTGTGTGTGTGCAACTGTGACCCCACTTAACCAGTAAGTACATTGTGTATGCCTTTTCGTGCGACTCGAGTGATAAATTTATGTGGTATTGCATGAAATGTTGGTTTAAAAATAAGGGTTGTTGCACTTCCATAGCAGTGGCTTCTTATTGCAATTTTCGCCCGTAAAAAAAAATCAGCGTATATCGTATTATGCTGCGCGAGTAGAAGTGATTTTCCCAATTCGATTTGTGTACCCTTGTCCTGTGCTTTCTTTACACAGGGACAACGCGACTGTGTATGTAGCATTATGCAATAATTATCTGATAGCAGAAATGAGTGCCTTTTTCTCCGTTTATTAGCATGTGCTTCGATTTTTCTTTTTATTTCGCAGTTATAGCTATTCAAGCAAAAGTACGTGTAATTTTTCGCTGCTCTTTTCTTATTTTCTCTACTTTTATGTAGAAGAAAGCCTCCTGCATAAAAGCTGAATAGTGTTCTATCAGTAGAAGTGGGGTTGTTTGTTTGATTTTGTTGGGTGTTCGATGAAGTAAGCAGTGCTTAATTTTGCAGGTTTTTGAGCAGAAATGCTGGTATCTGAGCACGGAGTAGAAATTTCCATATTTCTCTGCTCCCTAAGAAAATTTGTACGTCGTTTTCCAAGCAGACCGCGTTTAGTTTACGCGAAATAGAAAAATGAAGTTGTGTATGCTCTATGATGATCCGCCGCAGGCTTAGTTTTCTCCGATGAGCAGTGTTTTGTATGCGATGTCGCATGTCTGGACTTGTTCAGTAGTGTTGCAATTTTTACCCTTCGCTAATATCTTGTTGCTGTCGTCTTGTGTTAGACGTTGAGCTTCGTAGCGATGTGCGGTAACGCTACGATTATTCCTGAGCGCTCCGTGTGTTTAATGCGTTGTGCTCTGTGCGTGCATGCGTGTGCTTTTTTTCTGATTTGTGACATCATCATGTTTAGCAGTGTTGCAGTTCTTCCCGCTGCTAGTTTCTTGTTGGTGTCATGTTGTGCTAGCCGCGTAACGATGTGTGGTGACCTGAGGTCTTAAGCCTTTTCCCTGCTCACCTAAGGAAATTTGTGTACCTATTTTGCTAACTATTTTGTATTGTAACTATTTTGCTATTCGAGTAGAAATGATGGTATCTGAGGGTTTAACGCTGAGGGTGGAAATTCCTGTCTGAGATGAATCTGCATTTCACTGCAATTTGTTTCATTTAAGTAATATTATTGAAAGTTCACAGCCACTGTGAACATAAAGGGATGGTTGTGTGCCTGCTCATGGAAGCAACTTGCATATCGGAATGACATGTGATAAGAGCGAACTTTGCACTCAGGTGCGCAATGGTGTAGGCGGACGGAGCATTACGTGAAGCCAAGGGCAAGCTGCGACATTGAACATGCAGAGCAAGTTATTTTTAGGCTATGACGACTCCTCGCACCCGTGCATGTTGGGGCATGCAGCGAGGTCGCCGCTATATAAGTGGGGAGGATGTGTAAAGAGGCAGCAGTCTTCGCATCGCTTCGGGAGTGTGCGGAGCTCGCTTCAAAAGTAAGTATTTTTCATCATGCTCTGTGGTGCACGTTTTCTTAGTGTTTCTTCTTTTTTTTTCAGTGCCTAGATGCGTGTTCTGCTTTTTTGATCCTCATGATATCGGTGATGATGAGCCATTGGAAGAGAATTCACCATCTTCTCCAGACATTTCACCTGGCACATTGCATGCTCATGTAGAGCGATCAGATCCCTGTGTGGACATTTCCTTCCTGCCTTTCTTTCAAACTGATAGCACATTTCGAGGTATCGTCAAAGCGTTTGTGCTATTGCCATCTGTTCACTATCATGGAGTAGAAGACTTGCGACAATATTTAATGAACCACGTCCACAATATAATTGCTATTTTGCGAGCGCAAAGAATACCCTTTAGATTTTGCATTTGTTCTCACGTTCTAATGATCAAAGAAAATCGAGAGGATATAACCGCACACATAGCTCATTTTATGGCGCTTGCTCGCGAAGTCCACAGCGACGGAGCTATCGCAAATACTTTGATGGACGTGATTCAGGAGTCCACCGGGCACATTGAAAATTACCAGCGTGAGGGTAGTGGGTTTGTATCCACTGACGTCCAAAAAGTTCAAATGTGTATTCCCACTGTGAAAACCAAAAAGTTTGGATGTGAGAGGGTACTTGCCACAAATTTGGCTAAACGCAGGAACGTGTTAACGAATATCCATTTACCAGCACGCAAGGAGGGTGAATGTTTTAAATACAATACACTCGCTCTCCTGCATCCACAGGAAAGGAATTCGTGGAAAAAATGTGAAAATTATGCAGCAGATTACTGGTGGCCAAGCCGCTTCCCTGTATCATTCTCTGACCTGGACGAATTCGAAGAGAAAAATAAGGTATCTGTGTACGTGTACGCGTACGTCGACCAGGGAGTGCACGTGTCACGACCCCCAAAACTGGAAAGCGAAAAGAAAATTCACTCATTACAGGTAGATGAGCATTTTTTCGGAATTAAGTCCCTCGAGCGTTTGTTGACGAGAAAGAACACGCGTTTCGTATGCGAACGTTGCACTCTCTCTTTTAATGAGGAAAAGAGCATGGTGAAACATCGACGCCTTTGCGCTGACGTGAACGAAATCCTATTAGAATTTTGTGAACCCGGAGAAAATTTTGCAGAATTTACTAAAATACAGAACATGCAGCAGTAGAACTACGTCGTTGCGTTAGACACGGAGAGCGTACTCGCACCCAGTGGTGTTGACATGCAACGTCACATTACCTCTAGCTTCTGTGCTGTGCTTGTGCGCACCCACGACTCAAAGGTGATGCGCATCAGGACACACCATGGGGAAGATGCTGCGAGGCAGTGCGTGAGAGCATTGATAGAAAAGCGGGATGAGATGATCGCCCTGAACGCTTGCCCCGCCGCAATGGTGCTGAATGATGACCAATGCGCTGCAATGCGCTGAGCACAGAGCTGCTACCCATTGTGCCTACTGTAAACAGGAGTTTACCGAAGATCTACCCCGTGTCCGGCATCACGACCATTCAAAGCATTGTAGTGCGGGCGAGACAAATTATATCGCGACATTGTGTAACCCCTGTAACGTCGCGTGCACGATGAGGGAAAAATTGCCGATCATGGTACACAATTTGTCCTACGATTTGGCCGGGCTGCTGCGGGAATTTCACATTCTTGGGTGGAAGCGACCTCCCTTCATTGTGGCCAGCCCCATGGAAAAAATTCGTTTGTTCGAAATTGGCACCTTCCTGTTTAGAGATATACCATGCAATATCTAAATTCGTCGCTGGGGGAGATCGTGGAAACCGTCAAATCCATGGGTGGTGCAGAGGCATTCCAATGTTTGAAGCAGGCATTTGAAAACGACTACAAAATTTTACTTCGTAAACGTGTATTCCCGTACAGCCATGTCAGTTTTTTCACAGTGTACGATGAAGTGGCCTTGCCAGAAAAATCCTCCTTTCGAAACAATCTCATGGGGGAGGATATAAGTGAGGAAGACTACCAGTATGCGTTGCTCGTATTTGAACATTTTGGGTGCTCAAATTTTAGAGATGCACTGTACTTGAAAACGGATGCCCTATTACATGCGGACGTGATGCAGCACTTCTGACGTCTGTGCTACAGCGCACGTGGATTAGAATTGCTTCATTGTGTTTCTCTGGCATCCTATTCGTGGCTATGAGCTCTAAATTACACGTAGGCAAAATTGGAGTTAGTCATCGATGACGACATGTACAGAACCATCGAATCGGGCGTTAGAGGCGGGCTCTGTCAGGCGACATTTGTGGGCTAACAACCCTCTGTGTAGAGGCTATGATCCCGATAAAGAGGAGGTGTACATATCATAGATAGATTGCAACAATCTTTACGGATTCAGTATGATAAGGCACCTCCCCGTTGGTGATTTCGAATGGGTCGAGGATTTTAGCTCCGTGGATTTTACGCGTCACCCCACTGATTCAGACGTTGGCTATGTGTATGTATGTGACTTGGAGTATCCAAAATCTATCCACGCACTGACACGGTACTTTCCCCTGGCTCCTGACAAGGCAATCGTCCCAAAGGAATGGCTCTCGCCATTTACAGCGAGGGCTTCTCGAAGAATTAATGTATCACCCTGCTAACCGCAAAAAGCTGTTGCTTATGTGCAAGGACAAAGTCGAGTACGTCGTTCATTACGCGCTGCTCGCACTCTATTGTAGATTAGGCATGAGGGTGACAAAAATTCACAGAATTCTAAAATTTCGCCAGGCGCCATTCCTGCGTCCCTACATCGAGGACAATGTTGCCAGACGTGTTGCCTCGGGCACGACATTTGAAAAAAACTTCTACAAACTCTCAAATAATGCAGTCTTTGGGAGAACACTTTTAAATAAATTTAACATGCGGGATATTCGAGTAGCCTTCGATGAGGAGACGGCGAGTCGCCTAGGGAGTCGGGCGGAATGTGTGAGGATGGAAATTTTGTCCCCGGATTGTGTCATGTACGAAATGCGCAAAAGAAAAGTGTGATGCGATTTCGCGCTCCAGATTGGGTTTACGATTTTGGAACTGAGTAAATTAACCATGTACTCATTCTACTACGAAACCTTGCTGAATAAGCTCACTTGTCCGGTGATTACCTGTTACTTTGACACGGATTCTCTGATCCTCGGCCTGTTCTGCAAAGACTACGAAGATCAGGTACGAGCGATTGCCGACGACCACTTAGATTTGTCTTCCTTCGATCGGGATCATCCACTGTACAGTGAAAAGAATCGTGAAAGGCTTGGGGCATTCAAATGCGAAACTGGTAGTGTACCTATTGAGGACCGTAGTGTTTGAAAGCTAAAATGTACTCCATCAAATTAGCTGGAGGAAGGCAAATTGCAAGAGCTAAAGGGGTCAAAAAGAATATTGTACGCAAGCACCTCCTCCATGAGACGTACTGCGATACCTTGTTCAATCACATGAGCGTATCGAATGAACAAGTATCAATCGTTGGAAAGAAGCAGTGTATGTACACCATCAGAAATGTCAAAAGAAGTCTGATGGCATACGACGACAAGAGATACCTGTGCAATGACATCGACTCCTATCCTTATGGAAGCTACGAGTACGGTACGTTTAAGTGGGTGATATAAATAGTGAAGCTCATAATGTTCTTTTTTGCTTCAGAAGATGTGCAGGAAGAGATTTAATGCTTCTGTCACATGCTGTTCTCTCCTGTGGTTTGCCTCTGGGTCATGAACAGAGAGGGATGAGTGCCTGGGTGATCCACATAGTACCTATGTGAAGAACACTATGGATGTTAGTGGAGATGTACAGCGTGCATGGATGTGTCCCCAGGAAAAACTACAATATATCTGAGACTGCCATGATGTACTCAATAAACATTGAAAACTATTTACCATGTTTTTGTGTCCCAACCATTGCCGAGAGTCGCCCCAGGCTAAAAAGAATGCCCCACCGGACCAATAAACAATTTGGAAGGAATTGTGAGCTGGCCTAGAAATGAATGGGATTGATCAATGAGCGGTTGTCTATGATGCAGCTGGAATTATGAAGCAATATGCAGTTGAAGGTGTGTGACAGAGTAACTAGAGTGTGGAAATGACAAATGAGTCTATCGAGCATGTATGACAGGCAGCCAACAAGCCAATCACTAGGTTTTAGAAATGGATGGAAGTGACCCCCCCCCCCCCCCCCGGACCAATAGACAGGTGAGCGATTTGGAAGCCTATGAGCCGACTTAGAATTGAATAGAATAGATCATTTTGGTGTCTACGAGCGAGTGAGCAGATGTTGTGTCAATTAATGGTAGCCAATCACATAGAAATTGGATGGATCACCATGAAGTGGTGGAGCCTGGATTAGACCTGGCTTGACCTGGATTAGAAATTCCTAGAACGAGATTAGAAAAAGGATGTCGTTGTGGGGCTCGAATCTATACTACTGCTTCCAACTTTCTGACATTTACAAACCGTTGTTTCTGGCTGCAAAAATGCAGACTAAAAAAGTATCCTGTCACCTGGCTTCGTCCCAGGACAAGCGAACCAGCCATTCATGAAACAACACAAATACGAAAGGGTACCTTATGTGCTGACAGAGCAGCCGACCTACAGTATTCATGTGTAAAGCGGAGGAAACACAGCGCTGCCGGCAGGCTCGCTTGTTGTGTGGCGAATGCCATATCATGCGGTACTTTAAGAACCCCACGCGTATTTCTTCAAAACCGACAGAAAAAAAAGGCCTCGTAAATGGTAGAGTTGGAGGTAGTGGCATTCACTGTCTCATGTCATCGTGTACAACAGCTGTATTGACAGCTTTGCTTTAATCATCGCAATTAAAAAGTTACAAAATTAAATTCAAACTGTAAAACGAAAAATACACAGAAACAGTCCAGGCTACTTGTGATATGCAAGAGGCAAAATTTATGCGCAGACCGACCACTGTGGCATCACTCATGATCGTAGTTGTCTCGCGATGTATACGCCGGATTATTGTTAGACAAAGCTTCCATGAAATCTGATTTCTGCATCGTCGCTGTTTTTTTAATGTGAGAAAATTATCCGCGGAGACAATGAAGCTCCTTCATCTGGTTTCACGCCCAGGGTACTATTCACCTGCATAATTTTAGTTTTTCTGGCACTGACAGAAAGAGAGAAAACGCCAGAGAGAGAGAAAAAACGGCACAGTTTGCCAGTTTTAGCACTGTCTGTGATGGCTGTCACAAATGCATATATGGCACAATGGCAACGATTCTCAGGTCATCGTAACAGCATTATGATGACGAATCATGGTTACCGCACAACCTCATTAATGCGCAGCCGGTTAAATTTTCCACTGCCTAACTGCTCACCTTTCCCCTTTCAAGAAGACAAAGTGCTGCGGGGTCCAAGGCATTGCTCTGCAATGAGTTGGTGCTTATTACAATGAGTTTCGTTGGGTTCTCACACTTACTTGAAATAGCATCGAGCTTATGTGGGCTCAGGCCAGCCCCCGCAGTGGCACCTTCTTTGGCGTATCAGGGGCACATTGTGCGAGTAACACTTCTGTTCACCAACACTGACACATCCCAGAGAGCCTTGGGCATATCTTTGCAGAACATTGCGTCGGTCTTTGACTTCAGGATCCATGAGAATCTCTCGCAGGGCACAAAAACATTGCTGCCCAGATGGATCTGGAAGAGAAACATATATGTTTTGTCATTTAGAACATATTTCCGGTTTTAGTTTACCTGAAATGTGATTGTAGCTGAAGCTAAGCTGATGTGCCAATAAATGACTCACAGGACAGGCGTTGTATTCGTCAAGTCCAATCCATGGGTCTGCAAGCACCTATAAAAATAATAAAGACATAAAACCAAGAGGTACACACACTAACATAATGTGTGCGGCTATCAAATAAAAGAACTGCTCAAAGTGCGCACTGTTTTGAAAGCAAATGCAGCAATCTTAACTATGTTGCCTCTGGGAAAATGTTCACTGGACCCATAATTCAACACAGACAGCACAGATTAGTGACAACTGCACAGAGTAGTGAGAGCAGACAACGTCAGGTTAGCGGGCACATACAAAGAAGGGGATATTGAACAACTGCACTGTCAGGACTGAAAAGGTAATGGTTTTTGTCTACCTAAAATGAGATCGTAGCTCTAGCTGAGCTGAAGCGCCGACAAATGGCTCAAAGGACAGGCGTTGTATTCGCCACCTTCTTTCCATGACTCTAAAATCAATCATAAAAATAATAAACACATGAAACCAACAGGCACTCACGCCAACAACGTATCCAAAACGATTGAATCTGAACACACACAGGTGCTGTCCCGCATCTCCATATTGTTCGTCACTCATGTGCAACCACATTCTGCAGAGAAAGGAAACGCCATTCAGCTAGCTGTGCTCCACAGCTCTACCCCATGTGATTGTGGACACAAGCAGGCACAACCTTGAAAGCGCAGGACGAGAAAGTAAGAAAACTCACCCATGCTGAAGTCCAGACAACAAAGGGACGCTACAACAGCGCTCGTTGTTACGCTTAATGCCATCGTTCTCTGTACTGGACAGGATGCCGGAACTGTCTGGTTGACCTCAAGATTGCAAGAAAGCATACGCGCAACGCTGGGCAAGAAATAAACTTTCTAAACTTTGAAACAGTTCTGTAGCCAGCATGAGCTGAAAACAAACCGGAGGCGGCGAACAAGTTTGAACACTTACAGTTGCGCCTGCGCCCTCAAGTTGCGCCGCTAGCGGCGCCCTCTGCGGACGCAGTTTCCAAACTCGCGCCGACGGCTACTTCGCACTTATATTTTCGTCTCATTGCAGCAGTCTTGTGCTGTTGTATTTTCTTTTGCCTGCTTCTAACGATCTTTAACATTACTCAGACTAGGTTGTTTATGGGGTCAGTGCAAATAACAATTGAATTTAATCACGTTGAACCTCACTGTTGCAAGACACACGGTTTGTAGTCGCTCTGTAATGACAGCAGCAAAAACAAACTACTTTGATAATTTTTCGCAGAGCACAGAGGCGACGCTGTGTTATAGCTCCTGTGAAAATGGTTGCATAAATTTGTGATGCAAGTCTAAATGTGGTCGACATGTGACCTGCTTTTAGACGTATGACGACTGTAAAATATCTCGGCCATGTCTCGTACCCAGGCAAAAATCTAGGATGGTCCCAGACTGGCACCACAGTTGTTCCAGTTGGGTTCAGGACGGTCCCAGCCAGTTCCAGAGTGGCATACTCAGGTCCCATTGTGGATCCTTGGGTAGCATGAGTGGTTCCAGTGGGCCGCCAGGCTGAGCCCCAGCTTGCCATCCCACTTGAAGTCAGGTCCCATTGTGGATGTTTGGGTAACATGAGTGGTTCCAGTGTGCCTCCACGCTGGGCCCCGTCCAGCCATCCCACTTGAAGTCAGGTCCCATTGTGGTATTTAGAGTGGGATGCCTGGTCCACTGTGTGTCCATCCTGGGAGCACAACCTACCAACCCACTTGAAGCCAGGTTCCTTTGGGGGGGTCTGGCTCCAGTGTTGCACCGTCCCACTTGATATTGGAAGTGTTGTGAAGTTGTAAAGTTCCCACTTTGAAGCCTTGAAGCCAGTACCACTGAGTCACTGTAATTTTGACACCTGCCCCTAGAACTACGCGAATCTTCACCGGGATGAATTGAAGACGCTATATCCCTGTAACTCGAATTCGTGCACATATTCTCATCTAAAGGTGCATGAATATCATAACATATTAAGTACCAGAGAAATGTCAAAAAATACATCTCAACAACAACAAAAATTAAACTAAATAACTAGAAGAAAGACAACGAAAAAAAGAAGAAAAGGTAATTGCAGAGGCTGATGCAATGTGAAGAAGCCACGGCGGCTCGGCGAGAGCCGAGAGAGAGAGGAGAGGGAGAGAGGCGAGACTGGCAGGTGGCAGTTGGAAAGTTGGACGCTTCGCGGCAAGTTGGTTTTGTCTTCCGTTCCGTTGCCGACGCAAGGATGGTGTACCCCTCTTCTGTGCAGTATTTGCGTGTGTTTTAGTGCGCTTTGTAAGACAATGCGATGACAGTGGTTTCTGTGCAACACATTGTCGATTTCCTGGAAGGGTTTTGACTCCAAGAAGACGTAAACGGCGTAGGGGCAAGAACGAACTGTGAAACGCCAATCGGACTGCACGTCGCGAATGTTTGCAGGTATGAGTGATGACCGTGATGTTTTGATTACTATTAATTAGATGTTTCATTTAAAAAAAACTTAGGAGGAACTTGAAGAGAAACAGGATAGGAAAATTCCGAACGTACGGTGGGAAGGGGGTGTATGTCGCGACCTGCATGGAAAACAGGAGTGTCATGTGTCATCTTCTCTGAGAAAATACAAGACGTGAGGTGGCCAACGAACGCAAGCTCCCTGTGCTCCAAGCTCCCTGTGGTGAGTGCAAGGCACAGTCAGGCATATGCTTTGTCTAGACACAGTGAGTGATCAGACTTATACTACGTGGTATGTACAGGGTTCGCCAAGATAAACTTCGGGGTTTGTAACGAAGATAAAACAAATTAGAACAGTGTCGGAAAGCCAATGTGCAACATGTTAGAAGACGTATTATGCCCCAAAATTTTATGTCGACAATGCCGCTTTGTCCGTTTCTCTGTGGATAAATCGTGAAAATTAAAAAATCGCCGCTACCTAAACGGCTATACCTGTGTTTCCGCTTCTTTCCGTCAGATGGCGAAACGGTCGAACGCGGCGTTGCAGAGTACGATTCTGCATTCAGTTCCACTTGTTCAGATTTCGATGTCGTCTGCAACGCCGCGTTCGACCGTTTCGCCATCTGACGGAAAGGAGCTGAAACACAGGTATAGCCGACTAAGCAGCGGCGGTTTTCTAATTTTCACGATTTATCCGCAGAGGAACGGGCCAAATGGCAGTATCGACATAAAATTTTGGGGCATAATACATCCTCTAACACCTACTTTAGCTTTCCGACACTGTTCTTATTTGTTTTATCTCCGTTACAAACCCCGAAGTTTATCTTGGCGAACCCTGTACATGTAGAGATGTATTGATTATTTCTTTCTGCTCAGTGTATGCTCTTTGCAAAATAAACTGTATTTACTTGAGCAATATGTGCATTTCTACGCATTATTTTCGTCCAGGTGAGCTGCGAAGTGAGCGCTGACCCAGCAACCGTTGCCTTCGAATGGCGGCTCAACAGCTCGGCAACCGAAGTTCCACCACACTCGTCGGCCGGCGTCCGATCTTTTGCCACGATGGTTGCACGCTCTGAAGCCGACTACGGTGCATTAGCCTGCTGGGCTCGCAACTCCGTGGGGATCCAGAAGCAGTCGTGCGTGTTCGTCCTGGTGCCCGCTGGACCACCGGAGTCGCCCTCCGACTGTGTCGTTTCTAACCAGACAGAGGACTCCTTCTTTATACTGTGCCGTGAAGGACATCACGGTGGATTAAGACAGCATTTTGTGTTGGAATTGCAAGACAGCGGAGGCGGTCGAAGTAGGGCGAACCTTAGTGGGTCTCTCCCTGCTTTTCAGGTGAGTAATTTTTTTTATCTTGAATACCAATGTATGAAGAGCAAAGCTGTGGTCAAGGCAGCGAAAATAATGTGCCGGGATAAATACGCACTAAAAACACACGAAATATGCATGCACCTATGGACTGAAAAGCTTCGAAATATGCAGTAAAAATTCTCCGTACATGCAAAGTTTTTCATTGGTACGAAGGCGACGTACCATGTGTCGTTTTAAAAAAGTGAGTATTTTGTTAGGGACAACACGGTAAAATAAATGCGCCTTCGTTCAGCAGCACACAAGAAATAATACTTGTGCCACAGATATACAGTCTTCTTTTAGGCGATACACATTTTTCATAAAAAAACTATAAGGGCTATAGACATGCTGTTTTAACTTCTATAATCTCTGGGCCGGCGGACGTCCTTGGCCATATGTTGCTCGACCGTCAAACGATGAATTACCTAAAAATCTTTCATTTACCTTTTAATAATACAAGCTACGAACTTGTCGCGACGAGAACGTCTTTTCACATCGGTGACCTGATATCGTACCCATTTTCAGAACAAAAATCCGTTCAGTAGATCGTCCGAAGAAAAATTCGTGAAAAAACACAATTTTTCCCCCTTTATTTTGCTCATTGCGCATCTTCAGAGACCCGTCTTTCCTTTGCTCCCAATGTGAGAGGGTGAAAGAGCACGCTGTCGCCTCTTGTGTCATGGAAAAAGATTAACAAAAAATGCAACACAAGATAAGGGCAGTTCCGATAGCGTAACCCGATACATGTGTTTTTGTTTTTTCGCCAAGTTAAATATTATAATTGGGAGTATACGTCGCGAGACAACTGAGATCATGAGCGACGCCACAGCCGCAAGTTAAAGCTCATCTTCGATGCATGAGGCGGTACTGTGGCGGCATCTTCAACGCATGAGCTCCTTCACCCTCTCACATTGGGGTGAAGGAAAGACGCGTCTCCGAAGATGCGCAATGAACAAAATAAAGAAGAAAAAAAGGTGTTGTTTAACGAATTTATTGCGGACGATCTACCGAACGTGTTTTTGTTCTGAAAACAGCTACGATATCAGGTCACCGAAAGGAACAGATGTTCTCATTGGGACACCTTTTTTGGACATCTGGGGGCTTTTATAATGAAGAAGTTAATTACTGAAAGTTAATTAGGACATTACCTTAGGAGTTTGCTGGTGCCCTCTTAAGTAGCGCCCTTCAGCATATGCTATATTGCAACTGACTTCACCTCGAACAAGGTGATTTTTGAAAATCTGAGACATTCATTTCACCTTCATACTCCTTGGGCGTCTACGGGCAACCGAAAAGGTGTCAGTTTTTAGCTCAGACGCCGCCCTGCCGTTTGAGTGGTGTGCCGCTTCCTGCATGAGTACAGCACTTAACACTATACTGGGAGCTCTGGGAACGTTACCGTTAGGGTTGTGAGGAGGGTTAGGAATGTCACGTAGGGCCCCAGTAAACCACCGATGTCCCAAGGACGTCTACATGATGTTACCCTCAGGACGATGAAGACATCCTGAGGACATCCTGAAACATAATTTTGACATACTTGGGACGTACTCAGAACTGCCAAAATAACATCCGCACGTCCCAAGGAAGTCCATAGTACGTCAATGACGACCTTTTACGGACCTCTAGTGGACCTTCTTCCCGTGCCTTAGCCAGGCTTACTGGCGTTCTCTGAACATTACATCAACACCGCACAGCAGTGCGTATCAGTGGCACAAACAAGCAACATTAGATCAAAAACTTTATTTCGTATGAAACTGAGCGTCATAGCATCGTATTACCTCACCAGGTATTATATCACAGCGTAACATGACCAGCATTTTTTTTCATTATTATTGAGAACTTACATGTCTTTGAAAACATGATGTCCATGAACACACACAGCATCGGTCCACAAGGGGAAAAACTTAAAGGTATATGCCCGCAATGTCCGAAGGGCGACGCTGAAACATATGTTGAAGCACTGGCATAACCGACGACCATGCTGCACTGTGTTTCGTACAACTGGAGATTTGCGATGTGTCCAGCTTGCCTTTCGTGCGCAAACATTAACGCTATCCAACTTCGGCTATATTCACTTTTCGCCACGGACTCCCTTCCCTGCCGCGTCATGTGAGCTTAACCTGCAAGAAATGTAATTTCAAAAACACTGCTACAGCAAAATGTCACTGTGAAGTACGCATCGACGTATACGCATACCTTTAGACACAGCGCCTATGGTTGCGGTCTGCAGTAGCCTAACATTCTCCCTATCAACAGCCCTATTGCCCGCGAAGACGGGAAACGAATGGATTACCACGTAGTAGGAACGTGAATGCCTCGCACATTCACTACGTACCTTCAAAACGGGTAAAATCTTGAAAATGACGCGGGCGACGCCACTTGGAGATCCATAATTCACATTCATCCGCTACGACGTTTCCACACATCTGTAAAAGAGTCAACAAGGTGCGACACATTGTACTTCCCTGCAAATTCTTTATTAAAATCACTCAGCATTTTTTACATACAGTGGCACAGCCGTAAAGCCGTGGAGCACATGACGAAGTTGCACGGGTGAAGCGTATGCCCAATCTGTTTCGCAGTAAACACAAGTCACTGAAGAGCTCTGAAACGCACTTTAGCGTAACTTACCTGATGTCTTTCAACATTTCTGTGACCTTCCCACGTCGTGAGTGTGCTGTCCCAACCGCGTTGATCACCGCAATGAATACGTCGAAAGTATCTGAAATTCATAGATCAGACGTTAGTAACGGGGCCACTGACGATGTTGCATCTTCACCTTGAAAAGTGCTGGTAGGGTCACGAGTACACTTAGCTGAAAGATAAATCATAGGGTAATATGAATCAAAAGGGCTCACATCACTCACATCAAAAGGGCTCACAAATCACACTGCTAGCATAAAGTAATAGAACCCACACGCTAGGAATGATACCAAACAAAAGTTGCACGAATCGTACAAACATAGAACTAACCTTTAATATAAGAAATCGCAAGGCTTCTGGACCTACCTTCCAGGGTGCACACATAAAAGCACCCCCAGGCAACACTAGTAGGGCATAAAAACACATTCACAGCAGTCCAGGGCACCAGAGCAACGACGGAACGCGAGACAACGGGAGCCAGAAAAAGGCGTGCGAACGCAATGAAGCTTGCAAGCGAAATGGACGCCGCCCGCAGCGCAGAAACGGCAGGAAGGCCACCTGCCCGCCAGGCCATGCCCCAGCGCCAGGCGCTTCTCGGAATGTAGCAAGGGGACGGAAAGTCGCGCGAAGACGGGACCAACGCTATCGGAAAGAGGACGTTTTCCTCTTCAAAAACACATCTCAATCACCTTCCTACGCCAGCAAGAACCCGATATCGAAAAAAATGCCCCAGGCCCATGTATCAGAGAACCGCCGTTGCCACGGTGTTCTAACTCGAGAACCGAGAGGGATAGAAAGATGCGGCAAGTTTCTACGCGTTTCCCATGTCGAGTGCGTGTGCCCATTAAAAGGAAGTCGGATCCGCCGTGGGCTTCAAGCCTGAAGACAGGGACAAAAATCGGTGAACGGTGGTCGGTGTCAGGAATTTCGAGAATGACGTCTTAACCACTGGAAATCGACGGCTGGTCTCAATTGGAAAGTTGTAGAGCAGGGAACAGAGCACGCGCACACAAAATTTCGACTAAATCGGACATCGGGTAATCGACTTACGACACCGAAAAGTGGGAAGCGTTTCAGGGTGGCTCTAGCCAGCCTCGCAGCTCGTCATGCTCTTAAGCCGATATCGGGAGAACGGAACATCGCGCGCCTGCGGGACAAACGCTGTTGGAAAGAGGACATTGAGACCTTCATAACGAAGGCAAACATGACCATGTGGCAGCAACGGGAAGGCTTTTTTTTTGGGGGGGGGGCGGGGAAGCCGCTGGTCCCATGTATTGGGAGGAGTGTGAACGCGGAATCCTCTAACTCGAGAACTGCTAAATTTAGAGAGACGCGGTGAATTTTATCACGTGCTCCGCGTCGAGAACAGTGGGTTCTCCAAGTATGAACCCTGTCCGAGGCGAACTTCTTTCCAACAAGGGCACTGAAGTTCGGAAAAACGAATTTTACTAACGCGTCTCCGCCTACGAGTTCGAAACCACTACAGATCAGTTCCTGTGTGATTTGCGCGATCACACAGCTAATCCAGGCCCGTTCGGACCTGAATTTTGGTCTCGATCCAACAGTCCGGGCGGGATTTACAAGACTTTGAAGGTGTCAGAAGCACCGACGGTTGCCTAGAATTTTCAAATATCTGGACAACCGCCCACAAGCCGCAAGGTGCACGCGTAGGGGGATGGAAGGGAAATTCGTCACAAGAAACAGCATCCCGATATCGCCGCTGCAGGCCAAGATATTAGACACGGGAACCCATCGCGAAACACCGCGATGTCACTCTGATGGGGTTAAACCATCACTGGATGGCTAAAAGACGCCGCGGTATCAACCGCCACCTCAAGTGGCATGTGCAGTGCTCAGTTGGAATCTCTATACATATCTGATCTATTCTGACTGATGATGTCACTACGGTGCCGTAGGGGACCTGGGCACATTCTTCTTATTTGTCCATGCTACCAACCTTCCCGAACCGCGCTCTCTCAGATCCTTAGTCAGTTGGAATTTCACCCTTTCTATCTCTATGAAAATTGCTTGGCCCCTGGTGAAATCCAGCCCATCAACACTCTGTGATGAGAGCTTTTTTGGTCTTTTTAGACACGTCAGGACTTCGATCCTTATGGTGAAGGGGCACATTTCATCGCATTTTATGCCAGTGGGCTCGGGTATCCACACTAGCGACGCAACTCCTCATTATTAACCTTAGAAATAAAGTTGTTGTTTTATTGATACTCTAGGCCAATTCCTTCAATTGGTTTCGCATTCTTTGAACTGGTGCAGTGTGTACAAAACATGTTGGATTACATTAAATCAAGTGGAAATCAGCGTTTAGCATTTATATCCCTTAAGCCAATTCATTGAATTGCTTCTTTATTCCGTGGGTACGGTCTTCGCCACACAACATAGTGGAACATGATGTCGCGAAGGTATAGCTTCTCTTTAAAAACCCTGATTCTGTCAGTGAGGAACTTGTACCTGACGGCTACATAATGAACGAATTGACTGTCTGATTTGTCTTTGGATCTCGTTGGAATTGTGGCGACAATTCAATGATGTTATGTCTTCTCGTTCCGGCAGGGAAGCACATCTGGAGATGTAGTTGTGTGTGTTCCGTTCTACATGGAGATATTGCAAGAGATATCGAGGTCTTCTCGGCCTTCCCAACTACCTTTATTAGCACTACAGTAAAAGGAAACAGAAGCTAGATACTCTGGTACATCTGCAAAGCTCGGACCATGTCGGGAGTTTCTTTGTAAATTCAGATGAATAATTTTTGTGTGTTGCCACTTCGGTAACACGGATAAAAATTAGTGTCACTGTTTTAGTTTCTTGCTGCACGCTGTTGAACGTTATCATAAGGATACAAAAATATAATGAGCATCGAAAGTATGTTTGTATTCTACTTCTAAATCGACATCCGATCGGGACGCCATTTCGAAGTCCCAGCGATATCATTAAAATACATCCTGGCTAGACAACGCTAGGACGTTTCGAATGACGTCTTATTTACATCATTGGGACATTTTTCGCGGATCAGGACTTCGGGATCTTTTCAGGACGTCCATGGGACATCGGTGGTTTACTGGGGCATGGTGGTCCTTCTCGTCGGCCATGCAAGGTTGTAAGTGTACACGAATGAATGCGCAAACAGATCAGATTTTGGGGACGCACTAACAAGAAGAGACACCCACTATCTGCATTACTGTAAAAACTGAGGATTTTCAGTGTTAAACAATTACGATATATATACTGGATCGACGCGTTTTTATGGCGTGCCCCTTGAGTTCTACGCGTGCACACATTTGTCGTTGTAGAGTCCGGCGCCAAAATATCTAACGTATTTTCAGGATGTTAGCAGGACACTTTTGAGTATAAGTTCACTGACAGGACACCATCATGGTTGTTCGCTGCAGGTAGTCGATCTTCCAGCTGGCACCGACTTCGTGCTGGTGGTCTACGCTGCAAACGCCAAGGGCAGGAGCCCACCTGTGCTCTTAACTGCTGGCAGGTTACCAGCTGCCGCAGAGAGCATACTAAGGCAGGGTACAGGTAAGATACACGTGACCCCATGATGCTGTCTACTGCGATTCTGGGTAAATATTATGAATGTAAGTCCAACGAGGACCAGTATGTGTCCTTCTCTATAATTTAAGGCACATTAACTACCTCAAGGCTGGTATATGACAAGAGCAACACGTTATTCGCAGGAGCGTCCTTTAAACAGAGCCCCTTCAATCAATTTTTAACAGGAACAGGGGGGGGGGGTATATGTATCAGACGAAAAGGGAAAAAAACGGGAAAGGTCAGCCAAATGGGACGCCGACTTGCTATTCCGGAAAGAAAGAAATGAGAAATAAATAAAGAAAGAAAATTAAGAAACAAGAAATAAATAAGAAGAAAAGAAAATGAATTGGGAAATAAAGGATAGACTAACAAAGGATGAAAGAATGATAAGCTAGATTAAGGTCAAAGATGACAAAAAAAGACGACTAATAAATGGTGAAAGAATGATGAGATACATCACAGAAGATGACTTTAAAAGTAAAGCATGAGGTTAATGCGTTGAGGGTGAGAGTGGGGCACTGGAAGAATGAGATTGCACGACTGGAGTTCAGAGGCTGTTCGCTAGACCTGAATCGCTCAAGGAAGTCAGAACTGGTTGGATCACAGGAGCAGGCTCAATAATTAGTACAAGGAACAGCAGAAATAGTTTATAGGGATAGTAAAATGGACTGGTCAAAACGGAAAATGTCTAACTTTCGAGGTCATACGTTGTGCACGCTATCTGTTTCTGCAGAAACAGGCTGGCAGTCGAACTTCAGTCCCGTGTTGGCTGTGCTCCTGACGGTCGTCTTAGGCTTCGCACTGCTCGCCTTCGTTGTCGTCGTCTCAGTGAGGCTCTGGACGCAGAAGGGCTTCCACAGCAACTCGCGTAAGTCGTGATATATTCAATCTCCTTTCATGAATTCTGTCTTCAATACACGGAAGCTTGCGCAGTCTTACTGTACCATGATTTTTTTCTTCCCGTTGCAACAGAGAGCAAGAGACACGCAAGCGAAAGGTACGTCATGTTCCAGCGTAGGGCAAGGAATATTTCTTTCCAAATAATCCATAGACAAACGACTCAACGACACAAACGACTCGGAGCCAGAAAGGTTTATTATAGTACGTTCACGGATCAAACTGTTGTAGGGGAAAGAGGCGATAAAGGGGAGAGAGAGAGAGAGAGATTATGTGTTTAATGGCACAAAGGCGGCAAAGACCAAAGAGCGCCAGAACTATGGTTAGTGTGTGGGAGATGATGATGAGAGAGGGAGGAGGAGGACGATAACAAGTGAGTGCGGTAGTTAAAAGCTATCTACAAATATGAGCGATGAGATGATCCAGGATGAGAGATTTACAGGATTAGTTAGGTGACAAAGGCTAAAAGAGGAGGAATGCTGACTGCATCTACATCTACATCTGACTAATTAATGTTATTGTAGACACGTGAATCACTCTTCCCGTCAGATAGAGGGACTCAGAATTGGTAAAAGCAGCATTGATGTAGCAGTTCTATAACCAATCCTGCCCCCAGCACGACCGCGTTGTTGACCTCCATGTGGAAACTTAATCCCTTCACGAATTAAGGTTAACAAAAATGCTTAGGATTCGTCCGTTGGTTCCCCCCAAATGCTCTTCACAAACGGTTCGAGCATCGAGGCTGTCACAAAACGAGGTTGAAATACAAGGGGGATGTCTCGTCCCAGCATGTACCAGGAGGTATGAAACGAGGGTACCCGTAAATCGGAGATTCATAAGTGGGGTGTTGACTCTATATAATGAACGCTCCTTATTATGACCATGGTCGTTCCCGAAAATTTTGGTCATAATGCGGAATTATCATATTAATGGGGGCATTTCCAGAGGTTTCACTGCGTTGTTCCCCAGGAGTATGGTCGTAAAGCGAGTATGCTAGATTATCGGGGGTCACATTAACGAGGGTTCATCGTATACAAGTCGATTCAAGCAGCCTTCGTCGGATCGCCGGATTTTCCTGTTTTTGACTCAATTTATGTCTCGGTGTATTTACTCTCCCTCAAGCTAATGAAACACTCCACACAAAGACGTCCACACCCAAGTCCTTCATTCGAATCATTCTTCTTGCTGCACCTTCCGATGCCGTGGCAATTTTTCTAAACTCATCCGTGATTTCTTGCAGGACGTGTGGTCCTGCGCCAGACGTTGTGGATAGAACAATCACTAAAGAAGACGCAACGGAACTTGAGAGTAAGTTTTGATTGATGGTGATTGACTGATTATTTAAAAGAAAACCAGGGAGAAATTGAACTTGTCTCCTGACTAGTTCTGCTACTCCCGAAACAAAACAACAAACAAACATTGGGGGCTCAGGTAGCTGCATACGTACGGTGTCATAAACCAACATGCATTAAGAGCTAATCAATGACGCACCGATCCTCGCAAATAAAACTACCGAACGCTGTTAGCAGTTGAGTGTCGTATATTCGCAACAATTTTTTTCACTGTGCCTAAATAATTGATTAATTAGATCAGACTAATTAGGTGTCTCGTAAACTATTTGTGACTGCTTTAAACCAATCACGAATCACAATTCACTCTTCAATAAAAAAAAATACTTTCTCGCAGTATTTAATAGTGTCG